>NC_054545.1:13993546-14340212 GCF_017654505.1 Polyodon spathula
TAGTCAGCATAGTAACCTTTTAAAATAGTTATTTTATTGGTGCTTGTTAGCATGGAAATTACAGATGAAAATATGTTGGCTCTTATTTTCAGATATACAAGTTCAATCCTAAAATGTAGAATAAAATACATTTAACATGTTACATTCCAATTTAATATATGAAACCAACAACTACTAATTTGACAGTCGAACAGCTGACTAGTCACCACTTTAAAAACTATATTAATAATGCATGTGATCAAGTCTGGTGTTCTAGTTATGAACATACTGTTCTGTAATACTTCTGTTCATGCTGTATAAAACTGCTTGGAACAACCACTTTGAGGTCGATTGTCACTTTTCCATTTGACTAGTTGAATATTTGAATATTGACATGTATTAACTTTCAACATACTTTTGTATTTTATGGTGGCAGATCAAATTTTTCGAATTGATGATTTTATAAAGCAGACAACAGAAAGCACAGTGTTTTACAGCTTATCAAATAAATAAAAGATACCAAGGATGCAAATTAGTTAATTGATCCTCTGCGTATCACTCCATCCTGATGTGTGATGCTGACCCTATAGCAAGGCTGCACAAACCCGGCACCCCCGGGACCCCAGTGTCTTCTGGTTTAGTTAGCTCAATTACTAACTAATTGAACTAATAATTTGTTTAATTAGATCTTTCTAATTGTTTTCAGCTCTTAAACACTTGGAGATTTCAAATTAACTATAAAATGTTAAGTAACTTGAAATCTGCAACTTTTTAGCTGAGAACAATCAACAATGGTCCAATTAAACAAATTAATTCAATTAAGGGTTCAGTTAAGTAACTGAGGACTAATAAAAACCAGAAGGCACTGGGATCCTGAGGGCCAGGTTTGTGAAACCCTGCTCTATAGATAAAGTTCCAACTAAATTTTAATACCAGCCAAAAATTCAACCAAACTAAATGGAGGCCAAGACACACATTCTCAACGATTCCCCCTAAGAGGCCAGGGCTGAGCTCTAAGAGGAGAGACAAACCGGTTTATCCTGAGCAACCTGCTTCATAGTAATGACAGGGTGCAGCACCAAAGCTAGGAGATGCACTGAATCACAATGTGGGTATTCTTTCTGCTGTCTCTCCTGTCACGAAACAAGAGGGGGTTGACCCTCTAGCCTATATTACTTTCAGTTGCGCCTGAATTGCATTCTTGGTTCATCTCTGAGCAATTTCCTTAGTTTGTGTAGAAACAGTTTTACACATATTAGCTAGTTTCAATTGTTTAGAAAATCAAACAAAAGCTGCAGCCTTTTGTATTAAGTTTCACTACCTCTAACATTTTTGCTGAAGTCTGTTCCCTTCTCTTGGCCACATACTTGCGTACCTGAAACGTGCCTCATAGATAGTCAGACTATTTCATTGGCACCAATTAGTTTATTTAGGGAAACGCATCTTCAGTGCTGTTATATAGTAGGTATGAAACTAAATGTTTAGTTATTTATTTTATCTCATGTTCTGCAATTTCTGTCCAAAGACCCCTTTGGAAGGTTGTTTCAGGTGTTCACTCCAGTTGAAAGGCCTGAAAGCTGGGTTTAAACCCTTTGTGCTGTTGGTGTTGGAGGACAAAAAAATTGGTACTCACATACCAGTGAAATAAGGTACAGTAAGAGTATTCATATAAATTCACAATGAGCTCCAAAAAATGCCACTGGTGTAACTTTCAGCGCTTTTCTTTGTATAAAAATGCCGGTTCAAGTTTTGGTTTGGTTTGATCGTTATTGTTTAGTTTGTAATTTTATGAAAATGTTGGTTTAGATTGGGTAACTCATAATTGTTTAATACCTAGTTTGAAGTTAGACACTGGTATTCACTGGATGAAACTACGCACCCCTGCTGAGAACATGATAAAAGATCTCACCATTTCACGAATGGCTTCCAGGGCGTTGATATCTCCAATTTTAGCAGCTGCGCAAGCCAGGGCAGGAGTTAAAGCATCACGGACTGCCTCCAGCTCCTGGAAGATGGAGAAACATGAATACAACATGTGTAAGCTCATCAAATTCATTCGAATGGTTTTATTCAACAGAAATTTGTGAAAAAAATTTAGATTACATCATGTCCTCTATTTTAAAATATTTAAAGGTTGGACCACCATAATTATTATTTTTTTATAGACCCTGTGCTTTTATCTGTGCTGGCAGTACAGAGGGAGTTTGTTATACATAATGACTGTTAATATTGACAATGATACCAAAGCTAAAGTCTTTCAATGGCTATTAGTATAGCTTTCAAAACAGAATTAGTAACAGTAAAATTTGACAATTTTGTGACACCTCACTTTAATTTAGAGAATTCCTAAAATAAGAAAACCACCCTCCCCAGTGTTTGCACCGCAATACCCCCAATTAAGTGGAATGACATTTTCTTAGAGATGAGGTTTCCAAACTCTTTGACAAATAGCCGCAGAGACAGGTTTGGTAGCACAATCGTCAAAACTTCTTTTTATATGGTCATCTTTCTTTAACTATACAATGACCATATTAAAAAAAATGTTTTTTTTTAAATTTGTCAATTTATATATATAATATATTAATATATATATCTATATAATATATATATATATATATATATATATATATATAATAAATAATAACTGACATACGATAGACAGCATGCATTGGGAAAACTACTTCAGAGACTACAAAAAAGACATTGCTTACCTCTTTACAGCTGACACTGAGAGACCTAGCTATGACCTGAATGAATCTACTGTCTCTTAGTGAGAATGTGCCTCCTTTAAGTGGTGCGAGCATCTCTCCCCTTAAGTTTTCACTTAGCATCTAAACACGAGAGAAACTGATCTTAGAACAGCAAAGGACAGTGAATACTTTAACAGGCAACACTTAGCCAGAGTTAACAAAGTACTTGGACTTTTACTGTTTATTTTAAACAACCAAGTCAGCATTACACTTTGTTTTTTGAACTTTCAGGTAAGAGTCAAGAAGAAAATGATTGTTAGAGCATTTTTTATGCCCCTTTAAAAACGTGACCCATAGATACACGCACTTTAATTCAAAATACAAAACAAACCCCCAGCTTCCTCGGCGCACTAACTAAACACTGCAGGTCCCTGACTATTGAGCTCTTCACTCTATAGGCACAGTCCAAAACAAACTGGCTGCACTCTTTAAATACTCTGAACCTGGTTCTAATTTACAATTACCTCCAGGTGCAGGGGATAATTAACAATTAACAAATAATACAATTAAAACAAACAAATTAAACTAAATTAGATTAAACAAAACGTGCATTTGCACATGTTTTTAGGCAGGGAGGAATCTGACCCTCCCCCTGCCACCTTACTATATATATATATATATATATATATATATATATATATATATATATATATATATATATATATGTTTCAGGTACTCACACTGTTGATGTATGTCATCTCTAAATACATTAAGATCCTTTTATTATAATTTCAAAAGGCACTGTGCAAAAATGATGAGTTCACCAATAACCATAATTAAGAATTTATCTATATACAACAATACACTAATTACAACACTGTTGAATAAGTGAAATCTTTTTGCTATATAATTTCATTGCAATTCCAAATCCTGTTATCCTCTCATAACTTGACACTTTAATGTCACAAAGGCTCCCATTCACAGCACAGCAAAGCCTGTTATTCAGTAGAGTCAGATGAAAACAGCACCTAACTGATCTTAAAGGAAAGACCAAACTTTATTTATTTTCATTGAGTACCGTCTGCCTTACTGTAAATGTACACCATTAAAGATCTGTAAGCATACAATTTATATTGTTCCTTTTACTGTATTGTGCTACTTGAGCTCTGTGGCGGTATGTCATTCATAGTTAATGTACCTCTCTTTTCTGTTCCATACTCAGCTGGCTTTTACCCAGCACATATGAAAGCTTGGAGAGGGCCGCCTCTGGTGTCATGTCACCCCCTGCTATCACACCTGCTTTGCTAAGGGCCTGCAAGGAACAGCAAATTAGATATGAACATCACAGAATCCATCACACACCATTCGGGATGCTTTTCTCTCATTAGAAAAGTACAGAAAGCAGACTAGGTAGATGAGTGAAAAAATGAAATGCTCAAAGCTAGAGCTCCAGATAAGGTTTTTGGTCTGGAAGTAACTTAGCCGAATTTTAACACAGAAAGTAAAATGCATTTTCAGGGGGTAAAATTACCTTGAAGTCATGAGTAATCTCAATAAATACTGTACTGGCTTTAATGGTAATGGGTAGGCATTAAAAAAGAGCCTTCCATTTTAACTGTATTGTTACTTTGAACTGCTGTACAACCACGTGTGTGTTCTATAAGGGTCTTTACCAGCTCAGCACATTTTTTGAGGTATCACATTGACTCTGCAAATTAATTATGTTACTTATATTTTTACATTAAATTCTTAAACTCAGTGAACATGTTAAAACTTCAATAAAAGCCATACGGAAATGCACTAATAAGTTATAAAACAGTTTGTTTCGTAACATTGGCACCTTTTTTTAGCGGTTGCCTCTGACGATGGTTCCAGTTGGATTTGTAGATGAACTGGTGTGTTTACCCTTCAACTTGTGTAGTTTACTGGCAAATTTTTCTTATTCTTACTGTGACTGGCAGCAAAGATTGGATAATGTTTGTTGGGTTGGTTTTTCTTGTGTACAGTTTCCTAGTAACTGAAGACATTGTATTCTGGGAGATGTAGTTGTTAGTGGAAGTTTCAGTGGAGACAGACAAGCTGTGCAGCCAAATTGCTATGCCTTTTTTTACACATTCAATATAAATTTAGTGCATATTTCTGATTTTTTAACACATAAAAATGGCAGGTACGTAGCTTATATGGACCGCTGCTCAAAGCTATGATTTTGTTAGTTACAATGTTCTTTCTCTCATTCAATGCTAGTTGTTGTTGAAATCCAGGCTGTTATCTAAAATACATTTTCATGTTTTCCACCAGGATAGTTTTAGATCTGCGCCACACTTAAACAGTAAACTATGACAAAAATCTATGACTATGAATATCTATGAATATATGTGACTTTTCTCATTTTACTATCTTAGTCTTCAAGATATTTTTGGTACTTAAAGAAACATTGTCAGTTATGGGTCAGAGAATATGATTCAGTTATCTTTTCTCTTATCTCTAAATACATTATAGTCAACCTTTTATGCAGTACTGAAGCAAAAAGTGGACTTTCCTGCAGTTTCAAAGCTCACTGGTGTAATGTAATGTATATGTATATTCCTTTTAGCTGCCAGAAGTTTACTAATAAGGCTGTCAGGGTGGGGCAACATCAATGTTATACAGTTAAAAAAAATATTACAAAAATCATTTTTTCTGTACAACACAATGGGCCCTGTGTGACCATCATCTAGAGTGGTTATCAGTAGTGTTCATTTGGAGCAAATAAAAAACACCACAGCCCTTTCCAGCACATTCTCTTACTTTTCCAGTGGCGTAGGTCTCTGTGACTGAGCCCTGCAGGCACTGGGTGCAGTTGATTATGAGGACCCCTCTGTCAGTGGCCTTTTTAATCTCTTCCAGCAGATCGGGCTGATTGTCAGGTGCATTCCCACTGCCGTACGTCTCCAGAACTATAGCTTCCATGGGGGGCTGCAGGAAAGCACGGATCTAGGGGGAGAAAAAAGGCATCAATGTGGATCATCAGACTATCATTCAACCATTACTCAAGGTAGTCTTGCACATCCCTTCAGCTAGATGGAGAAATGGACTCTTCTTCCCTATCAGTAACCAACCAACTGCTTTCCCTATTGATTGCTTTGCAGTCACTAACATTTGACTCTGAAGACACTACCGAGAACACACATAGAGCAGCAGATTACCACAGACAAAGCAGACAAACTGGGAACTCTCTCAAGTATTCTATAGTACAAAAATATATATTTATTTTTTTAAATGACAACACATGTTCCCTTTATCTTGTTTTTTTTCCAAAACATTTGAGACCTCTACTACAAATGGAGGTGCACAACAAGCAAGAATTCATTTTAGTCCAACAGCAACACCAAGTTAAATCACACCATTCTTATTGCTCGTTTCCAGATTGCATTTGCAATTTTTGTCCAAAATCATGCAATTATTTAGACCACAAGATTGTGAATGGATCAAAAAAGCAGGTAACCAACATAATCATAAATCTCAACTTAAGACAATTAATTTAATCTTCATCTGTGTTATTATTAAGACAGAGACCTAATATAGAACATTAACTTATACATTACAAGATTGAAGTATTTTGATACTTCTTGCTTTTCATTCTTATTTTTTTGTTGCAAAAAGCTATGCAGATTCTGCATGCACATGGGCCAGTGATATGGCCCCTCGTAGGAATGTTACACAGTTGAGTTTTAATACAAATCTGCCACCGACTGGCCTTCCATCTGTTTGAGCTGCCCTCCAAGTGCACTAAGATCATTCATGATTAAAACCAAGACATGTGACCGATTCCGTTTGGTACAATAGCTGGCATCAGGACATTAAATGGCAGTTTTACAGCAATACAAATCAGTAAAACAGAAAAACCTTTTGCAATTTTGTTGCTGCCATTTCCTGGCACTTGTCTATAGTGAGCTGGTTAGCCAGCTGGCAGATCACTCTGAAAGATACATTTAATAAAACCTACAATCATATTGTTCCCCATCTGGGTTTTTAAATTGTAGTATTTATAGTCGTGCCTGCAGTATGTGCTCTCAAACTTGCCAGCTGTAGAATAACAGTGCCTCTCAGGAACTTGGGGAATGACTGCTAAACTACTACCAGACAGACACACCACTCTTCTACATTCATGTTTCAAAGCACTCACTATGCAGCAAAACAATGCAGTGAGATGGTTATTACTGTGTATCACTGTACCAAACAAAAGGAGTCAAGTAGAGAAATGTTTTAGATAATGACTCCATCATTAGTGTCTCAGGTATTTTTAGTTAGAGAATATATCACAGTGCAACATACTAAATATCCCACAAAAATGTTCTGATTTTTTGGTCCTGCCAATGTAGTGTGTTGCACTTTGATGATGTAACCATGTTTCTGCACTGTGCTATGTGCTTCAGGCAAGTTTTTTTTTGTTTGTTTAGTTTTTTTTTTTTTTTGCAATGTGAGAGAACTTCTTACTCAGTACAAAAAGCAGATTTTAAACTTGTCAGAAAAAAAAAAGTTGGCACAATGTGTGATATGAAATGGAAAAATACAGAAAATAGACCTGAACATCACTAAGAACACCTGAGTTAAAGAGAATACCAGTACCAGCATTTAACAGGACTACTGGAACAACCTTTCTGCTGTGTGGAAGGGCAGTGAAATCAGAGAGAACACAGTCAGACAGAAACACAAGATGTTGGACGGAAAGTCATTTTTTTTTTTTTAATTAATGAAAAGAAAAACATGCAGAAAACAAATAAAAGCTTTCAGGATAGAGAAATATTAAAGGCACTTAGTGATCCTACAGGTTAATTACTATCCTTTTATGTCTTGAATACTGTGTTAAACAATACCACAAAACACCTATACAATTCAGCACAATTGCCAGGCCTACGCTATAGGTGTGAAAGCAGTGTTTGGCACTTACAGTCTCAGATGTAATTCCAGGGAAGATGCGCAACAGTCCGACATTCCTGTTCATGTTAGTCTGAACCAAAAACTTTTTGGTTGTGCTGGCTCTCCAAACCGTGTCCCAGTTAACTAGAAGACAAAGAGAGAAACACCAGTTGATTTGGACACAGAAGCTGCAGTAGAACTGAAGAGAGCATTATTCACTGCAATAGGAATCCCCTTTTTAGTTCACAATTTTATAACCAGGCTCTTCTGCATCTTAGCTTTTAACTACAGCTATAGGGGGTCAGAATGTGAGCCTCACATAACACTGCCTGTTACATATGCAAATTATCTAAATGGAAGCAGACCTAAATACCACTGCTATTCCAATAAAAAAAGGGCTCTCCAAGGCTTTCTATGTATTGTTATTAACAAATACATTATCTTGGTATAATCTGACCCCTGTTTTAATGACGACAGTGAGAGATGTGAATTGAACAAACTCAAAAGTATGTGGTACTGCCTTTTGTCTTCATTTCAGCAAAATAAAGAATTGACTGCTGCTATGCTGTACATCTCCAGTACATCCTAGTTTTGCAAAAAGGCCAGACTGGATCGTAAGGAAAAGAGTTTCTGTTGCAGGGAGCTAATTTCCCCAGTTCAATAGCACCCTTTTTGCATCACGATCAGGCAATACAGACTAGAAAGCGCCCTGTAAGCAAGCTAGGCATAAAAAGCAAGCTACTGAATAAGGAATGTATTCCTAAGGTGTGGTGAGTCCAAATGTGAAGCTATGAAACTAAACAAGAAGCACAGCTTTTATTAACAGATATAGATTGCAAGGCAACCAGAGCTTGAAATGTCACTAAATGTTAACACTAAATGTTGTGGTGAAAGATGATTTCACAGCATTTTTATATTCAACAGTACATCTACAGACCTTAATCCATTAATTAGGTGTGTTTCATTAACAAAAAAAGCCCCAAGATTGTTAATACAGTAAAATAAATATTCCAATATTGTAGCCAGGTCCAAATAAATAAATAAATAAATAAATAAATACAAACCTGAAAAAGGATATCACAAATGCTGAATCAAGGTTATAGCGACAGTGCGCAGACCTGCAGCTATACCATTACTCCTTTCCAGCAGGTGTCGCTAATTTTTGATTGAGCCTAAAAAGGCCTAGGATGGCTTGACCCACAGACTGAGTAATGGATCTCACAACCTTCTGGTCATTGGGATAGGAATGGAACACACGGCTATCAATAAAAAGGAATAATCCGATTGCCCTTACTCTTTATATCAACTTCAGCATTTGCCAGTGGAGGGAGGTTAGGAGAGGAGAAAGCGTTGAAACTCCCAGCATCCACCTTGGTGACCCGGTTTCCTCTGTACAGTTTGTGGTGAAAATATAGACAGACCTAACCGATAATGAGACATTTCATGCATTTAAATCAAGCAGGTCAACAAAGGAATATAGAACAAAGAGACATTACTAAGTGGTGTTGTAATAAGAAAATGTCATGAAAACTTGAGGTTTTTTTTGTCTTAAAGGGATGGCTGTGTCACTTCTGGTGCTAGTTTCAGCAGGACACTGACCTCTGGAATCACAAACTGGCCAGCAATAAGCAGAGCACCTAACAGGTTGTCACGACCATCATTCTTCAACTCATAGATCGGCACCTAAAATGAAAACACAAGGTGGACGGAGTGCAGTACTGAAGACACTTTTGCCCCAAAATACTAAAACTGTCTGCCAGCAGTTAAGAGTGTATAGTGCACTGCAGGTTTAACTGTGGAACAATGCATTAAATCACTGCTGCCAACAGATTGCTTACAGAGCACCACACTATGATTTAAAGCTGAAGGTTCGACAATCAGCAGCTTTTGTTAAAAATGAGTAATTATTCTTATTCTTATTTATGTATTTTTTTTATAAATGATGGTATAAAAGTTTAAACCTGGAACAGGGCTAATGAGCACAACAACACGCGTGTAGTCTGATGTGTGTATATATATATATATATATATATATATATATATATATATATATATATATATAATATATATATATATATATATATATATATATATATATATATATATATATATATATATATATATATATATATAATATATATATGATATATATATATATATATATATATATATATATATATACCACACAGACACATATGTTTTATATCACCTTGCTTAACATGCACCACAGGTTCTCACACTTGTAATGTGCTGTCCCTGGCAAACGTGAAACCCGGTTTATATCATGACCCGCTTTACAACACTAATTATGCCTGCACTGCAATCATGATATAAAGCGGGTTTATCTGTACATATAAAATCTGAAAAAAGGTGTACTAACGGTGCAAAATCAAAAAGGTAATGTAGGCACACAAAAATGAGAATAATTGATCAAATAAAATGCTTACACAGTACATACATACACACAGTATATATACACAGACTGACTGACAGACAGACAGGCTCCTAAGAAACTCCCTGGTGATCGCTATGGACAGCTCTGCATTAAACTTTTCTTTAATGTAAAACTCCCTGGACAGCCTCATTTCTCCATTGTGCCAGATTCTAATTGCCACTGTGGGCAAGTATACCTGAGAGCCTGTAAGGATGACTGTCTTGCCCAGGTGTTCACACATGAAGGACAGGGCTGATGCAGTATAAGCCATTGTGTCAGTGCCGTGCAGAACCACAAAACCATCGTATTGTTCGTAGTATTTCTAGGGGGGGAAGCAAGATAGAGAAGACTTGTTAGAAAAAGCTTGATTCTATGTTTTTTTTATAATAAACTCATAATTTCCTGGTCTGCTCTATATACATGTTTTCTATTTTTGTTTGGAAATTAATTTTGCATTCTATGGATTTTTATAGTAGTATCCATCCTGCAAAAGGGCAGGAACCTGCACTCTGTGTTTTAGTTATTGTGCGTATTGGTTTAAGTATTTTGGATCATGCAATCCTCTGCAGCTGCTGTCAACTGCTCTTGTCATATCTTACAGACCTTCACTCTGTGGTCCTACTAGCTGGGCACCTTTTTCTATCAAGTACTATTTAGCAATGCATGTGTTGTATCACTGCCAGAAGGGAAGGACTGATACCCACTACCACTGCCATACAAAAGTTGAAGCCAAAAACAGTGCTAGTGTGCCACCTAGTGGCATAAATTACCAGTGTGTTCTCAAAAATATGCTTCTACTACAGTATGCCGATTCAAAAGAAATCAGACTGAACTTGAGTCATCGTTGCTGAGTTTTTCAAAGATTATGGCTAGCTTTTCATTTAGCAGTATACTGTACTGTATTTTATTCTATGTCAAAGATTAATCTCTTGACCTCCTGATCTCAAGACAGCACAGCACCTTGTTGGAAAACTCTCATCTTGAAAGAATGTTTACTCCAAAAGGAGACACCACATCAAGGACTTGCATTCTTGCTTTCTTTATACATCCCTTAACCCAATTTACATTTTAAAGTTTATTCTGAATTTTAGAAAGCCTGCTATTTAGATTATATTAACAAGCCATAAAAAGAGAAGTGCTTACTAGAAACCTGGTACACTCCTGGTCTACTGATCAAAGCAGTGGCTGATCTAAATGCCTACACTGTTCATTCAAGAAAAGCCAAGATTATGAAAATCAAATGTCTAACCCTGCATAAGAGTGCCTTGAGTGTATTTCTGTCTATGAAATATGTAAAAAGCCAAGGTATATTGTGTATTTAATGATTCAAACAGCATCATTAAGGTCAACTGAATAGACCCCACTATCAAAAGAGTTTGCAGATAATGCAATTCACACAGATCTGAGGTAACAATCACCAGAACTAACATATAAATCCTTAGCGATCGCTGCCCAGTCATCCGTCATCATGTTGCAAGAGTCCAGAAGAGGACAATACTCTATCACTGTGTAGATAATTCTCTTACCCAGGTTTGAAAGCCTACAGCAGATTAAAAAACAAAAGCAAGTGAATATTTGTTGATGGATAAACATGCAAACAAAAATAAATAAATAAAGTCAAGCTTGACACATACAGGCAGAGAAAACCAAGCAATGTTCACCCTTTAACTTTCTGCAATGTTTCTGGAATGCTGGAGGAGACACACACACACGCACGCACGCACGCACACATGCATGCACACACTGACACACACACAAACACACGCACGCACAAGAGAAGCTAAGCCAGATCTTGAGCTCTAATCTGGTTTTGAATTCTTATGAACATTTATAAAGTTTATTGATAGTAGCTTATTGATCCCCGAATCTCATCAAGCAACTTCTTGAAGGATACCAGGGTGTCAGCTTCAACAACATTACTGGGGAGTTGGTTCTAGACTCCCACAATTCTCTGTGTAAAAAAGTGCCTCCTATTTTCTGTTCTGAAAACCCCTTTATCTTTATGCTTGGTGTGTATGGTACAGGATAAAAGTGTGCTACAGAACCTCCAATGATTCCAGCCTGGGTGGTACTGTATAAACTTCAATGCAATTTAGGAGACCTGTTTTTAATATTGCGAGGGGACCAGTTAGTTGAGTTTGAGTATGGTTTTAACATGGATCTGAGCCGACAGTGCCCAGCAGTACAGAACTATTGTCTGAATTTGCAATGAAGTAAGTTATACATTGCAAACAAATAACAAAAACACATTCACAGCTGTATGTTGGACTACTGTCAAGGGCATAATAGTTGCAGCATCAGATGCAGTACTGCATTCATGGCAACAAAGTACTTTGAGGCTCTAATGCATAAAAAGAGCCAAATAAAATAAGATTCCGACAAATTCAGGCTCAATAGAATAAAATAATTGTATAGTGCAACAACCTCTTAAATCTTGAAAAATAAAATCTATGGGACCTATCATGACATGTTTGCTGAACTGTTTCACAGGGGTGATAATTAGAAGACAGTCAGGCCGATTACCTGTATTCTAAATCGATTTTTTTTTGCCTTGCAACCTCAAAAGAATTGTGTCAGTTGTCCTCTGTGTGAATAAGACCAATCCTGTTAGTGTACAATTAGGGTTAATATGCATCATCTCTGTTCCAATCAACTATGTTATAAGCAAAACTCAAAATACTCAAATTGTACTCTTTTTTTTTATTTAACTTTATTGTTACTGTTATGTGCCATAATCAAAAAAAATGTAGTCCTTATCCACATGCAGAGGAAAATTCAAGGAATTTACTCCTGGGTGCCACGAATACTTTCAAGTTACAAAACTATAAACCACTGAGCGATTAAATTCAAGGGCCCTTAGCAAAAAAGTTTCTCATTTCTAGTTTTGTAACATAAACAAGTGTTTTCTACTGTTTTTTAGTGGTTTTGCTTTGTGAATTTCCTCAAAGTGCAGATTTTGTGGGGAATTAAATCTTAATATTGGAGCTTCAGCACATGGGGATTAGGTATTGGCACCAATGTCAATACCCCAGCTCGGGACTAGATCAAATATTTTCCTGTTCTATATACTCTACAAATAGCAATTTCTTAACATTCTTTTTCTTAGTCTCATCTCTGAACTTGCCTTTGTTTCTAAATAAGTCCCATAGTGCAGTAGAAGGATGAATGGGCTTCAACAGTCACAGTGAATGTAAAAGTGTGAGTAAAATGAAAGGCATGAAAAGGTTAAAAGCTACAAGACAAACAAGATTTTTTTCAACCCCTCTGCACTAGCAACGGGAGATGAAACAGACTTAAAAGCCATGGCGGGGAATTATTCAGGTATTTTAGGATTATTCTTTGTCTAAGCTTGTGTGGGTTAAAAATCAACCGACTCGTGCCTGTGGATCTTTTCTCTTGCAGCTTGAGGTGGTGCGTCATGAACCCACATGTACAAATCAGCTCCCTCCTAACCTCGCTTCTGACCCCCCTGTCATTGCATATTCATGCTAGCTCTAAGTGGTGTTAAATTTGATGTGGTGTTTTCTGGTTCTGCTGGGTCAATCACAATGGTTAAGCAGCTGTGAAAAGATTTTTTTTCTTAATCTCTACAGTAAATGCCGCCAGTTCATTAGCATACTCCATCATAAACAAGGAAACAGACCAACCATCTTTTTAGGTTTTCAATAGCGCAGCAGGGAGCTTCCCCCAGCAGAAATAAAGCAAGCAAAGCCAGCCGACACACCGTTAATTAGCCTCTGCTTGCAAGGCGATCCTTCAGCATATGTTGTTCATAATCTCAGGGCAGTGGGAGGAGGGGCCTGCGGGGGCGTGCAAATGGTATTCAAATCACCAATTATTTATTTACCTTCTAGTGCTGCCACTGGTGTATCATTGGAAGAGAGAAAAGAAAAAAAACATGGATATTTGCATACTTGGCTGGGTTGTCTGGGGGTACATTTATGGAGAATTGTTTTCAGAGTGTGGTTAAAGATGCTATAGCTATAGAAATAACTCCACAAAGCTGCATTACAATTCCCTATGTAGATTTTACATGCACTGTTTTAAAAAAAGTAGTAGCAAATAATATGTATTTTCTTTTGTTGGTCAAAAAGGTATTTTTTTCTGCAAGCTCTGATTGGCTAGGATTTATCACCTCATGGAACGCCACTATTTACCCCTATCCTTGACCTCAGTGGCCAATAGCTGAGACTAGAATTACCCTTTCCAACTCAGGTCTCAGTCTGGAGTGTCAGCAACCCATTTCACATAGATTTCTGATACGTTTGACTATCAACCATAGAACAGTTGCGCAATAACTACCAACAGGGCTTCTGCTAAAAAGCACACACCCCCTTTGGTATGTTTCCTAAATAAGAGCTTGGAGAGTAGTTGGGATCAAAATCAAGATTTATTGATCACAGAGAGATAATTATTTGCTATGTTGAGAAACGGTTTACACATTACCCATATGGTAAATGTTTTGTTTAAAAGAATGAAATTCAGTTCAGAAATTAAACAAATGTTAACGCCAAATCGGAATGATAGCTTGAAGCATGTTTTCCATTGTATTATCCTCCACACACAGCACTAAGTGGAGTTCTCTTTCCACACTGTAGGTCACATGTAGGAATGGAGGAAGATAATTAGAATTACCCATCTTCAATGACATACTGTATATAACTGCAATAATACACTTTGCACAAAGGAGTTACAACCAGTTTCAAAATCAGTCTGTAGTAATCAGAACACTGATTTTCATAGCGTCTACACTATATATAAATACCCCATCAATTAATAAATTGTTATTCTTCACGAACATCAATGAATTACATTAAATCCAGCAGCACTAGACATCATGATCACGCTTATATATTTAGCAGATATTTACTCTCCATATTATTACCAGTGCTCACTGAAGCAACATACTGAAAACGTGTTATAATACACAAATAAACTTGTCTCACGGGCCATACACCCTGCTACCTAAACAGGACTGTACTTGTAAGATTGTTTGCATATTTTCAATTACACACCAGCAGTCTTTCTCAAGCAGTGTGACATATGGTCACCTCCAAACAACACCCGTCCTCGCCCCCCCACTATCCCCTTTTATCAGAGTTGTATTGAAAGTGGGTGCAGTGCACGTGTTAGAACATGATGCCAAACAAATTCCCTCCCACAGGATGCTCCCTTTCAATTAGTGAAGGGCTCTTTTGCCTCCTTATCTTTGCTCCCTGTGTCGGTTCTTCTTTTCACGGTTTTGCAGAAGCCCTCAGCGGTTAGGGCATGCTGAGAGCTCCAGGCCTAACCACATGGATAAAGCGGGGGCAGCCCACACTGCTGGTCTGAATCCATCTGGCTGGTAAATATTTAGACTGCTCACCCCTTACACCTTCTAGTCAAGGAAACACATGAAAAAGAAAAATATTTAGTTTTGTATCATGTATTCCCACCAACCACAATTAATAATAGCACTGGGACAAATATCCGAATATTTAAATTAATATTTTATGACATGTATTCGGATACAAAAATCAGATGTTCGTATCAACTAGAAACAACAAAAATATCTTGCTCTTATTTACCACTTCACCGCGCGACAGTTTAAAAAATGATAAATGAAAAAGAATGCCGCTTGATATGGGAGTGAAAACGGGTTGTGCTGCTTTAGAGCGAGTCAGGCTCGAGACAAAAAAGGCAAGCACGTCATTCTGAAATGCCTCACTTAAACAGTGCCCAACTTGCTGGAAATGTTGTGTCGTGATTTTTATATAGATCGCATATGTTATATATTTTTCGTTGTGACTTTCTGTTACGAGGAGTGAAATAAACAAGAACCAGAACGGTGATTTTTTTTTTCCCCTTTCATTTTACAATGCCATTTCCACATTTGTTTGATTTGTGTTAAAGTTAAATTTCAGTTTTCGTTTACTTGTTCAGTTACAAAAATGCACAAGTAAACCTCATGTTACTACTTTATGAAAATGTCTATGGCAACTGTTTATGTGAAGAAACGGCAATGGCAGGGAATGAAAACAATTAAAAAAATAAAATGTGGTGTTAACTTTATGTACTATTTATTTCGGGAACAAACAAAACAGGGTTTAACTAGAACTGTTGTTTGGTATCCTTTGTTTTGTAGTTAATTCACTAGGGAAAATTAAGTCTTACACAACATATTCTTTACTCCTGGGATATTTTTCTATTTTAACGTGTTATATATTGTAAGGTCTAGCTGTAAAATAAAGGCACACACACACAGGGGCTACAGCCACACCCACTGCTGCTATGCTGTCTGCCTGGGTTCTGTGCAATATAATGGCTTTTATTACTTTTTCAAATCAAATGAATATCCAAACGAATATTTAAATTATGAGTGAATATCAAACATGAAAATCCTGTGTTTGTTCCAGCACTAATTAAGAATGTTAAAAGGGGGTTCTGGCTAAAACAGTAATTCCATAAATCTTACCTGTCATGCACTTAAATGATATACTGTAAGTCTCACATGTTTTAAAAGAAGCACGTGTAATGGCAAACACATATTTGCATTTAATAATGATATGTGGTTTTAGTTTAGAAAGAGCACTGTTGGCATACCTTGAAGGCAGTCTGAGAGTGAAAATGTCTCCACCAGTTCAATGCAACATTTTCAATGGAAGTACACCAAAAGTAAGCATTGCATTAGCTGTGTAACACTTAGCGTTGACGCTGGAAAACGTGTATTTAACTTTGTCAAAGTGACAAGCAAAGAATAACAGCCCTGGGAACATAGTATTAATTGTAAGAGGCATGAAAAATGTTATTAAAATCAAAGTTACTACACCTTTAAAAGTAAGGACTTGTAAATTCCGATTTGTTAACACTTATGTTCACAGTTCACTTTCTACCTCTGGCAAGCTCACTGTTACTAACAAAAGCAGCTTCCAACTAGAATGCAGTTTAAATGCATGATCGCACAGGAGCTATGCCAAACAGAACAGAGCTTAAATCAGCAAAACTAGAGTTGAAGGTTTGTTTTGTGGGAGTTATTAATACTTGGGGGTAAAGAAACATTTAACAATGTACACTCTTTTGAAAGTTCTATAGATTGATCACTGTCAGCTAATCCAGATAACAGACTTTGCTGCAGATTTTCACCCTCAACCGGCCTGAAGGAATTAGAGGTAGTATTCATTGAGGAATGGTGGTATCCACCCAGAACAAATTAAACACAGCTCTGCTCTGGCTGTCCACTCAATAGGGGTATAACAATACATTAATGTCACAATACTAGTCACAATATGCAGGTCTCAAATCAATATGTATCATGACACCTGTGATGATCCTGATAGGGTACTTGCATAATCCTTAGGTAACAGTATCTGCCAAATAAACCATGAATAATAATAATCACAATTTAATGATGACCATTTTGTTAAAAGACAAACATTAACCCAGAGTAGCCTGCCTAGTAAAAACACAGCTTTGTGATGTGCAAGGTGACTCATACAGCCAGAGGAGTGCAGGTTTGTGTCCTGACAGCACGCAGTCTTCACTGGGGATTCTGGAGGGAGCATTGTATTGGCTTTGGCACTCCTGCAAGTTAGGCACACAGAGAGCTCTATATTTAGAGTTTCAAAGCAGAGAAGTATATCAGCGCACCTGTGTTTTATTCTTACTTCTGATCTCCAATAACCAACATTCAAACACAAACTAAGTTCACGGTTCATGCCGCTTGGAACAGGCCAGGCTATCAGACCTATATAGCACCAAGTCACACTGTCAGCCACGCAATGGATAAACTAAAGGTATTACAGGACCCTGTTACCGATGAGGGATCATCATGTTGTTGTTTCCTGGTAAAATAAATTAATACAAGTAAATAAAATCAATTTAAAAAAATGTATTAAACAAAGCTTGTCTGGGAAAATGACACTGCTGCTCCCCCTTGTGGATGACTGAGGATGAGTATGTCAAAACAGATCACATGACTTGCATCTGAAGGTTTGTGATTGGTCATGCAATTGTTACTGGTTAGGCAGTGTTGCCATTCACAATTGCCCTAAAAAGGGTTTACTATATTTATTTATTTTTTAAGTGTATAAACAAAGGTCTAAATTTTGAAACCAGTTCAATGTCTGTACCAAGTTATAAAACCTGGAAGAAAAACATTACGCTGTTAATTTTTGTAATTCTTGTAGCATTATTGTTATTTCTTATGGCTCTTAAGAACTTTCCAGTCATCTCAAAAGGTTGATCATCTCTCTGCTCCAACCTGCACTACTTTCAAAAGGAAGATCAAAAAATGGAAACACAGCCAATTACCGGCATCTTTACTTACGGCAGGACCAGAGTGTTCTCTGTGGCATCACAACAGTCATAAAGTCTGGTTTGCTGGGCGTACAGTTCATCATGCAGGGTCGGCAGCTTCCGTAGAGCCTTTACAAATGTGTTTGCCTGAGGGGTGAGCACTGTGGAGAAAGGATAAACAGAACAGCAGGGTTTAAAACAGCACTACCAAGAGGAACACAACATGGATTGAGAGACTGAATCACTCAAATATGTCACTAGCTAGCTAGAGAGGCCTGCTGTGCTGCATTGAATGTTGCCGTAAATAACAGTCCACAATTGCTCCTTTAGTCAGGTTCTCCAACCTTATGTTTTTTTTTTTTTTTTTTTTTTTTTTTTTTTTTTTATACACATTGCAACACTCTCAACGTATTGTGTAACAGAGGTGGTTGAATTATTTAATCGGTCACTGGCATCTTTATACAGTATATAGTTTGTATTTATACTTTAGTAAGTAATTTTACCTCACCAACACACCACCACATTGATGCGGTAAACTTACTTGCTAATCACCCTGTATATTCCATATTCTCTAACCAGTGTAACCCTTGTCATGATTGGTATTGTGCTGCTCTCTAGTGGTTTCAAATGCAAAGTGTTCTAAAGAAACAGATAGAGCTTACAAAGGCACTAGGCATAATAAGCATAGGTTGTCATCAGCTTGTTTTTACAAGTAATAAAATTCAGCTGATAAAACTCTTGGTGTAAAAGGAAACTTTCTACAAGGCTTTCTTAGATCTGTAGAATACTGTATTTGTTTTAAAAGAAACAAAAAAAAAATCACTCAATAAAATATGTTGCTTTCAGCTTACAAAGTTAATCGCTTCCCCATTTTAAATAAATAAATAAAGAAAGATGCGTGATGTTCTGAGCTGTGTTGGCAGATGAGTCAACTGAGTTTATAGGGCCCAAGATTTTTCTGGAATCCAGTTATGGAATCAAAAAAAAATTAATTAATTCTCCAACAAAGATTCAACAAGTGAGTTAATGTTTTAAGTTAAGTAGCTGTGGTGTTATCCAGGATAACTCTGAAAAGATTGAAAGGGGGTATAGACAACTTTAAAACGCCATACTTCCATTTGCTACATAGATCATCTCATGTGTGCGATTTTAAATAACACACATAAAATAAAATAATTTGTATTATATCTAGTAACATGCTTCGTTAAAGAATGTTCTTAGTTTGCATTACTTGCATGTAGTCTGTTACCGTTCACCTCTTAGTTAATTTAATATCAAAGGGGTCAAGGATTGGATTCTATAAAAACTGCTCATGTTAGACCTACATAGCAAACAGAAGGGAAATTATTTTCTGTGCGGATACAGACCTATATCAAGGATATATTTTAAAACCACTGTGAACTATAAACCCACGCCAAACAAGAATGTGACAGATACAGGTACAAACACAATTTACTAAACCAGCAGATGAACCTACAGACAGCATTGTTTCATTGTCTGCAGTTGGTTCATGCAGGATACTGTGGGTGAAAGTGTTAAAACAGGGACTACAAAATATCAGATTGTTAACAGCCAATCTGTGCCAATAATTTGAATTAGCTGGAAAACAAAAGTACAGTTTGTACCATATTACAGTAAAAAAAGGCACAACAAACTCAGTAACCCATCAAATTACCTTATAAAAGAAAGGAGAGAAAGACTTCAGCAAAACATGTGTTATTTATTTCAGACCTCTTTGAAGTTTCTGTTCTCTTTTTCCACCAAACATATTTCAAGCAGTGTTTGTTTGAATATTAGATTATTTGCAGCTCTAATCTATATTACATATTCTAAGTTAAAGTTTATAAAACTGTAAGGTCAAGGCACAATAATCCTATTAAACATTATCCCACTTGCTAACTGAAAGGAAACCACTACATGGTAGACAGTACAGCTTTAAACACAAATGCCATGCTACAGGACCCGCAATTAAAAATGTTCAGGTGTCTAATTTTAGAATCCGCCATCAGATCTGCTCACACAGCACCCACTCCTTACTACTCCCTAACACACTGTATGTATTGTGGATGACACCGCACAAAAACAAACAAGCCATGTTTAAAATGCTAGGGTTGGCCGGTTTCAGTTTCCACAGAACTTGTTTACCTGCCAGACCAGACCATTCTCCCTGTTCTGAACTAGATCCAGTTGTGTCTGGTTTAATTTGGTTCTTATTATTAGACTGACCCCTGCCTTTCTTTTACTACTTCTTCTGTAAAGCTGAAAGGTTTTTAGTGCGCTCAGGATGGATATGTAATATTTAACAGCTTGGTAAAGTATGTTTTAAACTGTTATCGTACTCAAGCCCCACATGTATACCAATCTTTGTCAGCTGTACAGTTATGTTTCAAAACTGTTTGACAGAATTGTTTCAAAAGGCGCTAGTTAAGGAGCTTGATGCATGTCCTTTTTCAAGTATTTTATCATTTTTATTTGAATAACAACATCACAAAATAATCTATCAATCCCCCACAAATCTGGGACACGGATGTTAGCAAGCTGAATCACCCATCCATTATCATTAACCACTTAATCCTGAACAGGGTTGCAGTGAGCCAGAGACTAACCCAGCAGACACAGGACTACACCCTGGATGCGATGCCAGTCCATTGCAGGGCACCATACACACTCACACAGAGAGAAATTTAAAATGACCAATCAACCTGAACAGCATGTCTTTGGACTGTCGGAGGAAACCGGAGTAGCCAGAGCTTAATAATTTTTATCACATCCTATGTAGGCCCACATGCAATGTTGCTCGTTTGTCATTTTCCTGTACAAGTGTTTCTTTAGGTGTTTTATCTAATAACCATGTCCACTTTGAATGCTATAATGTGCATGCCTGTGGAGTGTTCTTTGAATAGTGATGCATCTGAAAAATAGGGCTGTGTCACACATATTTTCTGTTCTCATGCAGACTTCTCCACACCAGGTCAATAGGTAAAATACTTCAGAACCTGTATGTGTGTTTAGTTGGTGGAAATAACAAATGTACCTACCCTTGGTCAAGGACAAAAATAAATAAATACAAAATAATCTTCTTTCAGATAGCAGTAAGTATTTTGTATTGAGAAGCATAACCAGGCCAGTTCTAGTCAGTTTAGGCCCCTCTATAAACTGTGTCAGTGAATTACAGGTACAACTGTTTACTCATCAGACACTCTGATGTGGCCTACAGATTGCCTCAAAGGACATCAGCAGAAGTGCAATGAACTGGTTCAGCTGTGACAGGTCTAGCAAGAGGGTACCTAAAGACAGTACCTTTAAATGTACCATTATTCATTCACATCAGTGAAATGTATTATACACACACGGCATACGTCCAACAAGTATTGAACATGTTGCTGGCTCATTTGTCGTCTGTTTTACCCAACTCAGACCACTTAACACATCTTTACATTTTAATGAGTAATCAGCCTCACGAGTGCTGTACTGTATGTGTACCCCACACTTCTGAAAAGGTAACTGGAATCATGTTCAAAGTGCAACTGTATTAGTCTTGAAGGAACCGATTTTGTGGTAAAATTTTGAACAAAATGTCGAACCCTGTTTTGCAGTGGTAGTAAAAAAAATAAAATAGGCATATGCAGCTTTTATATATTAAAGAATACATCAGAACCGTCAGTCACAGTTACCTGCTTTAATAGTGAATTAGATGAAAAACAAAAATCGAATTTGTACCATATTACACTCTAATTTCTGATAACTATTCTTTTCAACTTCAGGTACTGAATATCTTCAGTAGAAGAAAAATATAAGAAAACGCCTAAACTAACACATAGGAGGACTATGCTATACCAGAATGCAGCATGCCACTTTCTCTTCTGTACCCCCACCTCAACACATACATTCTGTATTTTCCCCATAGACTAGGAGGCGGTGTGGTCCAGTGGTTAAGGAAAAGGGCTTCTAACCAAGAGATCCCCAGTGAAATCCCAGCTCTCTCACTGACTCACTGTGTGACCCTCAGCAAGTCACTTAACCTCCTTGTGCTTTGTCTTTCAGGTGAGACGTTGTTGTAAGTGACTCTGTAGCTGATGCATAGTTCACACAACATAGTCTCTGTAAGTTGCCTTGGATAAAAGTGTCCGTTAAATAAACTAATAATAATAATAATAATAATAATAATAATAATAATAATAATAACAAATAGGTCTATATTGAAGTTGGGGGATCAGCTGGTCCCTGTGTATTTTCATTGCAATTGGCACCATGATAGTAAATAGCTTAGGACCATAATAGCTACTACTGAACTTAGTATAGAACTTTTCAAGGTCATTGCAATTAACCAATTCTTAGAAGGATATGGGAATTATTAAAAGTTAATCACACATACGTGTTCAGCATTTTGAAATGTCTCAGTTGCCATGTTTTTCATATGCAGCATTTATAAACAAGTTCAGCTGAACAATACAGCATGTTTACTGTTGTTTTGAGCATCCTTTTGAGAAATATTGGCTGTAATATTATTGCCCCCCACCCCCCCCACCCCCATTTTGAAGATTAACACAAACCTCAAACACATTTTAAATAACCTTATAATGTTAAGCCAAGGGTAGAATTCGAATGCATTCTACAGCATTGACATACTGTATACCTCTATTCTGATATCACGTTAATCTTACATTTAATTACCGGGGGTTCCCTAAAATGTTATACAAATGTATTCTTTCATTGCACCACTGCTATAGTACACTGGGGACTTGGAGCAACCTTGGCATACGATAGAAGGGTAATGTATTCACCCTAGAGAAAACATACTGTAAAGGAAACACGTCATGTCTAAAGCAATCACGTAATTTCGTGGAGTTTTTGGAATGTATAAAAATTGGTGATGCCACTGCTAAACCACATTTTATGTGAATGAGTGATACCTGGTGCAAAAAAAACAAACAAACAAAAAACACGGCCATGTTAACCAACGACATATAGAGGATTAGTAAATACATTCACTTACCATTGTCATGGTACATCATACCGATAGTTCCTCCAGTGTTGATAACCAAGACGCGCGCTTCTGCAGCCGGGCTCAACACCGAGTCCAGCGAGTCGAGGCTCTGCCCGCTCGACAGTCTCCTCCTACGGCGAGCACTCTGTGTCGCACCGAACCGGTGAGCTGCAGCTGGCATTGAACAGAAATCATCATCGAGCAGGTCCAAGCGATTGTGTGACAGAGCCTTGCCGAGCGAGGAGACTTTAGCACCTGCAGCTGAACTCGCACCATTCCTATCATCCGCCATGGCCTGAGGAAGTATGAACACGAAAAGCACAGGTGGAATTGAAAGAGAAAGGGCACATTTCAGCACTCAGAGGAGTAACGCAGTAGGTAGAGTATAATTCATCCGGTATGTTTTCTATCAACATATTATTATGTTTAAATATACTGCAGTTGCATTCATTTTTTTTTTTTTTTTATCATAAACACCAAACCTTTAAAAAAAATCTACACTACACTTTTCAGTAAATACGTTAATACAATAAAACGATGAGTGTGTGTGTGTGTGTGTGTGTTTGTGTGTGTGTGTGTGTGTGTTATAATGATATATAATTCCTGGAGTAAATCCACACTATAACTGTAAATTACTGTAACTTCTTGGTTATGGACATTCCCTGAAAACTGCTCAATTTTCATTTAATATTTAATCTCAATATACAAAAATATAACGATGTATCATATAACCGATACTTGTACTATGTGCCATAAAATAGCAATGTAATACTTATGTTACACTGTATTACAGGCCATCTCAATCTGCTGTTACGTGGTTACCTATGCTGTGATGCATGCACACCACATTTTTACTAAGGGAAAAAAAATCCGACAGGACTCACCATAAACATAGATATCTACCCAGCAGATGGAACAGGACAAACACTAGTTTTCACAAATCCTGCCTTGTGGTGCAGCCACGTCTGTTATTCGATGTGCTTCACAGCATATACGGTACAAAGAAGGACGTGTAGTCAGGTAGGAGTGTCGAAATCAGCCAATGATTGGTACCGCAAACCGCAGTTGGGATTGCGCACATATCCTCGACCTGAGCTAAAAATACTTTCGCCCAATGTAGAGTTCCGATGTGATATTGGAGGTGTTTGTCAATAAATACCGGAGTGATTTGAATGCAGGACTGGCAGCGATGACAATAAACAAACAAATAAATAGATACATCATAATACAGCCAATGTTATGAACTATCCACGCAGCACGAATTACAACAGCTCTTCCCACACACACACACCAACTTACTGTAAAGTAGCGAATGTACATATAATGCTTACTTTCTACTGACTATTTAATACTGAATATAAAAAGGATACGCTCTTTTAAACATTCCGACAAAGGGACACTAATGTCGTGTTTCCAAACACCAGAAGCAATTAGATATTTTTAAATGATTGTTATTATTGTTATCAATTTAGAATCTGAAACTGGAGGGGGGTGGGGTGCACTGGATCCAAACTGGACGGGCCAGGCCTCTAAGGCCCGCCCGTAACGTACATTCTGTTTGAACGGGTGGAATTGTAGGCTGAAGTAACCAGTTCATTGATTTCTGGGCAAGTTGTAAACAGCAAAGATATAAGGACTCCAGTGTTTGGGATTACACCTGGAGGAATACACATTTAAAAAAAAAACAGCACAGGTTTACAGCAATTAGATTATTTCAATGTGGAAACAGAAATGGACAGATCGTAGATAGCACAGATACTGGCAGAGACAGTACATTAAAAACAAAATCCTTTTGCTTTATAATCTGCTTGGTTCATTTCCGAGCAGGAGCAGTAGCACTCAGAACCTGCTTTCATGGTTTGTTCCAGTACTGCTCGGAAGAATATGTAAGATACAAATTCTTAACATTATTACATGCAGGGTTGGATGCTGGAGATTAAACACTCAAGAGATTTTAAAAAGAAAACTATTTGTAGTGTGTTTTTGTGAGGCTGAAACTCTTGCTGGTGCCAGGCATTAAATCTTCTAGATTTGTTAATCTTAACCCATCTCAGGTATCCCTTATCCCTAAAGGTTGCTATGGGATACAGTTCCAATAACACCATTTTCCAGCAGCCTTTGGAGCTCCCTTTTCAATTGGAAGTTTTTAGTACATTATCTTGGTGGCTCTTCATTGCTCCAAAGTTAAAATTTGGTTGCAAAGATTTGGGTTTTGGTTTTCTTTTTGGGTAAAGATGTGTTTGTTATGATTGAATATTTACCATTTACTTATTTATTTATTTCATAGTTACAGTTGTGCATCTGTAACTGTAAAAGCAAGATGGCTACCGTCCCATACTTTAAATTATGTGAGGCAGCGCAGTGATTTAGAATATGTGACAATGCTCCAACTGTCAGTATCCATCCATATACGGACATCTGGACCCTTGCTCGACCAATCACATTGCTTGTTCCACATTCCATTGCCAGCCCTGGATTATAAATATATTGCAGCACATGTATATTGCAAGTTTCTTTATAGACTACTACTACTACTGTTACTGACATTTGCTTTATAATATTAAGCTTTTACATTGTAAATATTACAAAAAATGTTAGTTCTTTATTTAACATAAGCCAAACTACTGTAGGCTACTGTGATCAAACAAGCAAGGCTGAAGTGAACGAAACTGGATTTCAGCACCATGGTCAGCGCAATCATTTCCGCTTTCGTTACATCACCCATACCACGAAATCCTGCCCATAAAACACTACATCAATGTTTATTGACTCCTTGATAAGAGGAAGCTAACAGTATCCAGGTGATTACAAGCGATTCATTACTTCATTCATATGCCTCTCGTTGCCTTGGAACGTTTTAGCATAAAACGTGTTTATTTCCTCCATTTATTAATGAATACCACTCTGTAAATGGATTTAAAATTAACTAAATTAATTCCAATATACGTTTTGTTTATCTACCTATTGTCGTTTTAAATATACTATAAATATATTGTATACTGTATTGATAATTGTATGAACCTATAAGATTAGTTATCTAGGACAGTAGATGTGAGTCTATTAACTGCATTTCTTCCCCAAAATAATATTGAAAGTCTCTATTTTACTAATTGAATAGTAATAATATTGGAATCTGCGGACATGTTGATTATTAAAATAGGCCCTGCTTGTTGGTACTATTAGCAGCAATACTATAACACAGAGGAAAGCTTTATTTAAAACTATATTAAGATTGTTAGGAATGAAATACATCGATAAGCACTACTAAAATGGCATGCAAAAGGAAGTGTGTGACACGCTTTAAGTATGTCGAGAAGGCTCAGGTCAATCTTGACTTTTAATACGGAGCCCTATACTGAACACTGTTTTAATGGAACATAAACTCAGTTAGGAACATTAGAGAATGCATGCGTAAGAGCCCTAAGGGGGGAATCTGGGATGCCACTGCTATCAGGCCCAGAAGTCTGTGGATGGTCAGTACCCTCACCGCTGTGTTGGGCTAAAACAGCTCCAAGCACACATAGCCTCTGGATTCTGTCGTCAGACAGACTGGTGATCATATTTCTGGAGTTGAGGCTTACGCCAAAGAGACAACCCCTTGAAAGGGCGTCAGACTGCTTTTTTTAACTGGTTCACCATGATTCCTAACTGTTGGAGGTGGCTGGTGACCAGTCCTGTGTGCAACACTGCCTGTGCTGGTGACTTAGCACATATCAGCTAGACATCCAGGTAATTGATCACTGATGCCTTTTAGTCTCACAGTGGCCAATATAGCATCCATGTACTTTCAAAAAGTGTGAGGAACTAGAGAGAGGCCGAAGGGCAGTACACAGAACTGAT
Organism: Polyodon spathula; assembly: GCF_017654505.1. NCBI lineage: Eukaryota > Metazoa > Chordata > Actinopteri > Acipenseriformes > Polyodontidae > Polyodon > Polyodon spathula. Next base: position 14,020,650 of record NC_054545.1, read on the forward strand.
ACGCGGTGCCTTGAAAGGCAAACCACAAATACTTCCTGTGGCCGTGTCTTATAGGGATGTGAAAGTAGGCGTCCTTGAGGTCTACTGTAGTGAACCAGTTGCCTGACCTTACTGACTGCAACAGCTGTTGCATTTTCAAGACTGTCAAGTACAGATTGAGCTGTCTGAGGTCATTTTCCATGGCCTAAGGCACCTGTTTTGGCCACCGCACCGCTTAGTTTTGTGTGCAAGTGTTTCGTGTTTTGTTTAAACCTTTATTTTGTTAATTTAAAATAAACTGGCGCATCAGCCAGCTTGCCACCACCTATTTTTTTTTTTTGGCTGAATTTGGGTTGGTTTTTAAGCTGAACTTGATTTATTAACATCCCCAGCATTCCTTGCATGCTCTCTGTAGTTAATCTTCCACCTAGGTTGTTCCTCAGGCATTTGTATATGTTTGTGCCCAAGCATCCCTGAATACTCAAAAAGATGAATTGCGTACACAGAGTAGATTAATTATCACCAGTTGAATTACAAAGGCTTGATGTAACTCACATGTCTGCAATTTCACAATATGACAGACAGGGAGTCACATTTCAAATGAGGCTACTTTTATTGGCCTTTTAAGAGTAAGGAATGGGTTTATTTAAATATATATTCAAAATACTGAGTATGGCTGAAAAATAGGTGGTGCAATATCCACAGCCACTGCACATTATTCAAAAGAATGACACAAAGTTTTTGTCGCAGGGCTTTTGTGACTGTTTAGGTTAAACAGCCAAGGCCAGATATGTTTGCATTACTTTCATTATATTGTATTCTCAAAGCCTTTTACTCCAAGTCATCATCAGCACATATTTTTCAGAAATGAGAAACACACCCAATAAAAAGAATACTTAAGTAGTCTTAAATTGTTTCTTTCTAGTTGTAGAATTCTAATGGTGTTTTCTTCCTTTCAGAAGAAAATTGCAGTAGTGATTATTGGGAGTCAATAGCTTTGAAATGAAAGTTATAGAATTGGTTGATAAGACTATTTAGTTTACATCTGTCTCAAATATTATTTTAGGTTGTATATATATTTAATCTAAGTCACATGTAAATTGCATATAAATTATACCTTTTATTTTTAATTAGACCCTTTGATTACTTTGTATGTATGCTCTAAGCAAATACAGACATTATTCATTAATCTTAAAGGGTTCTCTTCCCTTCCCCCAAAATCTGACACAAGACAAAGTAAATTGAAATCTTTGAGGAAATACACTTTTATGATGTAAAATCAATCCATTATAATACATGAAACAAAAATACCAACATTTAAGTTTGACTGAATGTGTTTTTATAGTTGTTGGAAGAACTGGATGGAATCTGTCCTAATGCAGCTCTTTGAATTCAGTGAGGCGAGGACAAAACATAGATGGTCCCCTTGTGTATGAAACAGTTCTAGTCATTTAGAAATAATATTTAGAATAAACACTTGGTTTCCAGTATATAGGTGTTGAGAGAGGAACATTACATAATGAAACAGCAACACAAATTAAGTCACAGTATACAATAAAATTACTTCAAATAATGAACTTCAATAAAAAACAAAGTTATAATCTATATTCACCAGCAACAGGTCTGTGTGGAAAATATTAAATACATGTATAATACTGAATCAAGTTACTAGCTGTGTAATGGTTTTATTAGCACTCTTAATTACTTCCAACCAAGTTTAAAATCCAGAAAATGAAGTGCAGTCGAATAACACAACGCTGTTAATTATTAAAAAGTTAGTTCTGTACTATGGTACAAGTTAAAAAAAAAAAAAAAAAAAAAAGTTAAGTGTCAAACTCGTCTGTGCATTAAGTTTAGCAATGGATTATGTTCAGGCAATACTTCAGCTTCAATGTGACATGTGAATTAAGTAAAAGCACGCATTCAACAACATTTATATTTTTTATATAATACTGGCAAGGTTCTAGATCAGTGATCAAACATGAATAAAACATGTAAAAAGGATAACGATAGATAAACACACTAACAGAATAAATCAGTCTTTCAGCTTCTATTTCTTCATAGATGAATAAACAAGATTTCTGTTACATTCACTTTGGGCTTAGGATAGTGTGGTGCTATCCTGAAGAAACATGTTTTATCAGAAATATTGATGACCATGATCTACAGTACAGTTGAAGCCGATCAGCAGCATGCAGTCTCCATTGTCTTGTAGGTGATGCCGATACTGTAGGTGTTCAGGTTCTTCTAGGGCCGGTGAACTCAATAAACTCACCATTCTGAAAAATCTAAATGAAAAGAAAATCAATGAAGCAGAGAGATCTGTTTGTTTCCACAGTCTGACTGCCGTTTGTTATGAGGACCACATACATGGGTTGGGAAAAAATGTTTAGCACCCAGGATGGCACTCATTTATCCTGGTGGAACTGCAAGGTGTTTCAATTGTTCTGGAGTGGCCATTCTTCTATTATGGGACACTAGTTTCTGTGCTATCACAGAGCAGTTCCCCAGAGGGAAACTGGTTATTATTTAGTTTGTCTTAACTGTTAAGACTGTTCCTTACAAAGCATAAGCAATTTGAGTTGTCGTGAATACAAAGCCCCTGCTGACAGTCTGAAACATGAGTTTTTTTTTCTTTTATATTACAAAATGCATTTAATGGTTCCTGGCCTTTCATTTTTGTGTGCACCCCACTGCTTCTCGGATCTGTCCTCTGTGCAAATGCATTTCATTTAAATTAAAATCAAATAGTCCTTCCCGGCTGCTTGAGCTTGTGAGCAAAAAAGTAATTGTGAATACAGAAGCATCTGCTGACAATGTCTGAAACATGGGTTATAACAAAATGCATTGAAGAGATTTTAATTCCACAAATGTCAGTTATGCAACACTTGCACAAAAGTACATGACACATAGGTCAAGTGTTTCCAATTCTTCTAGGTTCCAATATTTAGAAATGGAGTTGAATGTAATGAGAATCATTGCCATTTTGTTTTCTAGGAGGTAATCGCCAATTGGTTCTTGAGTGATGAGAGAGTTGGATTGACAGCCATCTTAAAAATGATAAAGAACAAAACTTATTACGCATCACAGAAAGTAGCCTTGTGTCCATCACATTTGTTAATATGTACTTATTGTACCCTGATTGCAGGGATACATACTGTATATACCTATTCAATAATAACATGCATTTAAACATGAAAATTTAGTTCATAAAGACTTAAAGAATTGTTTTTGGGGAGTGTGTGCAATACATAGCAAGCAGCCCATGTTACATTAATTACACTACAGGAATTTAAGGTTTTGTTCAAGAGCTGCAATAGTTCTTAGCCGTTTATTTCATTTTTTGTGCGACATTTAATCCTGCATGCAAGACCTCTATTTGATCCCCTCTATCTTGCACCCTGCTGCTTCTCTTACCTGTTCTCTGTGCAGATGTGTTTGTTGAAAGAATGCAATCACCTTCTCATTCCTAGCTGCTTGTGCCTGTGAACAAAAAAACATTGAGTTCTTCATTCCAAAGAGCAAGTTGTACCATTTGTGGAATGTGTCAATGTACCAAAACTAGTAACAAATAGTGTGGCATACTCTGGAGTTATGTCACATCGAATCCAACAAGAGCAATTATTGCTTTCAGACCCAACCCAGAATCCAAGCTTACCACTTCCAGGGGAGTTTTCCTTCGTAGCTGGTCACCTCCGTGCAAGCACCAGCAAGATCCCAAATCCCAAGCCCTACCAGGTCAGCATTTGCTTGCTGCCAGGCTGAGAGAAATACATGAGGGGTATTAGGGAGATAATGCTAACTCGCCAGGAGCCTGCAGATCTGTGTTTTAAGCAATACCAGCGACCCTGACTGATACACAAGAAGTTGTCAGGCAGCAAGTGATTCCCAGGGGCACACTAATCTCAGTCTGCTAGTATTATTCGCCATGGTATCCTTATTCTGGGTACATAAATGAATCCCATCATACTATTCACTTACAGGTATACAAACTGGACTGCACTATTGATCTTCTGCCTCTACAATGGTGGCCATGACTAGTTGATCACCCTACATTCTTGACATACTTGTCATTACCTTACCTCATTTATTTTACTGCCTAAAATGGAACAATTACAAGATACTGTACCGAGTAAGAAGAGAAAGTTCCAGTAAAGTGTTGTCTGGGTATGGTATAATGAACTGGACATACAGAATGCCTAAGCCCACACTGTTGGCCCATTCAATCATATTGATTGCAATCATAGTGGCAGTGCATTTAGGAAACCTAGCAACTCCAGAAGCTGTCTCTGGAGTACCAGCTCTATAAATTACACTGTACAATTACAGTGCAGTAAATTCATGTTTTTAATTAAACACATCCACACTGCATTTCTGCCATGTTGCTTGACCACATTCCATTGCATGCATAACTTCAGCTCTGTACAAGCTGGTTCAAGAGGGCTCTGCAACAGTGAAGGTGAGTGGGATGGTGGTCAGTACTAGCAAAGTGCTTTGGGAGAGAAGGCTCAGTCTAAGCCAAGTCTTTCTGTCAATGGCACTCATTTGAAAGCAATTTGTTTCTATTAGGACTCTTCTAGCAACAGCATTGCAGGAAGAGTTTAGCTAGAGAGGTTAACAAAACATTTCGGTACACAAAAACCAACTGAACTCCAACTATCGCACATGACACCAACAACGACAAGATGTTCTCTACTCACTTGCAAAGTTCTGTCCCTGCTACAGCCTTCTCTTCAGGAGAAAGATGGGCCCCCGTCTGCTGTAACAGACCAATCTCCTTGTGCCTGGAAAAAGTAGTAATAGAGGAATACGTTTAAACCCTGTCAATTATCGTTATAGTAGCCAGTTTCACCAAAGGACATTACTGCCTTTCTTAAAAGGTAGTAAGGAGGTGCAGAGGCCTAATCTCATCTTCTATTTCTTTGAGAGCAACTTTAATCTTGGCTATCAGGCAAGAATAAGATAAGAGATCAGGATATTTATGATTCCTTTAAAAGAGTATAGTACATACGCTACCCTCCAGATCTCAGTCATGTAGAATCTAATTTAGAGAATTTAGCACAACAAAATGCCTCCACACAGTCCACAATGGTTTAACAAAAAACATACACACCACATTTAACACCACAATAGAAACTCACTAAGGTCCTAAAATATCCAACCAGGAGTTAACATTTATGTAGGTATATGTTCAGAGCAGTCCCCCCCCCCTTTTTTAATCTTTGATGCCATCTGTGTCTGTGCTTTTGCCAGCATGTATGGGTTCAGCAGCTTCTCTCCAGTTCTGGTTGCCCGATTCAGAGCGGCACTTGCTTTTAAAACACCGATCTAGTATGAGAGTGCGACAGGGAGCCAGGTCGCTGCTTCCTGCGCAAGTGTGCCTTTGAGAAATCAGTTGCGAAACATTGCTAATGCAACCAGCTGAATGGTAGGCTCGCCCAGACCTGTGCAGAACAGGAGGTCCGGATTGGCTGAGGGGTGTGCCCGTTGATGCTGCGCAAAAAGCAGTTGCACCACAGCTAGGGGCGATTGCAACGACATTGACAGACAGGCGCTGTGGATTTGTTGACATAAAGGAGGGGAGCGTCCACTCTGCAGGAGCTACTATCATGGAACTCTAACTGCAAAATGCGGCCTATGAAGACGCTTGCCCAGCCAGGACTGTTGGAACGGCCCGGAGTCGCTGGGAAGATGGGACTTCGGGATCAACAGAACAAAAGTAGGTCACTTTAAGGGAGATGACAACACAACATAGAGAGTTACTGTAGAGTAGTAGGTTCCTGGAGTGGGACGTTCCTTGTAGTGGGACTATCACGCACCATTTTGTGTGGCAACCTTTTATTTTTAGCTTTGTTTTCTTTATTAAATGTGACACTAGAGTTGCCATTGCTGGTGCCCTAGTGTCAGTACTGTCAAAATAAAATCTGAGCACCTGAGCCACATAATACCAACGCTCTGTGTGTCAGTATTTTCCAGTGACAGACACATGCAACACATCCCATTACGGATGCAATTACACTATAACAATTTTTGTTCCTGGGTAGTAAGTGTTATTTCCTAATTGCTTATGCCTCAAAAGTATAGAAAATGGCTATTATTCTCCACAAACTTTGCTTTTGTGACCAGGACAGTGATATTTCAAAATATCACTATTTCCAATGGGAAAATGGGCAAATGTGTCTTTTCGTTCAGTCAGAAAAAAACATGACTCCAAATTAACATGTATTTATACTAAAGTAATACAAAAATGACTACAAAAGATTTAGAAGCTAGTAGTTCTGAGATTTACAATTGCTGTATTTACCCAAACTGAATACATGAAAACCAAAAGATTCAAGCCATAATTATTCAACTTTCATTTTTTTACACACTTCTGAAGAAAAATGTGGACTTTCCCATAGTTTTAAAGCCCACTGGTATAATTTATATGTATGTGTATTTTCCTTTGATCTGCCAGGAGTTCAATAAAGCTGTTTGTTTTAAATATATGCTAAAACATTGAAATTCATGGTGGGGCAACGTCAATGTTACATTTAAGAAATCGTGTTTTTCTATACAACACAATGGGCCCTGTGTGATCCTGTTCAATAGTGGTTATCGCTTGTGTTCATTTGAAACAAACACCACAGCCTTTTCCAGCACATTCTCTTACTTTTCCAGTGGCATAGGTCTTGTGACTGAGCCCTGCAGGCACTGGGTGCTGTTGATTGAGGACCCCTCCATCAGTGGCCTTTTTAATCTCTTCCAGCAGACCGGGCTGATTGTCAGGTGCATTCCCACTGCCGTACGTCTCCAGAACTATAGCTTCCATGGGGGGCTGCAGGAAAGCACGGACTGAGGGGGGAGAAAAAAAGGCGTCATGTGGATCAGACTAGCATTCAACCATTACTCAAGGTAGTCTTGCACATCCCTTCAGCTAGATGGAGAAATGGACTCTTCTTCCCTATCAGTAACCAACCAATTGCTTTCCCTATTGATTGCTTTGCAATCACTAACATTCGACTCTGAAGACTCTACCCAGAACACATAGAGGAGCAGATTACCCCAGACAATGCAAGCAAACTGGGAATTCTTAAATATTTTATAGTACCAAATATTGTTTTTGTAAAACAATACCTCTCGTTTTCCAAAAAGATCATTTCAATTTTCACTCTAATAACATTGCATCCTTTTGTTTGTGATCTTACCCATTCTTTCCTTTTCCTGTCTTCCCAACATGCATCTTTCCATACTCCATTGAGTCCTTTGTAATTAGTCATTTTTGCATTGAGGGTCCAAGTTTCACATCCGTAAGATATATATTATACAGTATGCACTGGTTCACTTTATCCAGTTAAATGTGACCGATTTGGTTATTGCCTTAGGAAGGCTGCTTTGTTGCTCAGGTAGGTCAACACCGGAACACACAACACATTCCTCAATATGCTAAATCATGTAAAGTCTGTGAAAAAAAGTTAGAGATCTTAGCAATTCTTTCTGCGGCATCAAATTTGGAAACAGGAAAAATCCATACAAGTACTCCCCAGCCAATACCTCTCTGGGCTAAAGCCAACTAGCCAGAGGTTATTTAGGAACATTTGCAAATTCTGCACACATGGGCCAGTGATATGGCCCCTTGTAGGAATGTTATACCGTTGGAGTTTTAACACAAATCTGCCACTGACTAGCCTTCCATCTGTTTGAGCTGCCCTCCAAGTGCACTAAGATCATTCATGATTAAAACCAAGACATGTGACCGATTCCGTTTGGTACAATAGCTGGCATCAGGACATTAAATGGCAGTTAAACCTTTTGCAATTTTGTTGCTGCCATTTCCTGGCACCTGTCTGTAGTGAGCTGGTTAGCTTGCCGGCAGATCACTCAAAGATACGTTCAATAAAATTTTCAATCATATTGTTCCCCATCTGGGTTTTTAAATTGTAGTATTTATAGTCGTGCCTGCAGTATGTGCTCTCAAACTTGCCAGCTCTAGCAGAACAGGGCCTCTCAGGGACTTGGGAATGACTGCCAAACTACTTCCAGACAGACACACCGCTCTTCTACAGTCATGTAGAAAAGCACTCACTATGCAGCAAAACAATGCAGTGAGATTATTACTGTGTCACTGTACTAAACAAAAAGGAGTCAAGTAGACAAATGTTTTACATAATGACTCCATCATTGTCTCAATTTACAAGTAGGTATTTCTAGTTAAAGAATATATCAGTGCAACAAACATATCCTGGAATAATGTTTTGATTATCTGGTCCTAGTTTTAGCTGCAGTTTAATGTGTTGCACTGATGATATAAACACATCTCTACACAGGGTTGCTGTGGTTAGTGCTTCAGGGAAGTTATTTTTTTGTAATGCAAAGCAGCTTCTTTGAGAGTACAAAAAAGCAGTAGGTAGCAGGATAACAAATTATCAGAACAAGCTCTCTGGCTTTTCCGTAGCACATCATGGATCGTTATTGCTGTGTTATCTGTTTGACAATGTGGGCAAATCTCCTTACACTATCAGAGCAGACATTTTGAAAAGAACTTTGAAACTGACTAAGGGTAAAACATTGTCAGGATGTTTAAGAGAATTAGATTAGGTAAGTCTTAAATGTAGCAACACATGGGGATGTTTATTGCTATATTTCAGAACCCAGCTACTTACTCTAAGCTTGTTAGCAAAAAGTTGCCACAACGTGCAATATGAAATGGAAAAGTACAGAAGATAGACCTGAACACCACAAACGCTTGACTACTGGAACAACCTTTTTACTGTGTGGAAGGACAGTGAAATCAGAGAGCCACTTTCAGATAGAAACACATGTTGGATGGAAGGTCAATTTTTTAATCAATGAAATATTAATATTGTGTTAAACAATACCACAAAACTGCATAATTCAGCACAATTGCTAGGCCTACGCTACAGGTGTAAAAGCAGTGTTTGGCATTTAGTCTCAGATGTAATTCCATGGAAGATGCGCAACAGTCAGACATTCCTATTCATGTTAGTCTGAACCAAAAACTTTTTGGTTGTGCTGGCTCTCCAAACCATGCCCCAGTTAACTAGAAGACAAAGAGAGAAACACCAATTGATTTTGGACACAGTAGCAGTAGAACTGGAGAGCATTATTCACTGCAATAGAAATCCCCTTTTTAGTTCACAATTTTATAACCAGGCTCTTCTGCATCTTAGCTTTTAACTACAGCTATAGGAGGTCAGAATGTGAGCCTCACAACTCTGCCTGTTACATATGCAAGTGATTTAAATGGCAACAGATCTAAATTCCAATAAAAGGGCTCTCCAGTATTTTCTGTGTTGTGATTTTTATTGATAAATTGATCATTTGACCCACATTTTAATTAACATATTATGAATTGAACACTCAAGTACAAGGCATTGTTGTTTAGCTTCATTTCAGCTCTTTCTGCAGAATAAAAAATGAATTGGCACTATACTGTACATCTCCAGTTGACAACCTATATTTCTTAAAAAAGAAAGATCATAAACAGCTGGGTTTCTGTTGCAGGGAGCTTGTTTCCCCAGTTCAACTGCACCCTTTTTGCATCACAATCAGATAGTACAGACTGGAAAGCCCACCTGTAAGCAAGTATAAACAGATTGGCCATTATTTGTGCCCCAGTAGCAAAGTTAAGATTTTTATAACACTTTCACACACTATTTAAAAAATAAATCAAACAAACACCTAGCTCTCATTGAGCACTAATTAAACATATGCAGATCCCCAACTAACACTCAGGACAGCTAAACCATTTACCTGACATAACACAGGTTTCCAACAGACCTGAGCAACTTTCAGCCAGCTCTTCACTCCATAGCAGCAACAGTTCTGAGTAACTGGCTGCTTTCCTTAAATACCCTGCACCTGGCTCTAATTTACAATGATATCCAGGTGCAGGGAATAATTAATAATAAAACAATTAACACAAATGCAATTAAATTAACCAAAAGCAATTAAAAGAACAAAACATGCATTTTCACATGTTTTTTAGGCAGGGAGGAATCTAACCCTCCCCCTGCCTCCTTACACAAGCTAGGCATAAAAAGCAAGCTATTGAATAAGGAATGTGTTCCTAAGGTGTGTTGAGTCCAACTGTGAAGCTATGAAACCAAACAAGAAGCACAGCTTTTATTAACAGATATAGAACAAAGAGAACAGCAAGGCAACCACAGCTCAGTGCTGATGGTTAAGCCATTATGGGGAAATTAATTGTTAGTGGATCTCACAGCCTGGTCACTTGGACAGGAATGGGACATATGGCCATCAAGAAAAAGGAATAATCCGATTTGTCTTACTCTTTATATCAGCTTCAGCATTTGCCAGTGGAAGGAGGTTAGGAGAGGAGAAAGTGCTGAAACCCTCAGCCTCCACCTTGGTGACCCGGTTTCCTCTGTATAATTTGTGTTGGAAATATAGACAGACCTTACCAATAATGAAACATTACATGCATTTAAACTAAGCAGATCAACAAAGAAGTTCATGCAGGTGAAAGGTTGAATTAGTGCACTGTACATACTGTGCTGTACATGTAAATCCAGCTAAACAGTAACAATTTAAACATATATTTTATATTGAATTAAATCAGCATCAGCCAGCCTTTTAAAATATTAGTTAATTACTCAAAAATATTATGGGTTCAATATTTTAAAATATGTAATTAAACATCATGATTGTCCCTCAATAAAGACATTACTAAGTGGTGTTGTAATAAGAAAATGTCATGAAACTCATTTCATTTTCTTAAAGGGATGGCTGTGTCACTTCTGGTGCTAGTTTCAGCAGGACACTGACTTCTGGAATCACAAACTGGCCAGCAATAAGCAGAGCACCTAACAGGTTGTCACGACCATCATTCCTCAACTCATAGATCGGCACCTAAAATAAAAACACAAGGTGGACGGAGTGCAGTACTGAAGACACTTTTGCCCCAAAATACTAAAACTGTCCGCTAGCAGTTGAAAGTGTATAGTGCACTGCAGGTTTAACTGTGGAACAATGCCAATAAATCACTGCTGCCAACAGATTGCTCACAGAGCACCACACTATGATTTAGAGCTGAAGGCTCGACAATCAGCAGCTTTTGTTAAAAGTAAGCCAATAATTTTAATATATTATGCTATAAAACTGCTTAAATTTGGAAGAGGCTTAATGAGCACAAATGTACTGAAGTGATGTGTAGCCTGGTTAAACAATCTTTGTTCTTTTTCAAATACATACGCTCACCGACCGATTGACTGACAGACAGGCTCCTAAGAAACTCCCTGTTGATCTCTATGGACAGCTCTGCATTAAACTTTTCTTTAATGTAAAACTCCCTGGACAGCCTCATTTCTCCATTGTGCCAGATTCTAATTGCCATTGTGGGCTAGTTTACCTGAGAGCCTGTAAGGATGACTGTCTTGCCTAGGTGTTCACACATGAAGGACAAGGCTGATGCGGTATAAGCCATTGTGTCAGTGCCGTGCAGAACCACAAAACCATCGTACTGTTCGTAGTATTTCTGGGGGGGTAGGGGAAGCAAGATATAGAAAACTTGTTAAAAAAAGCGTGATTCTATGTTTTTATAATAAACTCATAATTTCCTGTTACATTCTTGGTCTGCTGTATATAAATGTTTTCTATTTTCGTTTGATAGAACGTGTGCATTCTGTGTTTTAGTTATTGTGCATACTGGTTGACTTCTCTTGTCATTTCTTACAGACCTTCACCCTGTGGTCCTACTAATTGTGTACTATTTAGCAATGCATGTGTTGTATCACTGCCAATAGGGAAGGATTGATATCCACTACCACACAAAAGCAGAAGCCAAAAACAGAGCTAGTGTGCCACCTAGTGGCATAAATTACCTGTATGTTCCCAAAAATGTGCTTCTACTACAGTACACTGATTCAAAAGTTTGAGTCATCTTTGCTGAGTTTTTCAAAGATTACAGCTAGCATTTTATATTGCACTATATTGTGCTGTATTTTATTCTGTGTCAAGGACGGCAACTGATTAATCTCTTGACCACCTGATCTGAAGCCAAGGTATGTTTATGAACTAAATGCCTACACTGTTCAGATCATTCAAGTAAAGCTAAGATTATGAAAACCAAACGTCTAACCCTGCATGCGAGTCCCTTGAGTGTATTACTGTCTATAAAATATGTAAAAAGCCAAGGTGTGTTGTGCATTTAATGATTCAAACCGAGCAGACCCCAATATCAAGAGTTTGTAGATAATACAATTCACACAGATCTGAGGTAATAATCACCAGAACTAACATGCAAATCCCTTGCGATCTTTGACCAGTCATCCATAGTCATGTTGCTGGAGTCCAGAAGGAGAGAATACTCTACCACTTTGGAGACCACTCTCTTTTTCAGCTTTGAAAGTATATAACAGATTAAAAAACAAAAACAAGCGAATATTTGTTGAAGCTGGATGCATACAGGCAGAGAAACCAAACCATTTTTAGCCCTTTACACACAGAAGAGAAGGCAAGGCAGAGCCTGCGTTCCAATCTTTGTTTTTTAATTCTTATGCTTGGTGTGTGTGGTACAGGATAAAAGTGCACTACATAAACTCCAAGGCAGACATGCTATAGTTTCGCTAAAGGGGAATCACCCCTAGCAGGTTTGTAGTCAGTGTCTTTTATGCACACATACAATATGCCTAGCCGGCCAGAAGGGGTCATTCATTACAGGCTCTTTAAGAACTCTGTTCATCAAAAAGGTTGGTCCAGCTCTCTGCTCCAACCTGCACTACTTTCAAAAGGAAGATCTCAAAATGAAAATACAGCTAATTAAGGAGGCACTCAACCTTCGGAATGGTATCTTTACTTACCGCAGGACCAGAGTGGTCTCCCTGTCACCATAATAGTCATTAAGATCGGTTTCCTGGGCATAAGTTTCATCGAGGAAGATAGGCAGCTTTCGTAGAGCCTTTAAATTTATGCCTCCGGGACTATCGCTGTGGAGACAGGTCAAACAGAACAGCAGGGTTCAAAACAACGACCAGCGCTACCATGAGGAACGCAACATGGACTGACCGACTGAATCACTCAAGTATGTCAATAGCTACTAAAGGTAGAGGATCCTGCTGTGCTTTTTTTTTTTTAAATATACATGTGCCAACACACACACTCTCATACAAAATACTGTATAACCCCACCACCAAAAAACAGCTGGAGGGAATTTAATTATTTAACCAGTCATTGACATCATTATACAGTATATAGTCTTTATTTATACTTTAATAATGCTTCATAATAAGGAATTATTATTAACATCAGGAATATTATCAGCATGACAAACAATAAAAGGACATAGAGTGCAATGCCTTTTAGTTCCTGTTAACAATTAGAAAAATAGCCTATATTCCAGTTTTACAAAAAAAAAAGTTCCAGTATCTTTACATTTTAAGAACACTATAAATGCCTAAAGATATTATAGTGATACTTGCTTCCTTACACTATATATATATATATATATATATATATATATATATAAAATCACCTTTCATAGTGGACCTCCATCACAAAGCACTTTACAGAGGTAGGCTGTGAACTGTGCATTATATACAGAGTCACTTACAATAAGTCATTGATTTAATATCTTATCAGCAGGATGGAGCGCAAGGAGGTTAAGTGACTTGCTCAGGGTCAGACAGTGAGTCAGTCAGTGGCAGAGGTGGGATTTGAATAGGTAATCTTCTAGTTACAAGCCCTAGACTTTAACTACTAGACCACTGCCTCCTAAAACAGATTGCTGCAATTTGTTATAGGCAAGAATGCTGTTACTGCCAACATTGTCTGGTGTGAAGACTTTCCCATACACTGTACCGAGTCAAAAGAAAGAAAATATGCCTATTTGGGTCTAAAATTGTGTTAAAATAGTAAGCAGCAGGCTGTTTGAAGTGAATTGACTGTACTGGATCGTATCTGCAGTAGATTTAACTTTTTCACAACCAACAGGAATACTTTTACAGTGTAACATGTATAGGTTCATTTTTCCTACTCGCAAAGCCTTTTGCGACTTCTGGTTATGGCTGATTCAGTTGAAACTCCAATTGGTTTTCCGGTTCCTTAACAAGCCAAGTCACATTTCAATAACCTGGACTTCCATTTAACTGGAAAACAACGAGACAGCCCACATGTTGTCGCACTACTGGAAAAAAAGAAAGGAAAATAGATTCTTAGTCAGCCAAGTTGAGATTTTGTGCTCAATTTTAGCAAGTAAAACTGTTCTTTTCGGCAAAAGGCTCAGAACTGCTAAATTTAAAATATGGAAGGATAAACGAAATCGAAAATATAAGCGCAATCTCTTCCATAAAAAGGTAAAATAATAAGTGCAAAAAAGATTATGCTGGGACTAAAGCGTAGAACAGTAGTTGTGATGCACCCCATAGCCTCTGTAAATCGCTTTGAAAAAAAGGCGTCTGCTAAAGATAATAATAATAATTCAGCGTGCCTATAGAAAAAAAAAAACAATCCTTAATGTATTTCAATATCACAATGTATTCACTGATGCAACATTAATATTATTATTCTTTATTGCAATATCTGAATGTTTGTGAAAAATCATAATAAAAATGTTAAACATGAATATGCTTTTGTTGCATATATTTTTTGAATTTTCATCTGTTAATTGTGTATTTAATATATTCTAAATTTAACCAGTCTCCACTTATAAGCCCCATGTGGCAGGCTGGTGAGTGGATAGAGGCCCAGAGACAGTCTGTAGTTCAAAAAAATAACTATTTTATTATAAATAAACACAAAAATGAAAGGGCACAAAGACCAAAATAAAGGGATTTAAACACAAATAAAGCAAGACAAAAAACAGAAATAACAATTTCCAGGCTGGGCAATGCCTTCACTGGATACATACCATACATACCATACATACCCAGCCAACCACCCAACCACCCAACCAGCCAGCCAGCCAGCCAGCCAGCCAACCAACCAACCAGCCAGCCAGCCAACCAACCAACCAACCAACCAACCAACCAACCAACCAACCAACCAACCAACCAACCAACCAACCAACCAACCAACCAACCAACCAACCTGCTTCCTCAACTCCCTCTCCCTAAATGAGAAGCAGAGGCCTCCTTTTATGTCAGATGGCTGGGCGCTGATTGATCGTTAATTAAACTAATCATCTAATCAACTCCAGCCACCTGAACACAATGAACCCAGGCAGGTAGGGGAATTTAACCCCATCCCTGCCAATTTCTAAAGGGCAGAGCTGTGCTCTGCCACACCCCACAATAAATGAGTCGTGGCATCAGCCAGGGTACTTAGCAGCTATATCCATAATAACACACATTAAACTTGCACAGTTAAACAATGATGATGTTTTCATTCCTCGAATCAGGGGATATCGCAACATGTGTGCAATCTATTACACCTAGCACATTTGGGAAGCCAGACAACTGATAGCATTTGTGTTTGGTTCTATTTTGTTCTACATCCACAATTGGAACTACTGTAATACATACTCCCTTGTCCTATGAAAAGTGCATCTGTGACATCAGTCCGTATGTTTGACATAGAAGTTCTGTCCCCAGCTGCGGGTCTGGATGGCACGCGTTGCATGACAATGAAGGGCTGCTGTAACATTTACAGGTACATGTGTGGCGTGACTGCGGGATGTTTGTGATTCTAAATCAGACCTAAGCAGACCACACAGCTCTGTTGTTATAGTGCCTATATCCAATATGTATATATGCATAACTTTAGTTAGATCTAGAAATGTCTGACAGGGATGAAATATTCTGGGTTTAGGGTAGTGTCGTTTTTTTTCTCCTCTTCTCTGCAGTCGAAGAATTGGAAGAGCTTCGATATCCTCCATTACAGCTCAGCAGTCCTGTCAGAGGTCGTAGTTTAAATAAGGCACGAGTGAGGCCATGTCTTAAATTAGCGAGTGTATTTAAAGTGAATCAACTATTTGAATGATGTAAAATAGGCTTTATTATTATTCCCCTACGCGTGGTTTTAAAAGCAGTTTGCAACAACCAGCATTACGTGTTTAGCAAAATAACCATCTCTCAACATAGAGTAAGTTAAGCAATTAAAGGGTTCTTCAAAAAAATACATATAATATAAAGTTGAACACTTACAGTTATCAGACAGGTTCAGTGGTTGGAATCTGTAGCCTCCCTCCCCTAAACTGTAAAGCTCTCAGGCGAGTTGCTCTCAGTAGGTTGGTGGATCACCTGTTTTGATATCATTTAATCGCTGCTTATATTCCTGTTTAAGTTCCTCTTTCCAAGTGCTTACTAAACTTCTGATATTGAGCCAATGTTAATGGGCTCTGCTTAGTGTGGGCTTTTGGTGGTGCACTAACTTCTTTCAAAGGGCTTGAACTTGAGCTGGACATGGGATGGGTTCTGGTGCGCTCTGTATAACTTGTTTTAACCACAATATTTCACTCCCTCTTTCCATAGAATGCTCTAAGCTTTCCCAAACACAGGAAGGTCAGTGATTATGAAATGAAAAAGAAGCATTCATACTTATTGCTTCATCTAGGCCACAGTTTGTGACATGTTGGAGGTCTGAAGTTAATCCATGAATTGATTTATGGGCAGGTTATTTTGTAAACAACACATCCATACAAATGCAATCATAGGCAGTCGTTTACAAAACTACACAAACGAGCAAAAACTGCATTTGATAGAGTGCTTATAGGATTTTGTGGAGGATGGCAGAAAGTATTTCACGACCATTCTGCAGTGCACAAGTGCATGGGGTTCACTTGTAAAGAGATGTAATGCTGCCTTTCCGGAGGCAGGCAAGTACGTTAACAAATATCAAATCTGTAGAAGAGGCTTCAAGTCGAGACGTGCAGCGCTGTCTCAAAATAAAGCAGGACATTTTCATTTTCCAGAAATTATATTTATAGGCTATTTTCAAGTTACATGTTCAAGTACATGAGGAGAATATATATATACATATATATTATATATATATATATATATCTATAATTATATATATTAAAAAGGCTATATGTAAATATGTTTATCATACATAAAATTTGCAAACAAACTAAAATGTTGCAAGTTTGCTTCATTTGGTTTCACACTGAAAAATATTAAACAAACCATTTTTTTTTTCTCCAAGCAAATTTAAGTTTACATTCACAACGTTACTTTACCTTCCATAAACCTGGTTTCCTGAAAGAGAAGATGGCCTCCAAACATCTTTATGGGATAAACTGCTGCCTATTGGTAGGTGTCACTGAGCTCTTATATCAAAGCTGCCGATAGGCCCCCTTCCTCGAGTGACCCCCTTGGTCCTGCCTCCCGAGGGTACTTAACCGTCACGCAAGGGAAGGAACACTGTCTTTCACGACGAAACCATGATGTCAACCGAAACGACCTCCTCTTTCAGGGAACCAGGTTTACGGTAGGTAAGGAAACTTTCCCTTTCAATTCAAAGGTGGCCACCAAACATCGTTATGAGAAACGTGTACTAGAGCCGTCGTGAGGGAGTAAAGAATGGCAGCATATAAAGGACGCTAAGTCCTGTCTGACCAAGGTCAGCGGCATGAGCGTGCAACCTCGAGGACCCTAGTGCCCACAGAGGGCAATGAGGGATCTACCACATTCAGGCAGTAGAATCTGGCAAAGGTATGTGGAGTAGCCCAGCTAGCCGCATCGCTAATTTTGGCCATGGAGGTACCTTGGAAGAGGGTCCATGACGTAGCCACACCTCTTGTGGAAAGTGCGGCTATCCGCCCAGGTGGGGGTAAGCCAGCACTATCATATGCAGTCGAGATTGTGTCCACAATCAAATGCGACAGCCGCTGCTTGGAGAGGGGCTATCCCAGGGTCCGTGTTCCATGGCAGACAAAGAGCTGGTCAGACTGACGCAGCGCTCTTGTCCTATCTCCATAACATCTCAATGGCTGAACTGGGCAGATAAGGTTCAACTTCTATCCTCTTCCGGAGGAGGATGGAAGGACTCCAGTTCCACGGACTGATTCACGTGGAAGGTTGAAACCACCTCTCGGTTTGCACTCAATGACACCATCTGCTACCGTCATCCCAAATACGCATACAGAAGCTAGGCACAGATAGCGCCTGCAACTCACTAACCCGCTTTGCAGAGGTGATAGCCAAGAGGAAGGCTGTCTTCATAGATAGGTGCTTCAATTCGATGGAGTATATAGGCTCAAACGGGACCTGCGTGAGTGCCTCCAGTACAATCTCAAGGCTCCATTCGGGGAGAGTGGCTCTCCTAGGAGGGCACAATCGCCGAGCACCTCAGAGAAATCGGGTAGCCAAAAAATGTGCACCTGGGGATACTGAGTAAACGGGGGCATGGCAAGCAGAAATAGCTGCTAGGTAAACCTTGAGTGTGGAAGGTGATATACCAGCCTCAAGCAGATCTTGCTGAAACTGCAAGATGGCGGGTATGGGACAGGAGATTGGATCATGACCGTAGAATGGCACCAATCTTGAAAACTTTTCCACTTATAGGCATACAACGACCTAGTGGAATGCACCCTAGCATTCTGCAGAGTACCCACGACCACATCTGACAGCCCTAAGGCTGACCAGCAGTCCCTTTCAGGGACAAGACCCAAGCTGGAGCCTGCCCAGCTCTGGGTACCAAAGGGTGCCTCTCGCATGACTGAGAAGATCCCGGTGAAGTGGGATTTCCCAGGGCGGGCCATTCAATAGCTGGCACAGGGATGAGAACCAGATTCTCCTGGGCCACCTAGGGGTCACAAGGAGAACTGAAGTCTTCTCCAACCGGACCTTTTCGAGACAGTGCGGGAGCAATGGCAGAGGCGGGAACACATAAGGAGCGTCGACTGCCGCAGCAGTGGAGGGGAATACCATAGGGTGCAGTGTGTCTTCTCCGCCGAGGCGAGAGATCAACCTGCGCCTTCCCAACACATTCCCAAATACGCGCTTCCACCTGAGGGTGGAGCCGCCACTCCGATGGGTGTGGGCCCCTGAGAGGAAGTCCGCCCTTGAGAGGAGGCCCTGCCACAATGATATTTAAGAAACATTTCAAGTAATAATTGGTATTTTGTAATTACCAAGCAATACATTATTACAAGGTTTAACACAATTTGGATACTGGTATGAGCCTAGGAAATAGAAACAAACTAATTAACCACGTGTTTATTGATTTGCAACCTAATTGGATTTTTGTATTACATTATTAGGATTTAAAATCGAGTAGTGTGAAGTATCTGTTGTTGTATGGCCTCCTGTTGCAACATGGAAGTATGTGATAGCCTTCTACACCACTGTTCTGGAACTGTGTTTTGAACCTTATTTTCAGTGGTCGCACCACCCCACCTCAAAATAATGGTTATCATATCACTATAATAATAAAAGGGTAACCCAGTATGCTAGGTGCTAGGGACTGAAATTTGTTTCTGAATTATAATCTTGTTACAATATATCTTTGTAACATTACACAAATTCAAAAGAATAAAAACAATACAGAATTAGCATGTATTTGTTTGTAAGTGTATTTGTGCTTGTTTTACATTATGTTTATGCAACAGGTTAAAATTACCATTTCCTCTTCAACCAATCTCACTCCCTGTGTTTATAGGTCTCCTTTCCTCTAATGGTCTTGCTGCTGTCATACCAGGTGACCTACAGCACTGGAAGAGCTTTGATATCACGAAGCAGCTGTTTATAATGAAGTGGTGTATTTGAAAGGTCAACGTATCATTATTCCTGCACAAAATGTGTGAAATCAACATATACTTTTGGCAGCAAAGAAACAAAAAAGCTAATAATTAATTGGTCATTTGTAACATGAAAAAAGTTTGACACATAGAGACATACAGTGCATATGCTCCCCTGTGTCTGATGCATCTAGTTTAATAAAAATTGTATAAGGGGTTCTATAGTAAAACATTTAAGCGTGACAGACAGACAGTCAATAGAGTGGGAGTACAGCCTCCATATACCTCGATTACGATACAGTAAATTATATAACTGCAAGTTTTGTGACTATTGAACAAAAGGTTGTCTGAATTCTGGTGGGGGGATAATCAGAGGTATAAAAATATATACATTTTAAAACCTTTATATCACTTTAAAATATGGCTGAATGCCATAGTTTAATCTACTACAGTTCATGTTCACAGTTGGAATAAAACCACAATTTCATTCCAGCCCTTTTATGCTCGCTGCATAATTCCATCTACACAGTTTGCTGATTGGCTTTCACTGCCCTCTGAAAACTCGCAGAACACATAGCTGTTATCTGCTGTATTTGCAACGCTGGAATCTGGCAAGGCTGCAAGTCAGTTAGCCTTGGCAGTTTCTGTTCTAACATCATGCTTTGCTCTCAAACCTGTAGTAGATCATGGAGGGGAAAAAAAACAAAGCGCTGATCCAATACCATGATATGGTACTGCAGGAAAACAACACAGCTGTCCTGCATGCTGCTGGATGTTCAACAGGGTTATAAGAATAACCAGGTTACAGACACTGGGCTTTTGACTGGCAGACTCCCAAAGAGTCTCCTTTTGTGGTGCTGTTGGAAGCACGTTTTATGATTCTGCACAGGTTTAGTTAGTCCACTGGGCTGCTTTCAGCCGTTGCAGGACTGAATTTTGAAATATAAGCAGACTTTGTAACCCCTCCTTTTATCTAAAGGGGCTTCAGTCCAGCTGCTTGCTATGCTTTCCTGTTTAGCTACAAGGCTGAAAGCTCTGCCAAACTGCTTTGGAAGAAGATTGTTGGCTGCTGTCAGGATCTAAAGCATCGTAAGAAATTTACAAACCTGTCTTCAAAAGCTTACTTGATAAATAATGGGCTCTTTATTGCTTCAAAACTGACCTGTAATCTTGCCTTTCAGGCTAGTGAGAGAGAGAGAGACTGAAAAAAGATGTAGCTCAAATGAAGTTGGATCTGCCTGGCTTTAGGCCTGGTCTCGCTATTCTACAGGTATGTCTCTAAAGAAAAAAAAAAAAATCATTTTTTAATGTGATAAATATATTTCCTAACCGTTTCAAATTTAGAGAATATCTTTCCCCCTTCAGGCACTAAGCTCAGTGTAAAGGAAATTCATTTATATGTACATCAACGCGACAGCTGCTTATAACTTCATAAAGCTTTAAGTATTGAAAAATATAGGTTAGTAAAGCTTAGATACTTGCAGGCAAACACTAGCAGGATTAACAGAGGTTTAAAATCAGACCTGTTTTTCTTTTTATAACAGTAGCACTTAATCCTGAGGTGTGTTGTTTAGTTTTAATACATCTGTATTTGTTTTTGTGTTTATTTTTGCATATTAATGAAATGTCCTTTTTTAAACTGCCAGGGTTTCGGGTGTAGTTTGTAATGCCAACTCTAACACAGTTTATGATATACTAAAACTTTAGTTGGCCTAAACCTGGCCTTTTTTATTTCATGTTTTAATGGGTGCATACAGATTGCATCATTCCCATTTTGACTGTGTACTCAGAACTAGAGACTCTTTTGATTTATTGCTTTTCTTGTCTAGATAATCAAATGTAGTCTATGGTCAAGAAAAGTCAATCGATGTGCTGTAAAATATAAAACAGTATGTTCTGACTTTCTTTAGTTATAAATCATTGAATGTGTTATTTCTTCTAAACTGAAGCTATAAGGTTTGAAAACTAATCTTAATAAGATTGTTC
Source organism: Polyodon spathula (assembly GCF_017654505.1). Classification (NCBI taxonomy): domain Eukaryota; kingdom Metazoa; phylum Chordata; class Actinopteri; order Acipenseriformes; family Polyodontidae; genus Polyodon; species Polyodon spathula. Next base: position 14,042,251 of record NC_054545.1, read on the forward strand.
CCAGGCCTTAAATATAAGGCATGTAACGAATATGGATATTGGTTTATATTTGGGAAGTGACTATAAAAAAAATGACTGTTCAAGTAAAAAAAGATATATATGAAGGAACGTAAGCATATTTAATACATGTCTTTCCTTTTCAAGTTGGTGACAGAGACGACTCCAACCTTTACATTAGTATGAAGCTGAAAGCAGAAGCTGAGGTAATGGTTAATCAAAACAGTTTGAATGTATTTGTGCAAGTCAGAATACTATCAATTAAAAGTGTCTATCGGGTAAATGTTGTTTATCTAATTGAGTAAATTAAAATTATAGAAGACTATGTGCATGAATTTACTACTACGCAGTCCAAACTAAACCATGTGACAACCACTGCTGGCTCTTTTCTGGAACTTTTAAAGGCAACTTTTAAAAGCCTCAATTTCTTTCCATTTAGTTGAAAACAGATACTTAATTGCTGCACTAATGATATGTAATCATTTGTGTTCTAACAGACTTGGTAAATTAACTTTTATGGAAAACTCAAGATAATGAAGGTTTTATCAATTGTTGCTGACAATGTGGTGCTTGTGTCCAGCTGTTTTCTGTAGAATTAGACAGCCTGTCTTAAAGGCAGATGCAAAAACATCTCTGGTCAAGGCTCTGTTTACAATCATGTACAGCAGGAACCCAGAGTGCCTGAGTTTGAGTGATGTTATCCAGATTCACAGGTTCAGTAGTACTGCAGGTAAAACCAAGTAGACAAACAATTCTCCTAGAGTCAGTTTCATCAGGCAGTAAACAGTGTGTGAATAGTTACAGTTTTCAAAGATTGTATGAGCTGTATTTTGAAGAAAATGCAAATGTTCTGAAAAGAATAAAACTATCAAGAAGCAACTTAGTAAGACAAGGCGAACAATTGTTTTCAATTAGTTTTATTATTGTCTTCTATCATTTCAAATGATTGTATTCATCTGAAAATGTGCCTTTGCACTTGCTCAAAATAAGTCCTTAAAAGATTAAACATTGCAGAAAAAGATAATCTTAATTTAAGTATTTCATATTTTGTGTGTATGTGTGCAGTATATTAATTTCTAAAATGACCTGGATTAACAAATTGTCCTAAAGTGTAGTTTTGTTACTGCTTTCATGTTAGGTAATGTGGAAGCATCTAAGAAGAGTATGTTAAACCTACAATTTTGCATGTGCTTTCAGCGGGTGAGTGTCATGATGATCTATTTCTTCATGTTACTGATGGATCTCATTTTGTAATTCCAGTTTTGGCTGGAGATGAATGCCACTGTCATGCTTGTTTTTCTTTTAGTCTGACTAGTATAAATGCAGGAAAGCTTGCTCGTGGTGACTTGGGAGATTGCTTTATCCCATGTACTCCTAAAAGATGCATGGAACTCATCAAACAGACAGGTTTGTATTTCAACGTTGTTTTGCTCAACCATTCAATGGGTTAGTTCCTGTCAATAACCAATCGGCTGCTTCCCCTATTGACTGACATGCTTTCAGCCAATAGCAGGCTGCGACCATGAAGATACGGAGGTGAAATAACCCAAGCGTAAGTTTAACATATTTCCAAGACGGCAAAAATGGAAACTTCCTTTTGACTTAAAGTAGTAACAGATATCATGTTTTAAAATGAAAATCCAGTGTGCTGTAACATCTTAAAATAGGTACGGTTTATGGAATCATTGTATTGCATACAGTTACTTTAGCAGAGATGTGTCTCTCTGAAGGTACTTCTGTTGCTGGGAAGAGCGCTGTGGTTATCGAGCTCAGTAAGATTGTCGGGGCACCCATGCATGACCTGCTGCTGGGGTGCCACGCAACAGCAACAACATACCACTCCCAGACTGTCGACCTAGCTGAGCAGGTAAAAATAAAATTGAGTTTTCTAATCAATCAGAATTGTGTGTTCAGTCTTACACACATGAATAAGCAAGTCCGGACAGAAATGTGTGTGTGTTTTTTTTTTTTTTTTTCACTTTCTTTGTCCACGTTCACAGTGCTGATATTTTAGTCGTTGGGGCTGGCAAGCCAGAGATGGTGAAAGGATACTGGATCAAGCAAGGGGCTGTTGGAGCAGTGATGAGACATGTTGTGAAAAGAAAATCATTGGTTCAGGGCAACCTGTCAGAAGAGCATGGATTGCTTTGAGCGGCTAAATAACTCTTCCTCCAACTAACCCGTTTGCGAAACTGAGTTTGGTAGATTTTTATACGTTTTAAGTTTCAATTTTTCTTTATTTTATTTCTCACTTTGAATGGTGCCTGGTATTGGGTTATGTTGTTCTAGTAGTGAGTTATCATTTTTGTTGTGAGTCCTAATTGCCAGCCCTAAGCAGCCTTCCTCATTCCAATACAGTCAACCCCACCTACTCTACTTATATCGACAGGTAGTCCAAGCAGAACCCAGAACCACTCAGAATGATTGCAAATTGTAAGGGGAATGGTCAATTAAAATGACAATGCCTTCTTTCAATTTTATGTTTCTGTTAAACGGACATACATTTTAATAATAATTATGTGTGCAGAGGAACGGAATTCAAATTTTGCAGGAGCCAGAGATGTAACTTGTACTTAAAAGGATTTGAACACTAGGTGGCATCTGAGTTTATGAAAAGGGTTGACTTCTAGTAATCCCCAAGAACAATTTGAGTTTCAACTTATCAATTCTGTGGACAGGGAAGTGGCTGCAGCATGACCTTTGTTTTATAGAAAGCATGGACTGCAATGCTGCTCAGTCATTAACGTTGTCTGATATGTGTTTTGTAGATTCAAAGTTTAATTCATTGGGCATATTTTATGTGCAGCTCTATCAAGTTTAAGTGGGACTAGGAAGCACCACGCATTGTTTATTTATTCAAAGACATAAATGGCCTTTGCACTAATGGAAATGTATTCGCAAGAATGATGGTCAAGGCTTTTTTTCAGACTATATATAACCGGTATATTTGAAGGTTTTCGTGAAGTCTGCATTGTATTGCTTCTTGCATTTTATTAATACTGTTTTCACAATGCTTATTTTTATTACCGTGTATAGTAATATGCATATGCAGATTTTCAATTTATTGGCTTGTGAAGAGTCTCTACACCCTTCTTGCTTTTGAGTAATGGTGTTTCTTAATACTTTGATTTATTGTTGATTTTATTACCTGCGTGCTCTACATTCAGTTGATTTTGCAAATGGCTGCAGCAACTGTGTATTATTAAACATTCCTGTAGGGGTTTTAGAATCTGTCATCACTGCTTTCTTCAAGGTTTGATCACATGTCCCATTCGCTGTACAAAGAAATGACTGTCATTGATGGTAATCTAGCAAGAGCTACCATAAGGCTTAACTGTCCATGTGGTAAAATCACAGTTGTTATTATATTAAGGATTTGGATTTTCACTAAAGCAAACAGCATGTGGTATACTATTATACCTAAAACAAATAGACACTCCATTTCCTGCTGGTTTTAAGTTTGATAATGGTTATTGTCCAATACAAATTAACCGTCTGTCCATATATATAATCATGCATAACTATAAACTCAATAGTGCGTATAAATACCAAAAGAAAAAATATATAGCTTGAAGACTTCTAGTCGGAACGTTTGACATTACATTGAAGTTTCTTTTGGTATTTCAGTAGAGTTGTTAAGTGGTTAAAGAAAAAGGGCTTGTAAGCAGGAGGTCCCCGGTTCCAGTCACGGCTCACTCATTGGCTCACTTAACCTCCTTGTGCTCCGTCTTTTGGGTGTCACGTTGTAAGTGGCTGTGCAGCTGAGGCACATTTCACACACCCTACCCTGTGTAAGTCGCCTTGGATAAAGGCGTTGGATAAAGACGTCTGCTAAGTTAACAGATAATAATAACCTTCAGACTGGCCATCCTGCTGTGCTATCGGGGATGCTTAGTTATATGTCTAGTTCTACAAGTTTGTTGTTGCTCTCTTACAGACAGCACAAAGGCAAGTGGGAAGCGAGTGGTTGGAGACGTTGCCTACAGTGAAGCCAAGGAGAGAGCTTCCTTCATAACCCCTGTACCAGGTGGTTTGGGACCAATGACTGTGGCCATGCTGATGGAGGTGTGGACTGTAGATTGCTGTAGACTCTGTAATCTTTGTGACATGTAAAAGGTGCAGATAGAAAATGCATATGGGTTTATATAAAGCCAAATTTAGACTCCAGTAAAAAAAAATATTGGCTTTGGTTCATGTGACGTAAATATGATGCAGTTTTTATATTGCTCATTCTTTATGCACACAAGTAAGAAAAATAACCATTTCCAATGGTTAGGAGAAAGAGTGTCAGGATCTAAGGATATAAGGAGGTGACTGCATGTTATGTGTGTATATTGCTGTTACATTTTAACACCTATCTAGAGTAGCTTAGCCAATTGTGATGAAACTTGGGTAAGACTTTAAGTTCTTTAGCAAGTTATTGACAGTCTCAGAATCTCGGTATATATGAAGGAACCTTTTGTCTGTATGTGTGTCACCCTTTCATTTGTACAGTTTTGTGTATTATATGTGACCCAGGAAACCATATACAAATTCACTGCTCTCTGGTAAATATATGTTGTATTTTGTTTGTCAACAGAACACGGTAGAACGTGCAAAGCGTTTTTTGGAGAACAATAAACCCAGAAGGTGGCACATTCAGCTCACAAGTCTGAATCTTCTAAACCCAGTACCGAGGTAAAGAAACTGGTTTACATTAAGATAATGGGGGAAACACCTACAAATATTAACAAAGCTAGCAGTTTTTAATGGTGCTGTATGTATACGAAGCATCAAAAGAAACTTATCACTATCATAACACATTTATTTTTGAAAAATAAGGTATATAAATGATGGACATTGACAAAGTGTTTTTGGTTTCTTTTTAATCACTTGATCATTCATCCTTGACCATGACATGCTTGAGTGATAATGACTGAGGCATATGCACTTAATCACCTAATTAGTGAGACAGTTGATTTGACACTGGATATGGAGTGATTTCAGTTGTTGAATTGCAAGCTTGGATAAAAGCAATAAAGAAAATCACAGAAAAAAAAACAATATGTCACTTCTGTAAAGAGAGCAGCGCCTTCGTGCAATCAGCATGGTGGAGGCTGAACTAGGGCAGCGTCTTGGGTGCTCACAGTCTGCAATTTCAAACCTGGCGAGATGGTATAACCAGACACACTCTGTCAATAATAAGCCACGAACTGGGAGAGTCACAACACCTGCCCAAGATCGACAGATCATTTTGCAGCATCTTTATGATGTTAGTTCATATCTAGTGAATTTTATCCAAGTATAAGTGATATGTTTATTTTGATGCCCAGTATATGTGTGCCTTTGGGCAATATTCCCAAAGTTTTAACCATGGTGCTAAATTTAGACATATTTTTTTTTTTTTTTTTTTTGTGTTTGTTTGATGATGCTACAGATTTTGAAAGAGAATCTAAGTTAATTTAGCACTGATGTAAAATCATTGTTAAAAGGGCTCTTTTGTGACTTTTTGGACCACTTTTGTTTACTGTACTCAAGGACAAAAGCTATGAGGCATCTATTCTTCTCAGTCTTGGCAGTTGCCCTGTTTGTCACACACTCTGCTCACTCACTGAGGCCCTCTGGTGCTTAACTTTTTCCTGTGTCTAGCTCAACATTCTGCCTCAAGGGGTCTGAGTCCGACTGGCTCTTTAAAAACTAAAAATCTACTGCTGAGATTGCTGTTCAATTCAAGAGATTTTTTTTAAGTGAAAATCCAAATTTGTGTTGCTGTGACAGTCTGCTTTCAAATCAAGAGATACAAGGAAATTAACATGTATATTATTAGATGTAATTTCTATGTCATTGTTTTTAACACGCAGTTTATTCATTGTACAAAACACTGTTCTTTATTTTTGATACTCACAAAGTTAATCATAAGCATTTGATTAAAAAAATGTAATTGTCATGATGGTGAAACAATAATTTTCATAAGTGAAGTACAGCATACCAACATGATCTTGTCAGTTGGGTAAGTTGAATTAAATCTGTGAAGCAGAAGTGGGTCATGCCAGCCATTGAAATAAAGCCTTCAGTTTTTGCCTTTGTCAGAGGATGTGATGAACTGATAACTTATGGTACAATTATGAACTTGGTTAATGTTCATTTTCAAGGACATCTGCTAAACAGAAGTAGGTGCATCTGCTATGCAAGGTAATGGCTGCAGATCCTAGAATATATGATTGTAGTTTAATAATTTCAATTTGCACTTTAATACATAGGTTGTGACGGACAACTAATCCTGACAACAGCACCAGTCCCCCAACAAGCTGTTTGAAAAGCCATTGAAACTTGAAAGTGTTCAATGCATACATAAGAATGAGAATTGTGTTCCTTTGCAGTGACATTGAAATCTCAAGAGCCTGCATTCCAAAACCAATCGATAAGCTGGCAAGAGAAATTGGCTTGTTTTCAGACGAGGTGGAGCTGTACAGGAAAACCAAAGTGAAGATTCTGCTGTCAACTATGAAGAGACTCCAGGACCGGCCAGTTGGGAAATTCATTGTTGTGACCGGGTAAGCCAGTCTAACTTTTTTTTCTTGCCTCAGATAACTTGGTTGTTTGAAGTGTGTTGCTATTTTTCTGGGGGGGGTGGGGGGGTAAGCTTAGTAAATATAGAGAAAATATGTTGTTAAAGTTCTGAAACTAAAGAGACCCATCCAATTTTGTGCATAATTATTTAAACAATGGGGATGGAAATAAGACTCCTGTTGCATAGCAGTTTGATATATTCCTCGTTTTACTGCAAGACAGACACACCTGAACCTCTTGCCTATACACTATGGCTGATAAACATGGCAAACCAGTGTAAACTATAGTAAATGCATAATATAAGCATGGAGAAAGCAGGGGAAAACTGCAAAATGACCCATGGTAAACTTATGAGTAATGCACTGCTGGTGTTAAGGATTGCGACTCCTCCTGGTGAGATCAAATTAAACACTCTGCACACAGCCCCCCTTCGCTCCTCTGCATTGTAAAGACTTGCAGTGTGTGAGGTCTAGCACCTGTAATATTGTTTTATAGCATGTATTTTAGTGACATCCCCTTTTCATGTATTTTACAGTATTACTCGAACTCCACTGGGTGAGGGTAAAAGCACTACCACAGTGGGTCTGGTACAGGCACTGGAAGCCCATCTACAGCTCAGCGTGTTCGCCAGCCATCTCAGGGCCCCATGTTCGGAATCAAAGGCAAGTTTGTTTTTAATATAAGTTTTATACTGCTTATTCACCGTATCTTGACGTTAATAAAAGCCAACACAAGCTGATTTTTTTTTTTTCTGTATATAAAATGGGACCTCTATTCACTTCAAAGTTCTCTCTGCACAGGTGGAGCTGCTGGAGGAGGATATTCTCAAGTCATTCCAATGGAAGAGGTATGTTGTCCCAACCATCTTGAAGTTTAATATCATCTTAATATAAAAAAGAGCTAGAGTCCGTAATATTGGTACCGTCGTGAATCTTGTAACACTGTGAAATCTCTTCCTGCCCTTTCCATTGGGCTATCGAGTTGGTATGTTACAATACCACATTTTTTCAAATATTTTTGAATGACTGCTATATTTCTTTCGAAACATCTGTTCTGCATGTTTGTGGTCCTACAATATAAAGTATTATATGGTGCCCTATATATTCCAGTTTAACCTGCATCTCACTGGAGACAGCCATGCCATTACTGCAGCCAACAACCTGGTCGCTGCTGCCATTGAAGCCTGCATGTTCCATGAAAACACACAAAGAGCGACAAGGTACTTCTCCTTCATGAACTGGAACACTAAACATTTTGGCATTCTAATTCCCTACTATTTTTACTTAAATCACATTTTATAATGGAAAGAATGACATGGCAAGGACCAGTTTAAGAACTGTAAGAAAGTTTTATAGACAAATACTGTAGCACTGCTGGATGTCAACCTTATGAGTCTTCTGACGTTGGTCCTCGTTGTAATTTGTAGAGGGCCACAGGGCTAGGTTAGAGGGCCACCGAGGAGCTTCATTATCCTATTTTAAGTAGCACTTCTTTTTTTTTTTCCAGGCTTTGTATAACTGGCTAGTTCTTGTAAACAAAACAATGAGGACATTTTCTCCAATTGAGATCAACTGCCTGAAGGTAAGTGAGGTTTTGATTTACATTACATAACCTGTTCAGAGTCTTCAGAGGGTATTGATTAACAGAAACATCTGTCAAGTGACAAGTCAGTATGGATTTCTGGTGCTTGGGGTGTTTTGTAACAATGTCATTGGCTATCTCTAGACACAATGCAAGCAGTGGCCATGCAACCTTTCTACAAGAGCTGTTCTCCTACAGCCTCTGCCATTCAGTCCAGGGCAGGCAAAGAATGCCATTTGACCAGTGGTTGGTGGTTTTGGGATATCAGATGGTGGCTATGCTGAAAGATTGGCTCTAGCAGCATGAAAATCTAGTGATGGCCTGCTGAGCCACATTACATTGCAACTATTCAGGTGTGTTTTTAAATAGTTTAGAACTTGAAGATGATCAATTTAATTGGGTATAAATACACACATGTTCTAAGATGGCAGTAAACGCTGTCTGGCCACTTTTATTAGAGCATGCCTACCTGATTGGATTTGGCATTGCCCTGATGTGGGGGATCTTCTCCTGGTATACCCTGGGTCCCTTGATTATTTTAGAAGACCAGACAGATGTAGTTTACTTAAACGGTGCTGCACTTTTGTACCCTGATGGTGCAGGCTACTTTTAGAACAATAATGCAGCCATCCAACATGCCAGGATTGTGTGTGAATGGTTTTAGGATCATGACACGTAATTCATGCATCTTCCATGGCTACCACAACCCCGGATCTCAATCGTATTGGTCACTATTGGAATGAGAGTGAAAAATATTATATATATATATATATATATATATATATATATATATATATATATAGATCTGGAAAAAATTAAGAGACCACTGCAAAATTATCAGTTTCTCTGGTTTTACTATTTATAGGTATGTGTTTGGGTAAAATGAACATTTTTGTTTTATTCTATAAACTACTGACAACATTTCTCCCAAATTCCAAATAAAAATATTGTCATTTAGAGCATTTATTTGCAGAAAATGACAACTGGTCAAAATAACAAAAAAGATGCAGTGTTGTCAGACCTCGAATAATGCAAAGAAAATAAGTTCATATTCATTTTTAAACAACACAATACTAATGTTTTAACTTAGGAAGAGTTCAGAAATCAATATTTGGTGGAATAACCCTGATTTTCAATCACAGCTTTCATGCGTCTTGGCATGCTCTCCACCAGTCTTTCACATTGATGTTGGGTGACTTTATGCCACTCCTGGCGCAAAAATTCAAGCAGCTTGGCTTTGTTTGATGGCTTGTGACCATCCATCTTCCTCTTGATCACATTCCAGAGGTTTTCAATGGGGTTCAGGTCTGGAGATTGGGCTGGCCATGACAGGGTCTTGATCTGGTGGTCCTCCATCCACACCTTGATTGACCTGGCTGTGTGGCATGGAGCATTGTCCTGCTGGAAAAACCAATCCTCAGAGTTGGGGAACATTGTCAGAGCAGAAGGAAGCAAGTTTTCTTCCAGGACAACCTTGTACTTGGCTTGATTCATGCGTCCTTCACAAAGACAAATCTGCCCAATTCCAGCCTTGCTGAAGCACCCCCAGATCATCACCGATCCTCCACCACATTTCACAGTGGGTGCGAGACACTGTGGCTTGTAGGCCTCTCCAGGTCTCTGTCTAACCATTAGACGACCAGGTGTTGGGCAAAGCTGAAAATTGGACTCATCAGAGAAGATGACCTTACTCCAGTCCTCTACGGTCCAATCCTTATGGTCTTTTGCAAACCTCAGCCTGGCTCTTCTTTGCTTCTCATTGATGAAGGGCTTTTTTCTAGCTTTGCATGACTTCAGCCCTGCCCCTAGGAGCCTGTTTCGAACCGTCCTCGCCGTGCACTTCACCCCAGCTGCCGTTTGCCATTCTTTTTGTAGGTCACTTGATGTCATCCTACGGTTGCTGAGTGACATTCGAATGAGTTGACGGTCATCCCGGTCAGTGGAGAGTCATTTTCGCCCTCTGCCGGTCTGTAGCTTTGTTGTCCCCAATGTGTGCTGCTTGACCTTGTTCTTATGAACCGCCGTCTTTGAAATTTTAAGGATGGAAGCAACCCGACGCTCACTGTATCCCTCTGCCAGTAAAGCCAGAATTGAACCCTTCTTTTCCTCACTCAAAACTTTCCTTTTCAACTCTTTGGGCATGGTCAATAGTTATTTTTTGATTCCAATTACTTTTGAGGTACTACTAGCACTGTTTTGCCATCCAGCTGGTCCTATTGCAAGAGGATAGTGATGACCACAGGAGTGGTTTTTATACTTTTCCTCGTTAAATAAGATTTGGTTCAGGTGATCCCCTAATCAGTACCTCATTCAGTAGAATGAGGTGTGCCTGTGTTGGAATTCAACAGACACTGGAATGGAATGGCTGCCATACATGTAGAGATGCTGATTTAAGAAAAATTTGCAGTGGTCTCTTAATTTTCTCCAGAGCTGTGTGTGTGTATGTATATATATATATAGCTCTGGAAAAAATTAAGAGACCACTGCAAAATTATCAGTTTCTCTGGTTTTACTATTTATAGGTATGTGTTTGGGTAAAATGAACATTTTTGTTTTATTCTATAAACTACTGACAACATTTCTCCCAAATTCCAAATAAAAATATTGTCATTTAGAGCATTTATTTGCAGAAAATGACAACTGGTCAAAATAACAAAAAAGATGCAGTGTTGTCAGACCTCGAATAATGCAAAGAAAATAAGTTCATATTCATTTTTAAACAACACAATACTAATGTTTTAACTTAGGAAGAGTTCAGAAATCAATATTTGGTGGAATAACCCTGATTTTCAATCACAGCTTTCATGCGTCTTGGCATACTCTCCACCAGTTTTTCACATTGATGTTGGGTGACTTCATGCCACTCCTGGCGCAAAAATTCAAGCAGCTTGGCTTTGTTTGATGGCTTGTGACCATCCATCTTCCTCTTGATCACATTCCAGAGGTTTTCAATGGGGTTCAGGTCTGGAGATTGGGCTGGCCATGACAGGGTCTTGATCTGGTGGTCCTCCATCCACACCTTGATTGACCTGGCTGTGTGGCATTGTCCTGCTGGAAAAAACAATCCTCAGAGTTGGGGAACACTGTCAGAGCAGAAGGAAGCAAGTTTTCTTCCAGGACAACCTTGTACTTGGCTTGATTCATGCGTCCTTCACAAAGACAAATCTGCCCGATTCCAGCCTTGCTGAAGCACCCCCAGATCATCACTGATCCTCCACCACATTTCACAGTGGGTGCGAGACACTGTGGCTTGTAGGCCTCTCCAGGTCTCTGTCTAACCATTAGACGACCAGGTGTTGGGCAAAGCTGAAAATTGGACTCATGAGAGAAGATGACCTTACTCCAGTCCTCTATGGTGCAATCCTTATGGTCTTTTGCAAACCTCAGCCTGGCTCTTATTTGCTTCTCATTGATGAAGGGCTTTTTTCTAGCTTTGCACGACTTCAGCCCTGCCCCTAGGAGCCTGTTTCGAACCGTCCTCGCCGTGCACTTCACCCCAGCTGCCGTTTGCCATTCTTTTTGTAGGTCACTTGATGTCATCCTACGGTTGCTGAGTGACATTCGAATGAATTGACGGTCATCCCGGTCAGTGGAGAGTCATTTTCGCCCTCTGCCGGTCTGTAGCTTTGTTGTCCCCAATGTGTGCTGCTTGACCTTGTTCTTATGAACCGCCGTCTGTGAAATTTTAAGGATAGAAGCAACCCGACGCTCACTGTGTCCCTCTGCCAGTAAAGCCAGAATTGAACCCTTCTTTTCCTTACTCTAAACTTTCCTTTTCAAATCTTTGGGTATGGCCAATAGTTATTTTTTGATTCCAATTACTTTTGAGGTACTACTAGCACTGTTTTGCCATCCAGCTGGTCCTATTGCAAGAGGATCGTGATGACCACAGGAGTGGTTTATATGCTTTTCCTCGTTAAATAAGATTTGGTTCAGGTGATCCCCTAATCAGTACCTCATTCAGTAGAATGAGGTGTGCCTGTGTTGGAATTCAACAGACACTGGAATGGAATGGCTGCCATACATGTAGAGATGCTGATTTAAGAAAAATTTGCAGTGGTCTCTTAATTTTCTCCAGAGCTGTGTGTGTGTGTGTATATATATATATATATATATATATATATATATATATATATATATATATATATATATGTATATATATGTATATGTATATATATATATATATATATATATATACACACACACACACACACACACACACACACACACACACACACTGAGTGTACAAACATTAGGCACACCTGCTCTTTCCATGAAATAGACAGACAAGATGAATCCAGGTGAAAGCTATGATCCCTTATTGATATAACCTGTTAAATCCACTTCAGTTAGTGTAGATGAAGGGGAGACAGGTTAAAGAAGGATTTTTAAGCCTTGACACAATTGAGAGATGGATTGTGTATATGTGCTATTCAGAGGGTAAATGGGCAAGACTAAAGATTTAAGTGCCTTTGAACGGGGTATGGTAGCAGGTGCCAGGCACGTCGGTTTAAGTGTGTCAAGAACTGCAACGCTGTTGGGTTTTTCGCGCTCAACAGTTTCCTGTGTGTATCAAGGATGGTCCACCACCCAAAGGACATCCAGCCAATGGCAGGCCAGTGGTCAAAAACGGCTCATTGGTGAAAGAGGCCAAAGGAGGCTGACACGAATTGTGCAGCTCAAGAGACGGGCTACAGTTAGTCAACTGACAGTCCAGTACAACATTGGTGCCGAAAGACCCATAAAAGAATGCACAACTCGTCATACCTTGACACGAATGGGGAATGGTGGCCGACAACCTAACACAGTTCCACTTCTTTCAGCAAAACACAAGAAACTGCGGTTGCAGTGGTCTAAGGAACGAAAGCACTGGACACTGGAGGATTGGAAAAACATTGCCTGGTCTGATGAATCCCGGTTCCTGGTGTTTCACGCTGAAGGGAGGACTAGGGTATGGAGAAAACCACATGAGCACATGCTGGTGGTGATGTGATGGTATGGGATGTGTTTTCATGGTACACATTGGGCCCCTTGATAAAAGTGGAGCAAAGTTTGAATGCCACAGGATATCTGAACATCATTGCCAATCAAGTGCATCCCTTCATGGCAGCAGTGTATCCATCTGCTAATGGATTTTTTCAGCAGGATCATGCCCCACGAAGGCTAGGATTGTCCAGGAATGGTTCCACGAACCTGACAGTGAATTCAGTTTACAGTAGTGGCCTGCCCAGTAACCAGATCTCAATTCAATTGAGCATCTGTGGGATGAGATGGAATGAGTTATTCGGAGTAGAGATCCATTACCAGCCAACTTGACACAACTGTGGGAAGCATTGGAGTCAACATGGGCCAGCATCCCTGTGGAATGCTTTCGACACCTTGTAGAGTCCATGCCCCGACGAATTGAGGCTGCTGTGAAGGTAAAAGGGGGTGCAACTCAATATTAGGAAGGTGTTCCTAATGTTTTGTACACTCAGTGTAAATATAATATATAATTAATATATAAATATATTAATTACATCCAACTTGTTGTTTTATTGTTGAATACATTACATGTTTAGAATTTGTTCATGCCTTTTTTAACAGCTCTCTCTCTCTCTCTCTCTCTCTCTCTCTCTCTCTCTTCTCTGCAGGGTGTGAGTGGTGCTTTGACCATTCTTATGAAGGACGCAGTCAAACCAAACTTGATGCAGACCTTGGAGGTGGGTAGAGGAGGAAAATGTTACAGTTGAATTAATTCTGTATCTGAATTATTTGAGCAGTTAACTTCATCTAATGAGTGTGGGCAGAGTCACCAGCATAAGATAATGTAGGCTTTTCTGTGTAACTCACTCATTTTTATAATTGCCTACCTAAATCCCAGGAGTTTGTGTGGGTAGTCATATTTTATTTATTCTTTGGCTGAATTTGTGTTAATAAGAGCCTTTAGGATTCAGTCCACACTAATTCAGTCAACAGCTTGCATATTAAACATTTTCACTTGACACTAATAATTAGACAGATGGGGATCTTTTGACTTACCTGTATCTTGGTGCTTGCCTATGACCAGTTGTTTTATCAAGATTGAAACATTGCATTTGGCTTGCTTTGTTGAATGTATTTGAATGATTGAATAGCGTTGCCATTGGCAATGACCACACTAAAGATGACTATATAGAAATGAGGGCTTATCACAGTTTTTGTAAAGTGTGAGTGAAGGAGATCAAAATGATAAACAGACTGCCAGTAGTGATGTTTTATAATCATGTTATGTTGCTCCTGTTTTAAATTTAAAACAATAAGTTGCTCCAGGCTAAGTCAGTCCTTAAAGTAAGTGAACAGCTTTTTGTATCCAGGTTCCTTATGTATATCTGGCGATACACAGCTGGTGCTTAATACAAAGAAATTGGTTGATACATACAGCAGGCACACAGATAACACAATAAAACCTAATTGAGTAAGCACAGTGTGAATCCTTTCGAATAATTACAAATGTCATAAAAAGTTAAGACAACAAAAACTGTCAGTTGAGTAGAACTCCTGTAGATTGTAGGCATCACATACAGGCCAGGGGTAACATGACATGTGAAGCTACTTTAAGATCTACCCATTCAAATTTTATATTACATTGACCTTGATTTGGTCACAGTATTGATTGTTATCTGTACCATGTCAAAATGACTTGCATTTTTGTCATAAAGGCTTTGATTGTGATAGCAGACTATTGTCTAGCAGAAGTCTGTATAAAATAATGTGTAGAGCAACTGGCTGTATTATGGAAATCTAGAACGAAGGCTGAATAATTTTTTGGTTTTGGATATTTATTTTTTTCTCAAAGGAACACCTGTATTTGTTTGTGCAGGACCTTTTGCTAACATTGCCCATGGCAACTCACCCATCCTGACTGATAAGATCACCTTGAAGCTGGTTGGTCCTGGAGGGTTTGTAGGTAGGTTCCTGCAGACTGTGTACGTTTTCCAATTCAGCAGGCAGCAAAATCCTATGTTTCATCAGGCACGCATACAATACATAATTACACTTGTAAATCTCAGAACAGTATTGATTATAGAATGTGATGTGAATAGAGAAGCTGAGCACAATACCTTTAATGGAAAGCTTTCCGTTGATCTTGCTAAACTCATTTTAGTATTTGTAAATTTAGCACTATTGCATGATTTTAAGTTATGGATGAGACATCTTTGCCATTCAAATGACCGTTTTGCTCTGATGGATAAATACAAAATGTATCATGCTTTGATTTAAAGGGTACATCAGCACTACATACAAAATAAAACCCTAAACTATCCCACATTCCTGTTCCGAATGTATTTGGTCATTGTATAATAATCTGTATGCGCCCAAACATCTGCATAATGCCACACTGCTATGTCCAAAATCACTGTTCTCACATATCCCTTCTGAGCCAAAAAACATGACTTCCGCATGTACCCTCACATGTACTCTGAAATGTACCGCCACACTGCCCAATAAAGCGTTGTATAATCTATATTACCTCCATGTGGAAACACACTAGTCTGTGACAAATATGGTCCATCTACTTTTCCACAAGGAAGGAACTTGCTGCTTTCGTTTTGTGTAGAAGACATCTTTCACACTGTACATGTTTATTCGCATGTTGTATTTTTATGTATTATGATTTAATGTTGCGTTCAATTAAAAAAAAGTCTGTCCTGTGTAAGGTGGTTGTAGGGAAAAGAAAATCCCAGACAGAGTTGTTCTCATTTCCAACTAATGAAGGGACCTACCCACAATAATAGCAGCACTGTATTTTAACATATGTCCCCAAAGTCTTAGATATAGAACCAGCTGAATTGGAATGTTTGCAGAGCATTTGAATTTAAACTGTTAACTAAACCTGCAGAGCTAGACTTCCAGTAGAGTAGGCCGGGCCAGGAACTGATCTGGCATGGCCAGTCTACAAAGGAATCCAATAGTGTTCTGGAGAGACACGTGGTCATTCCTTACTGACCTGCTTTCTTTGCTAGTGACGGAAGCCAGATTAGGAGCAGATATTGGCATGGAGAAGTTTTTCAGCATCAAGTGTTGCTACTCAGTCCTGCGTCCACACATGGTGGTCCTCGTAGCCACTGTGAGAGCTCTAAAGATTCATGGAGGCGGCCCTGTTGTAGTGCTTACTTCACACTGTAAACATTTTTAATAAGTGCTATCTTAAGACTGGAAAACTTCTTTGAAAAGCTCTTGTTATCTATGAGGCTTTGTTTTAACAGCCACTTGATACCTTACTGTTTAATTGAAATACCAGAAATGTTGTATTAAAAGACCCCAAATTGGGAGATGCGATTCAGAACCAATTTCAATCCTAGAGCAGTGGGAGAAATAAAACAAACAGTTTAAAACTACCAAGAATCAGTTTGATTGTTGTTTTGAGTAGTTTCTTGCTGATGTTTCACTGTTAAGATGAGCTTTGATCCTCCTTCAAAGTAGTGCCCTAGGTGTTCTATTAAAAGATATGCACCAGAGTTCGCTGTGCATTGATGTGTCTGTCAGTCTGGTACTTTTATAAGATTCCCTCTGAGCTCAAATGAACTGAGATTAACACTTCCACCTAGCTGCCTTTCAGTTCTTTGTTGCTTTTCTTCTTATGCAAGCATCAGAGACATAGCCGTGGTAGAAATTATATCTCAGTACAATGATGTTTCAACAAGTGCTGGTGAGCGATGCACACAAGTAATAGGACATGTTCTCTTCAAACAGTGGGCAGTGAAATTACCTGGAGCAGTAATTCACAATACATAAATACATAAACAACTGGGATTATGAGACTTGCAACAATAGTTTTTTTTTTGTTTGTTTTTTGTTTGTTTTTTGGTTTGGTATTTCTTAGGGACTAAACTCTGCCATTTCAAAAGAATAGCTTTCATATGAACTTTTATTTTTTCATATAGGTCACAACAGGCCTGCCTCTCCAAAAGGAATATACAGAGGAGGTATTTGGCTTATTGAATGTATCCTTTTGTCACTTATTTCAGTATGTGTTACTGTGTTCAAACATTAAGTAGACCAGTAAACACATGTTTTAGGCTAAAACATTCAATATAAATTCTAAGTGGCTGATTTATTATTATTATTATTATTATTGTACATGTTCTTTTTTTGTTTTCTAAGTTTCTGTTGCAGGCTGAGGGCCAGCATATCATCCTTATTAAAGAATTACAATTGGTATTGGTTAGCGTATTCTTGCTATCTATATTGATTGATGTTTACACTAAGGGCTGGGTTTGATCAACATATACCCTGCTAGGATTAGCCACATTGGAGCACATTGTAGGTGTGGGCAATATACCTCAAAATGTATCATGATATTTTAGCTGTTAAAGATGATATACTTCAATCACCCCCCCCCCACTACGGCAAATAAATTCAGTTTCAGCCTACCTTCATAGATTATTACTTTAAGGCACAAACAGTTAGCCTTTACATCTGTGCTTGAGGTCATTCCTTGCGCTTCTGATGAATCGTTCTGCAGCAAGCAGATCTATTGAATTAACAACCTGTGCAGTAACCAGTGCTTATATAATATTATTTTTTTTTTTTTTTTTTTTTATCCCCTGTAACATAAATAACCTCAAACTTTGTACCTACAGAATTTGATTTGGTTTGCTTTGGACCCAGAATTTGGGTCTTCTGGAGAAAGGCTGCAGTAACCTGCAGAAACAGGTTGAGAATGCCATGGCGTTCGGGGTGCCTGTGGTGGTTGCTGTTATTGTTTTCAAGTAAGTGCCTTTCTACTTAGGATCTGTGCTAAACACTTAAACTGACTGAGGTGTTTAAGTGTATGAAATAATCATTAAATGAACATTATGTGTAATGGAAAAGATTATGGTTAAGTATTGAAATGAATAATACATATACATTTATTTTGATTTTTTTGGAACATACAGTACCAGTTGATAATTCAAATCGTAAGCAAATTGTAGCTTTCTGTACCTGTTGAAATTCTGCGTTAGCATTCAAAGATTTCGTTTAAATGTGAAAATTGAAATCTTGGGTATGATCACCAGTGTTTGGCTTCTGAATGGTTGTAAAGTCTGTGTTGTGAAGAACAAAAAACAGCTTCATCAATCCCAATCTTTCACACACTTTTTTACACACATTTACTGTTGTAACCATAGCAACACCATGTACAGCCTTAGCTAATGACTTATATCCACTAGAGTCTATGCAGAAAGCAACAGTTTTCTAATGAAATAGTGAACAAATTCTGCCTGGCAAGAAGTATATGGATGTTAATAACAAAGCTAACTTGTTGATGAAAAGAGTTCCTAGTTTTTTAAAGCCATTAAAAATCCCCATGATACATGACTAAAAAGCAGGAACAGTATTTACATTTACATAATGTACATTATACATTTGGGATAACAAAAGTCAACCATTTCTAACACACAGATAGCAAAGCCAAGCTCGTTTTGAGTTACATTTCCACTGCAGATAGTCTTGTATGTATACACATTCCTACCTTCAGACAGGCTGGCTTTATTGTTTGTCCTGGGGGTCTCCTCCAGCCATAGCTGTGACCTTTTTATAATTCCTGTCATACCCAGGATACTCATAACTGTTTATCGTATTTGAATAAAGACTTGTTTGGTCTTTGTCTGGCCTGCAGTGTGGTTCTGGGTTTGTATGCCTGCCCTGATACCCTAATTCCTGGCTGATGCAATGCCTCTTTATTGAATACAGAACTGACACAGACACGGAGCTGGAGTTGGTGTGGTTTAGCTAAGGAAGCAGGGGCTGTGGATGCTGTGAGGTGCACTCACTGGGCAGAGGGTGGGGAAGGGGGCTGTCACTCTGGCTCAAGCTGTCCTGAGAACATCAGAGGCACCCAGTAACTTCAAGTTTCTCTTTGATGTTGAAGTAAGTACAGTGGCACCAAAACTGATTCAGTAAGTTTCTACCGTATAGCCATACTTCTGTATATTACAGTTAAGTACAGTTTACAGTTAAGCTACATTTAATGCCTAAAATGCCAACACTGAGTGTGGTGTAAAATGAGTAACAAATGAAATTTTGTGTATGGTTCAGAAAAATGATTCTAACAAAGAATATTGGTTTTAAATAATGCAAGAGCAAGCATGGGTTTTTCATATTGTATTCAAATATTCTTTTAAAAGAGCAAATATTGAAATCTTTTTAATTTTAAATTAGCTGGGGGGGAATGGAGACTGAAACATGCTCCAAAATGTGCTCCTGCCAATCCATCATTTTTCGCACTGCGGATCCACAGAGAAGCCACCAGACCTATAGTGCCGGAGGACAACACAGATCTGGAGGCCCCACTGCAGACCCGCAGGTGCCCTATCAGCCACAGGGGTCGCTGGTGCACGGTGAATTGCCCTGCCTACCTAAGCCCTTCCTACTAAACATGTGAGCATTTCAAAAGGTCTCTGGTGGTTTTATATAAGTGTTGTCTACAAATTCTTTGAGGGAGAAAAAAATATTGCATTAATTACAAGTGGAGTTAATTGTCCATTGCTATTGGCAACATGCATTTCATTTTTGGTATTGATTTATTGTATCTGGAATGCCGGCTCCCAATGTGTTAACCTAGCTAGTGGGTTATAAACTTGTCATACTAACAAACTTCAATGGAGACATAAAGAAAGCATTTGTCGAATAATAATAATACATTGTATTACTCCAGTACATCATTGAGTGTTTAATAGTCATCAATAACATAAATAGAATTATACCATTATTCTTCATCCTGTTTTATTTTTAGCTGCTGATCATAGACAAGATCAGGATCATTGCTCAGAAGATCTATGGTGCTGCTGATATAGAACTCCTTCCTGAGGCCCAGCAGAAAGCAGATCTTTACACCAAGCAGGTGGGTGCTCTGGTGGCTGGTGAGGGTTACAGGTTTAATACAGTTGGATTTGTGTGTTTACAACAGCAGGTGTGTCCCTGTGGACCAGCAGTTGAAGTATTGTACCTCCTAGGTTTAGGTCTTTCTCACTGTTAGTGATTGATTGTACTGTACCTCACAAAGCCATCTTGTCTGTTTGTCTGTGTGCTTCCAGTTGCTGTGAAGGCATCTAATGTGTAGTTACAGCAAACAGATTTTCATTTTAAAACATGATAAAAGAACATTCTCGGTTTCTGTGCCTTTTTCTCAGGAAATCTTTTACACTAGGTTATTTCACCTCAGATATATATATATATATATATATATATATATATATATATATAATATATATATATATATATATATATATATATATATACACACATATATATATATATATATATACACACACACACACACACACACACACACACACACACTCAAGCTTGGTTAACTCGACACCTTTGCTTAATTCGACAGACAATCTTGGTCCCGAATGCTCTCCATATAAAATATATGTATCCTGTCTCTTGTTTTTTTTTTAATTTGACACCACGCTTAATAACTTGACACTTATTACCGGTACCAAAGGGATACAAACTATTAAAGACTGGTGGATAACGCGACACTGTCGTTTCTCCTGACTGGAAACGGATAGTTAATTCGTTCCTTCACAACTACCAAGTGCAGCTGGTTAAAGTATCAGTGCACTGCACATTGAGTCAGAAGCGAAAAATGTGTTCTCGTTCAGTTGGCTTTAAAGCTCAGGTGATTGGGGATAACAAGCTTGTCAGCTGAACTATTCAGAGCGCCTGTTTTTGCATGCAAAACAATCGACAATGCTTAATTTGTGAAACTAAGTTGTTTATTGTTTTTGTTCATCGAGGTTAATTCTGTTAACTTTTGCTGTTTTAAGTCCTCAAATTAGACATTACAGGCCAATAACTAAAAGTATAGTCAACAGTTTGTGGTTAAATTGTTTTCGTAAAAATAATGCGGTAGTTATTTTATTAATTCTTATTACTGAGTAGTGTCCAGAAATATACTGCTGCAATACAACATAACCAGTAGCAGCACAAAGGAAGTAAACTCAAGAACCGGAAGGATTAGACAGTGTGTGGATAGACACAGTGAGAATAGCAGCAGCAGCAGTGTGGTAGATTAGTGCAGG
The DNA here is from genome assembly GCF_017654505.1 of Polyodon spathula. Taxonomy (NCBI): domain Eukaryota; kingdom Metazoa; phylum Chordata; class Actinopteri; order Acipenseriformes; family Polyodontidae; genus Polyodon; species Polyodon spathula. The sequence goes on from NC_054545.1 coordinate 14,063,415, forward strand.
AGAATAGTAATAAAGATCATTAATGTTAACTGATAAACCATGGAATAGTTCACATGAATTTAGACCCACCTGTGCATCTGAATCTTCATTACATGTTTACTAAAGAGCAAGGACATTGCACAGAGTTTGTATAATACTACTGTAATTGATTCGTTCAGTGCAGTTCTTTTCAACCATTTTCAAAAGGAAATTAAACTAAAAGTAAACTTGTTAATACTGTAAACGTGAGTTCTGTTACTTATATGCATGTTCATGCCATGGCTTATTGCACCCGTTGTTAACTCGACACTTTGGATAAGTCAACACTAAATGGCATCCCTGTGGGGTGTAAAGTTAACTAAGGCTGACTGTATATGTGTGTGTATATCTAGATCTGGTCAGCCACATTGGCTTGGGGTTAATTAAAATTTTTAGAACCCCTGAAATCTTCTTGTGTTCAGGGTGGGGTTGTTTTGCGATTGACCCCATCGCGATGCGGAAAATTCACCTTACCCGATCCCCATTCCAATCCCGATCTGAAGAATATCATCTGAAAACACAACCAAACTGATATATAGAAAATTTGAAAAAAGAAAGCTGTTGCATACCAAAAGGAGCAAGAGCAAAAAGAAAAAGGTTATGTAGGTACATCAAAATGTGAACAATTGATCCAAAAATCAATTATATAAGGTCGTTTCGGACTGCAAGTCTTTCTTCGGCTGGATGGAAAAAGCCTTTAAAGGTATATCTTTTTATGCTCATGTCTTTTCTGGTTAATGTATCTATTCTCTGTTGTTTTGCTTTAGCTCATTATATACCAAGATTAGTGTATTGCAGCAACCACTGTGTCTGCTTCTATAGCTGGTTTCTGTCATTTCTGTCTCTCAAACTGGTGATGTTTACAGATGTATTCACTCACTAACACAGTTACAGAGCGGGTGAAACTTAGTGGTCATTTCTAAAACCACCTTGCTTACGAAGTTCCACTTCAGTAGTCCATCTTGGTATTCCCTGTGGCTGAAAATGAACACAAGCTAATAAGCCTGGTTAATACTAATCAAAGCAGAAGGAGCAATTGAGAATTACGCAGCAATATACTGTGTTCAAATTGTTCTGGAAGGATAGATGCTCCTAGTGAAACCATAATTAATTTGTGCTTTTTATAGAAGCTGTTGTCTTTTAGCTCTGTTGCTACAGGGAACCATCATCATACTTGAGAGCTGTTTGTAAGAGCCATGCAAATTTATAATAGGGGGTAAATTGTGGGCTGTTAAAATCAGCACCCATTGTCATTCTATGATAGGAGGTTACAATGACACATTGACAGACCTTATAAAGAACACTGCTATTGTGTTGAATACATTTATAAATGCTTGACAATTTAGAACAATTTTGTGCAGTATTTACATTGTATCTTAAGATGTTTGCCAAGTGTAGGTGAGATTAAATGGCTGTATTAAGCCAACGATTGTCAGACATTTTTTATTTGAATTTATTGTCCGCATCTGCAGCCTGCCATTAAAATGTGATAATTGAGATGGGGGTAGAAAAGATCTGGCACTGCACACATTAACAGCCGGAAGATTATCTTTTTTAGCAGCCCTCTGAGATAGCACTGCATGTGATTGGGTATTAGAGTCCACACCACAATCCTGGGTCTTCATTATTCAACATCATTTTAACATAGAGTGCCGTGCATTTTTCTCTCATGAGGGTAGCCATGATCAACCCAATCCAACCCTTTGGGGGCTTTGGGGGTTATTCCGCTATCCTCATTAGTGGAATAACTACCATAGTCTAGAACACTTTATCTGAACTCCTATTTCAACTCTCATTAACTTTCACCCTTTGATTATAATTTCAGCTACTGTTTGTAAAGGGAATTGTCAGTATGAATCAGTCACTCAATAATACTGGCTTGAAAAAATACTTTTTAGGAAAACTCTATAAATGTTTACGTCAATTGACAACCTACCCTTCACTGTACCTTTGTAGTTTAATGTTGGTTTATTGGAATAATAGCACAACTTTGATCTGACATCACACAAAAGAAAAAGCCAGGAAAGCCAGGTTGCCTAGCAAGTACAGATCTACAGAAGAGATCTAATCAAATGATTATTTTCATCCATGTGTGGGGGGAAAGAAAAAAGCCTTAATATAGGCTACTGTGCAGGGTGGTTGCCCTCAGTCATCATGCTAGAAGTGGATATAACTAAATAGTATTTGTATTACGTGCTTCAACAAAGCATCCCAATGCTATCCAGAATCACACTGAGACCAGACACAATAGGGGTAGGATAATCGCTCTGGCTGTAGAGCCTCTGCTCAGAATACATTGACTGCTTGCTTGAGAGTTTTACAATGTCATTGTTAAAGGACTTGTCTACTGAAAATGTAATTGTGACTGTAATTAGGTTTTTATTGATGACATTTAAGAATGTTGTATTTTGTAAGCACCACAGGTCTCAGAAAGGATTCCATCCCAGTTAAATGATAAGCCTCCCTCAATAAGTGATCGTGTGTTGCTATGAAATCAGGTTGCTATGTATTTGTATTTTTGCAGTGCGCTTGCCTCCATAGTTGATCACTAATTAAATGACTGCTTGTCTGAGTTGGTGGCACTTGCTTACAGTTGGTAATCGATTGTGTGACACATTGATTCATTGCAGTCTGACGTGTTTCTCATTGCTTTCAGATGAGTACTATGCCTGGACTTCCCACTAGACCCGTTTTTTACGACATTGACCTGGATCCCACAACTGAGCAGGTGAACGGACTATTCTAAATGGAATCAAAGGTTAGTAATGAACAATCCCTTGCCGTACAAGTTCATCTGCAACAAGTGGTCGAAGCGGGGTCAAATTTAAAGCTACCTAAATATACATGTTCCATTGTTAGCTTAAATACCATTACTATCCATTGTGTAGTTGAATTTAACTTTTCTAATATACTTTCTGAAGGTACAATACTGTATTCATGTTAGCCTGCATCTGTTGGTCCTTCCCTATTTTCTGTACAAATAAGAGATCTCAAGTACATTTTCACATGTACATGCTGTGGCTAAAACTTACAAGCAGACAAACCTTTTGCTCAGTGAGGAGGACACTTGCCAGAACATTTATCTACTTGACTCAAACTATACCCCGCCTGGATAAGTCACAGCCGATATTATTAAAGAATTTAACTGTTTCTGTGGCATTAAATAGTGGATATTCGTCATAGTGACCCTCCACTGTTATTCTGCCTGCTTTTCTCAGAGTTGGATTTTAGGTGCTTATTTTTATTTTCTTTACTTTTTTTTTCCCCCAGTTGCTGGGCAGAGGTCTTTCCAAGACTACTCCCAATCAAAACTGATGGAGCAATTTCCAGTTTGTGATCAGGGGCGCAGGAGTTTCGTTATGATTTTTCTTTTCTTTTCTTTTTTTTTTTTTTTTTTTTTTTTTTTGCTGTTTTTTGTTGCCAAATTGTTGCCATTGTGGCCATGTTAGTTGTAATGAAAAGGTCACGGCTTTATTCAACATTCATTAAATCTTGGTCCTGTTGTCAGTTCAGTTTTGAGTCTGTTATATTGCTGTAATAAGCAGGAACTCTGAGGATGTTGTCCTGGCAACGCAATACAAGTAATTTTGTTCCAAACTGTTGGGGTGGTTACTAATGAGTAAATGCAACAAAATCATTTCAAGCATTTGAGGGCCATAAACCATGCTTGCTTTTTTTTTTTTTTGTACTATGTAGATGAGAGTTGAGAGCATCCACCACGTTGTTTTGTAAGTATCATAGCCTTAAATGTTAACGGTACGTCGGGTGCATGTTTATTAAAAAATAGGACTGCAGAAATGTGATCCATACTCGATAGCTATCATTTTGGTTGCCATAAGCAACAACAACGGTTACCATGTAGATCTTTCTAAACATTTAACTGAGAGTTTACTTTAGTTATAGCGAACAGAGGAAAAAAATAGATTTTTTTTTTTTTTCTTGACTACACAGTATTACATGTTTATCTTAAACCACATATCATGGGGGTGGGAGTTGGATTGTAAATAACAAAATGATTGTAGATATTTCAAGCAGTTGCGCTTCATCCATCTTAGTGTATTTTACTGACCTTTTCATCATGCTTATAATGGGCAATAGTTAGACAAGTGGTTCTTCTTGCATACTATGTGAATGTGCTGAAAAAGCAACCAAGACCTCCCGCTAGGGATTTGTTTTTATTCCTATTTTTAAAAGGTTGACATTGCTTTATTCTGACAGGGTTCAAATCCTCTGTTCTTTGCCACCTTCATCATCGACTTAAACCCTAATAGAGTCTGAATCTTTCTGTTTCTGTAATGGATGGCATTTGCATGGTTGAGCAATAAAAGTCCTTATTTTCCTCCATTTTTAAATTAGCGAATATTTTAGTCGACCTTTAAACTCCACTGGGTTGCTATAGCGGCAAGGCCGAGAGGAGGTGTGCATTGACGGAGTGTCTCTTCTCTTTAAAAGACCTTCTGTTTACCATAATTGGGAATAAAATAGTGTTTTGCATTTCAAATTTAGTTTAAGTGAAGGTTACATCTTGTTTATATGTACAGGTACTTTTATACCAGGTGCCATCATGAGATGAGTGTGCATGATGACATTTTAAAGATGAGAGTTGTGCTAATGGATGTGTTGTATAGCAAACACTAAAGACTGAATTCTTCTAATATCTACATTAGTTGGGTGGTCATTCCTATGCCTTTGACTGCTTGTGGGGTAGTAACAGTAGACCATGGGGAAGAGCATAGTATGGTTGTCATTTTGCATCCTCCAGCATCCTTGTGACAACAACATGAGCCACATAACAGGATTGGCATGCATATGTATGTCAATGTGATATTCTGCCATTGGTGTACCTTTTGATCCTTTCAGGATTTTCTCCACCATACCAAGCAGAGGAAAGTAGCAACATTTTGCTTTGGGCTCATGATTTAAGTACACCACTGGAGAAAAAGAGAAAAAAAAAAAAAATCTTTTCATGGTCATCAGTTTTACCAGCCAGTTCTTGCTTGTTTATTTTTATATAATACCTTTCATAGCAGACCACCATCACAAAGCCCTTTACAGAGGTAGGCTCTTAACAGTGCATTATATGCAGAGTCACTAACAAATGGACATTAATTTAACATCTCATCCATAGGATGGAGCACAAGAAGGTTAAATGGCAGAAGTGGGATTTGAACCAGTGACCTTTGGGTTATAAGCCCAAGACTTTAACCACTGGACCACGCTGCCTTAATATTTCTGCCGCTACGTCAGTTAAAATGTAGTGTTCTGTATTAAAGGTGCTGTACAAGGAGGAAAACGTTACCTAAAAGATTACAGATTTTCTAGCCTGCCTTTTGGTTTATTCTGTGATTTGTGTGACCTGGACACTTTGCTTAAACTGCATTATGAAGTACTGCTCAATAACAGTCACTTCATATAAAAACACGTTTATTTAGTTTTATTTTTATATTCTGGTTATTGAATATATTATTTTTTGAGTGCAGTTGTGCAATTTCCACATGAAAGAGAGCTCTTCAGCTGGACTTGTATCCTGTCACGAATCTTCAAAAAGCTGTCTCTAAACATTGCCTGAATCACTCACTTTCTGGTTGGACCAGAATAACTGTTGTGTGTGAGTGGTAAAAAGGGGTTTTGTTGCTGTGGATGTAGTATCCTGACATTTTGCTACATAGAGAGACCCTGTTCACATTTTCTATTCAGTAACAATATTGGGAAAGCAGAATCTCATGACAAAGGGTATTGCAGTGTCCTATATTTGTTTTTGTCCTATATTTTTTTTAAGCATTGTTTTACAGTACTTGTTACATATCTCCTCCTGCTTGCTAACCTCACAGTGGTGTCCTGAATATTCTGTGAGCAACGCTGTTTGTATTATGTCTGTTTCTCAGGCAAAAGTCCCACAAGTCTGTTTCTGCTTCTCTGATGGGAAAGTGAGACTGACAGGCGAAGGTTTTAAAGTTATGTAGTGGAGATGTCTTTCTCCTGTGGGATTCACTGTCGCTAAAGTCCTCACAGAATTGTGGTTGTTTTAGTTTAAATCATTGAAGCGCTAAAGGATACTAAAATGCATGTTTTAACTGGTGGTTAAAGATTAACTTTTACATACAGGAGTTGTTTAATATACAAAATACGAACAAAATGATGACTGAAGATGACATAAGTGGTCATTCAAAGCAAGCATTAGATGTACAGTGTTAGTTAAGGGAATTGGCCAAATGTTTGTAACGTTTTTGAAGTACATCGCTAGCTACTGGTATAGGCCTGGGGTATCTTTTGGGTTTTCTATTCCATTCCATTGTAGGACTGTTCCAACCAGTATCATTATTACTTATTTGACCCTGTGACCTTGCTAAGGACTAATTCAATAATGAACTGGAGAGCCACGGTTTCCTACCCCTGGTATAAGCAATTGGCAGAAAGATACCACAGAGGTAAGACTGTAGCATCAAACTCCCTCTTCATTGAGTTTCAATCGAAGAGTTTTTAAAAGCCTGTTTCTTGAACCTTGATCTAGAAATTACATTTGGTGAAATCCAGAACCGTCTAGAAAAGTCATACATATTTATATAATTTTCTCAACACTTCTGCTGTAGAAAATATAATTTTGCCCCTGTGATGTGTAATTTGTGAAATACTAGGGAGCACCATTACAGAACTAAATGATTTAATATATTATATTAACAGTTGCAGAAAAACCTATACCAAAATGAAAAGGCAAAGCCCTTTTTAATTCAACAAAGCATACTTTGATTCAAGTTTTTAAACAACTCATGATTTAAAACTTTGTAAATTTGCAATGGTTTTGCCTGATCATTAACACTGACGAGAAGTTACCCTTTGGTCACAATATTAAGATTCAAGGTGTAATTGATAAATTTAGATTAAAAAGAAGTCTGCTAATTACACAAATGATTCAGTGCCTTTTCTCCATATTGTGAACAAAAGGCTAGGCTTTGATTTAGAACCAGTTGTCTCAAAACTAAACTGCAGTACAAAACCAGAGCCCTTTCCCTGGGTAGAATCTTTGCACACTTGTAACCCTTTACAGTACCATGATGCTATGTCAGTGTGGCTGCCATTAGACTCCTATCTTGACAACTTCACAATGTTTGTTCAAAGGCCATCATGTTGCCTATTAACACTGGTCTGCTTATGGTTTTGCTATGATATGTTCAGAGTTGTACACTAATAGTATCCTAATGGTGTACATTTCTGCAAGCCACCAGTGACTCAGATGGCAGTTGTTGTGGTTAATAGGCACAGAACAGACAGATAAGTCGGCTTTATTAAGACAGTCCAATAAGTCACAAGCGTGCATGACTCGTCGGGGTGATTCATTACAAATGAATGAATCCAACATTTACAAACAGTGTTCCTCATTAGTTTAAATTCTGGTTACAACAGTTATCAACACATTGCAAGAAAATCAAATATCAGGGGTTATACTAACTTGGCCCGAGTTTCTGTTTTTATTATGTTTGAATAACACCATTTACTTTGACAAGACTGAAACATTGAGTCACTTTATTACATTTCTGCTTGACATGCTTTGCTGCAGTTGAAGTTAAGCGACCTGCATTCTATCAAAGGAAGTAATAGAGTTCTGTGTCCTTTCCTTGTCCTCCATAAAGAAAGCCATGTGAAGTTGTTTGGATTGATTCAATTATGTATTTCCATCACAGGCAGAGTTACATTTCCCAGGTGTCCCAAATACTGTAAGAACATATGATGTATCAAGACCAGAATTACATATTACAGGGGTGCAGCCAATTCATATGTGGCTAGTGACCTAAGCTTTTTAAAAATTGTAGAGGGGGGGGCTTGTCCCAACTGTGAAAAGTGGTGGAGAAAGCATAATGGTTTGGGGCTGTTTTTCATTGTATGGCCTGAGTCTCTTGTTTGTAGTGAAGGGAAGGATTTATGCCTCATCCTATAGTGCCACGTAGGACAACACTGCACCACAGCTTTGATGCAACACTATGGTGAGGGCCCTTACATCTACAAGCATGACAACGCATCTTGCCATACTGCTGTGGCTGTTAGGAATTGGGTCGAGGATAACAGCATTGAAAATGTGTAGTGGCTAGCCCAGAGCCCTGACTGAGACCCAATAGAACCACTGTGGGATGTCTTGGTTGCCACCTGAGCGCCAGAGTCAACCGATCACGATCCACTGCTGAACTGGCACTTGTTGTGATGGAGGAATGGTGCCATATTTCACCTGATATCACAAAAATTTGGTATAAAGTATTAGTGACAGGGTTCAAGATGTGGTTGTTGCCAAATATAGACTAACACTGTATTTGAAATCAAAACAACAGTTGTGAATGAATTACATTAAATATTTCTTATTGTACCAATACTTATGCATTATATATCTATATATATATATATATATATATATATATATATATATATATATATATATATATATATATATCAATTATTTTCTGTTTTATATTTGTAATTAATTTAGAACAATTTGTAGATTTTATTTTTCACTTTGACATTATGGACTTTTTTTGTGTTGATCAGTGGCAAAAACTCAAAAGTGGCAAAAACACAAGCAAAAATTGTGGAAAACAGTCCAAGGGGGTGAAAACTTTTGAGGTTCCCCACTTTGTATGTATATCATTATATGACATATATACTTATAAATATATATAGTATATATATATATATATATATATATATATATATATTATATATATATATATATATATATATATGTATAATAATTTTGTGTTTTAAAAGTATTTTGCATGGAAATTTTGAAGTTTTCCCCTGGTGTTAATATACCATAACATGTTTGCCATGTTTAGTATGCTTTACCATACTGCTCTGGGCTTTATAATGCAAACTTACAGTGCGCTTTACCTTGCTTTTAATGTGCTCTGTTACTTTGTTATGCTTTTACTATAGTAAACTTGTATAAGGGTCATTTTCTGTGCAATAGGTCAAGATGAAGGTGAAGATAGTCCAGAGACTCTTTGTCTGTTGGCTGATAAGCAAGTGACTGTGGTGCGTTGCCACAGAGCAATGTACTGTACTGCATCGTCCAGAGTTTAACACAGTCAACTTTAACTACAGAAGTAGCTGAACAATGATGTACTACAAGACAAGAGCTGTAAGATGGGGACAAGTGATTGGCAAAAATGAAATATTTACTAAGACAGTGTTTCATCTTTAATGGAACTACCATAGGGTATATTTGCAGAAATGAGCTTGTCTATTGTTCATTTTTTCCCATGTGTATTGAATCCCATTTGTGCAATATAAGATTTATTTTTTTTTTAACAGTACCTATTTTTGTTTTATATGAACACCTTCAGTCTTCATTATGTTTAGCATTAATTGATGTGATAAATCTTATTTAAAGATTCTGATATAGTTTTAAGATAGCGTCCGCATTTTTTAAAAATGGATGGAAAGTAGGAAAAATGACCAACAAAATAAGACTGCATCTTGTTTAAAGGATACTGAGTAGCATAATGTCATTGAAAACTTCCCATCAAGTATTTTCTTTATTTTTTGATGAGCGGCTATATAAACCCTTTCTTTCTTTCTTTCTTTTGTGCTTTCAAAAGTGTTTTCAGTTGGATTAGTCAATAGAGGTGTCTAAAAGGTTGAGATAAGCTTGTGTATTGGTTGCTCTGTATTATCTTGATGGAGTGGTATTCTGTGCTCGTTTTTTTATTTTAGGTATGGGCAGCACGTTTCTGTGCAAATTGCCTTGAGGCAGTCTGGAGCTTTGTAAAGCTCAAGGTCACCAGATCTTGAATATTAATACAGATGCCCTGCGCTTTCAAAAAGATATTTTGTTAACTGTACTATTATTTGACCTAAAACACCTCACTTGTACAAAAAAAAAGCCTTATAGAGATAGGAGATTTACATTGAAAGAGTCAATAGTGCTAAATGAGGTTAAAAACATAGAGGAGAATGTGGATATCTATGTCTGTACTATATGAACAAATTCACTAGAATTGTGCATAGATCTGTAGAACAGCTTTTCCAATTGTGATTTGACTTGCTAAGGACTTTCTTTAGCTCAACTTACTGTATGCTTATCTGGAGGTATACATATGCAGTTTGCCTGCGTACTCACTTACTCAGAGACACAGACAGACAGACCCCAGGATGGCCCCAAGAGAAGCCAACATAACATAATACAAATCAATTATAAAGTGTCTGGTACAGCTTGTGATTGCTTCCTGATCACATGTGATTATAGGATTCACACATTAGTAAATTCACATTAACATGTGAATGATCACACAAGACTGTCCGAAAACCTTGTACAAATTTATATGTGATCACATGCAGTTTTTCGGTAAGTTTGATACACAAATACCCATACTTTTCCTACGAAAATTTCATCCAGAATTAACATGTTGTTTTATAGATAGATGGAAAATCTATCCATCTATCCATCTATCTATAAAACTGCTTGTTAATTGTGGATGCAATTTTCTGAGGAAATATATGGGTATTTGTGTATGGGGTGTATGGGGTGTATGGAGTTACCCTTTTTATCTATCTGTATGTTTACATTTTTACATAAATCTAGACTTATCTACAGAGATTTAACACGGTGGTCATCAATGTCTGCCAGGGGACAGTCAATGGAAATCACCCTACTGGCTAAATTGAAAATACAAGTGACACTTATGTTATCCTGTCACTGGTCCCACTTTTCTTCTATTGAAGATCTTTTAGCTCTTTTTTTGTGGTTTAAAACTCATTTGGGCTATGCAGAATATTCCAAATTAAAGTATACTTTGGTTGGGTTTTCACAGAAGAGTGCAGACAAGCAAAAGTAATTTATGCATTTAACAAAATAAGGAATAGATATCTTTTTAAATAAAATGGATTCTCAATTAAGGTCTGCACTATTTGTGTGGCCTGTATTAGGCGGTGAATCACAGTGAAGCAGTCGGCTGTGAAGGGATAATTATGTTTTGGGATGTTGAAGTTGGACAGTGTTTTCACTGAAGAGACAAAAAAAATGTTCCCTGCATAGGTTTTATTTTTCATTTCATGTAATGTATGTTAATGTTTGTTCATAACTAGTATAATGGGTCTCTGTCCTGTAAAAGTTTTAACTATACCAACCTCAGAAATAAATATCTCCTACTGTCATCTTAACTGTGGTTGCCAAGGGAACAGTTCTTCACTAGGGATGATGGAAAGGAGAATTGGGATAAAGTGAATAAAGTGAATATGACTACTGTCTACTCTGAAGGGGATGAAAGTGACTTGGGTTAACTATCTATCATTAAAGATTTTATAAACATCAATTAAATCCTCTTACACATCATAGAAGTAGCCTGGTAGGCCTTTACTAAGGTAATCCAGAACTATATTCAAAGTGAGGTCTAACTGCTTGGCTATGTAACCAAAGATTCTCTTTCCCATGGCTTTACGTTCCGTGAACCACTGAAAAGCCATGACCGCATTGTCATCTGAAGCACACCTCACCCACAATGCTCAGATAAGCATGGACATGCCCTCCAATGATATGAAGAGCATGTTTGGATAGTTGACATAAGACAGTCAAGATGAAGGGCTGGTTTTGCATTTTAATCCATCCATCCTTTGTGCTGATATTTTAATTGATGGAGTTAGTCATTGTGTGTAATGACTAATGATAATCACACTTTATATTTCACCTGCAGTGACATTTCCGACCACATACAGACTTGATGTCCCAGTTGCACATTTAGTTGGGTGTAGTTCATGCATTGTCTTTACCAAGTATTGTTCATTTTTGGCAAAATGAAGTACATTTAAATATTTGAAATAAACTGTAGGCTGTTCAAAATGCAACAGCATTCAGGTAGGTGTATTTCTGTATTGGTTGTGTTTAGCACTTTTTTTAGTCTTATCTGGAGAACAATAATGCCCGGAAGGGTAGTTTGACAGCATTCCCCCAGGTCAATGAACACTCGCAGTTACTAAACTCATGAAAAACAACAAAACAGTCTTAATTCTTGAAGAGAGGTCTACAAAATTGTAACCTCTTCGTCATACGGCCCTATACATACATTCAGACGGGAATTATTTATTGTGTCTGAAACTTCAAGACTATCAACATGGGCACCACTTTATCATGCCTGGTACCTCCGATACTTGGTGCGTTCGGGTTGCAAAAGAAGCAGACAAATCGTTTTTTTTTTGTCTGTTTGTTTTTTACTCTCATATAATTTCACCTGTTAGTATTGCAGGTTGGGGTCCATTTAAGAAAGAAAAAATAGAGATGTAAAACATAGCTTATCAAGCCATTATCTGCTCTTTAAAAAAATATCAGCAAAGTAATGTATTCGTACATTATTTTCTACTTTCCCCTTCCCTTTATTTTAAATATTTCTCCTTGACTGTCAATCCATTGGTTACCATGGAAACAGTGTAGCTACCTCCCTTCAGCTCAAATCCATTCTTGGTAACAGTCTGAGCTGGCACAACGCTGAGACCTGGGTGTGTAGAAAGCATGCAATGAGCTAGTGGGAGCTGTATTTCCCATACTATATATGGAGCAAAATATGAAGTAGTTTGGAAATATTATTTGCACTGGTGAGTAGAACTGTTTTTAATTCATTTCTATACTCAAATGGAATACAGCACATTATTATAGTAGTCTGCTGTTTTAATGCATGCCTTTATTAAATAAAAATAAGTTTTAATGTGTATCTATTGTAACTGTAAGTGCTTTTGTTGAATGTCACAAACATTTTGCATCCCGTCACCCCTGTGCCTTTTTAAGACAGAAAATGTATATTAAAGTAGTCGGCATGCTGTCGCCTTCAATTTTGTTCAGAATTTTTTTCAGAAGGTTTATAAAATTATAAATGGCTGTACAGATACGTGAACACTGATTATGTGTCTAATAATGTACTGTAATGTCCATTAAGTATATGTTATCTACCTTTTCCTGAGAAACAAATAGATGGATGTTTTCCAACACTATTTGCTACAGTTGATTTGAGAGCTGGTACAGTACAGTAGTTTCTTTGCTTCTTTGGTATAGGAGATACAAAGATAGGGGGTTAAACCCCTGACTCGAGGAAATGTGCAGCTGTAACATATGATTCGACAAGCTTAGCAGCTGCCCTGTGCTTAGTGCTGGTGAAGCAGAAAGCTCTTACACTTCTTTAACACCCTCCCTCTGCTCAACTTCCTTGTGCCAGGATGTGAAAAGGGTGGGAACCAAGTCAGAGACTTTGATATTGTTGCCTTAAAACGTCAACAGCAAAATGAAACAAGGAGTGTTAGACTGTTTGATTATTTAAAAGATTAAACTTAAGAATAAAGACTTTAAACTTTAGAATTGACAAAATTAGAGCGATGCTACCTCCCAGCTACTTTTAATGCTACATTTACGTTTCTAAAATTATATTCATATTGAATATGAAATGAATAAGACTTACACTGCACACTTATTGCTGTATAATCACATGGGATAAAATGCATGTTTGACGTGCATATTTTTATAAAATGTTTTAAGCAAAATAACACAACATTTTAAAGTTTGAACTCTGAACTATTAATGTCTTTAATTGTCACACAAACAGTAGACTAGCTCAGTAAAGTCTGGAACATGCATTTAGCAGTTTCTTATCAGTACAATACCAATGTGGCTTATTGAGCCAGAGAGGATCAATTGAATGGAAGTTTTGAATTCAAACAACAGAGGTCAAATGTCACGCTAATTGATAGTTTGTAATTGATTTGAAACAATTTAACAGCTGGATTCTATTCCTCTCCTAATTTGTCCCTAAAAACAAAGCCAAAGAAACACAGCATTTGTATTGGTTTAATTATAGCTTTGTTTGGTTCACACTTGTGGTTCTGGAAAGGGCTCCGGGGGTCTGTTCCTGTTCCCCATCCTATTGCCCCCTGTACCCACATTTGGGCAGCCCCTAAATACTCGCCCTCCCATCAATTTTTTGTTGAATGTTCTTCATACAATTTTCTAAGTCTAGTCTTAAGCGTCTAATTCAATGTAATTTTCAATCGGATGTAATTGGAAAGAATACTTTTGTGTAGCTTACTGCCCGGCTCAGGTCTCTTTTTGTGTTTGAATTCAGTTCAGTTTGAAATCTCAGGGTTCTTACATCAATTGGATTTACTTCTCTCAACACAGCACACCAGTAGGTTTAGGACAATATTAAAATAATATCTTAAGTACCTGTAATGATCCATGATTTGGAGGATTGTAATCTTTACTCTCCAAGTGAACAGACCCTGTCAAAAACGTATTCTCTAATTTAAGCTGTCAAAAAGAAAAATACATCAAGTAAGAGAAATACATAATATATGAACATGTATTGATTCTGAGACAAAACACTTTTTTTAATACAAAAAAACAAATGGTAAACATGATAACTTTACTACATCATCAGCACTCATGATTTTGTGTTAGCAGTACAGTAAAGTACTTGAATGAATTTAAAATGCCTTGTGCTTCGTGAGTGGTTCCAGAATAAATGCAAAGACAATGGGGTGTTGTAGAATATTATATACTGTACATTCCACATAGGATTCCTGACTCATACAGTCACATGAAACCAATGAGCCAGAATCAGCTAATTATGCATTCGCACTCTGCCACTGCTACACACTAACTTTCTTCAGCTGAGCCGAATTTACTTCTGCTTAAAGTAAATTTGCAAATGTATTATAATTACAAGCACAATGGATTACTATTTCTGAAATCAGCATTACTTATTATAGCACCTGTTCCACAATAAACCCATTATATACTGGTAAAAAATCTGTGAATTCAAAGTTACTATTCATTACTAGTTTCTAATTTGCTTTTTGAAAACGTATTAGTGTTAAAAAAACAAATAAATTTCCCCACAGAACCTTAAGTAACATGTGCCAAGTCTGCATTGTCTGTGTCTTGTAACAAAATGGATAAGGATATTTTTGTCAACAGCTGCAAAATGAAAAGATAATAATAATAATAATAATAATAATATAAAGCTAAACATAAGCAAATACTAACTTCTATTTTTACCTGGATTTCAAAAGATCTAGCAAAACTGGATCAATACAATATTTAATACTGATGATAGAAAAAAAAAAAACAATGTAGAAGGATATGGTTGATTCCTTCATAATAACATTGAGACAAGTAGCAGTGTTCTGCAAATAAGTAGCACCCACATGCTTGATCCACACTCGGTATTAATTCTAGCCACTTGCTGTATCATTAAGACATAACAGTGTGTGATATTTTTGGAGATAGTGTCCCTGCTCATTTTAATGCAGGGTCTTCAAGGATTACTGTGCTGTTGAGATTCTCTCCTCCTTTTCCATTACCTTCTTCCTTATTAATATTCCCTTTCCATTCCACATTTTTCATCCCAGAGCTCAAAATGCCTTTTTCTATCTGCATTTATGATCGGAATAGTAAGGCAATGGTTTACCTGTGTGTGTATAAGTACATACCATTTTGATACTATTGTTATGTCAAAATATTACCACTGGCTCGTAGTCCTGAAGCTGCCCTTGTGCTGCCATTGCCATTGACATTAAAGAGCAAATGTCATGTCAATGTTTTTTTACCAAAAGCCAGCAAACAATGTACATGATGTTAATTGGTATGATCAAATAAGAACACATTGAATGAGTAGATTTTTTTCAGAAATCAAGATTAAATTTTCAGAAGAAAATTAAACATTAAACACACCAAGTGGAACAGGTCGGCTTCATCTTATTGCACATAGTCAATTGAATACTTATTATGCGAACAGATTAACCCTAGATTCCTGGGTTACACATACCCCTGGTTATGTGTATGTTCTAATAATAATAATAATGCAATGCTCTTTTTGTTACTGAAAAATATCCTCTTCTTTTTTAAGGTTCAAGGCTTCTCTTGGAGCTGGACTTGTTTTTATTGCTACATTTATTTGTTGATCATTCATTCTCATCAAACAGAAGCAGATTTTGAATCAAGAAGGCTTTAGCCAATATTGGGACTTTCAAAGCATGTCTGTGCGGGAAGGCCCTGCATCCTCACAATCAGGTGGACAGAGCAAGGGGACTGTGGGTCTCAAACGGAAGCTGACTGGTCCTCCCAGACTGCTTCTCGGAAAAGCCAAGGCCAAGAGGCAACTTGAGAAGAGGACTGAAGCTCAAGCCAAGAGAGTCAAAGGGAGGGAGAACAGCAGTGGGAACCAGACAAGCAGCCGTGAGAACAACCACGTGTTACAAGCAAAGGATGAAATGCCTTGGGAAGATTCAGAAAACTCCAAACTCCAAGAAGACACAGAAATGGACTCAGACACCAGGGTGAAAAGCAGCCCTTGGATCGATGAGGGTGAACATACATTAAGGAGCAGCAAAGTTCAGTCAACAAAAACAGAATTGGAAAGGGATGAGCGTTTAGAAGTCAAGATGAGAAATCAAAATAAACTGTTGAGAGGTGGACAGGAACATTCCATCAAACCTTCCCTACTCTGTCTAAGAAAAAAAAGGAGTAAACTTGAAAAACCAGCATCGATTGAAGATGACAAGCAAACCTCTGATAAGACTTTTAGCCATGCAGAGTTGGTAAATCCTGCTGGTACCAATACTGAGCAACTATCCAAGGTGAAAGGAAAATCCCCAAGTGGAATGTGGACCTCATTCAAGAAGCTTGTGTCCCTACAAAGTAAATCACAGAAGTCCAAAGAAGGACGGTTAAACTATTGCTTTGGTCATGAAGAGACAGAAGCAACCTGCAAGAATAAATACTCTTTTACAGGTTTTTTCAAACACAAGACCAAGCAAACATCTGATTCCTTCCATGAAGACACTTGCAAGGATAAGAGACAGCAGACTGCATTAGACAAGTCTGGAAATGACATCAAGGGCGTGCGATCAAACAGAAATGTGGAGGGAATCCATAATAGTCCAGATTATGTCTGTGGGAGTCGTAATGAAGATGGTGGCAATGCATTGCCCTCCAAGCTCTTAACAGTGAATGTTGAAGTGAGTGAACTAAACACCAAAGGGATAAAAAGTGATGCTCATTCAGATAAGACTGTTGAAGAGATGTGTGAAGACAGCGAGATGGTCCAAGCTGCAGCTCAGAATATACTTGTAGGATGCAAAACAGGTGATGAAGAGGTTTCCTATGGTTCACCAGAAGCTGGAACATCATCAGGTTTTTCAAAAACAGAAACAACCACTGTAGAAGAAGACAAACCTAATAAAGAAGCTGACACTGTGTCACCAGAGAATCATTGCATGGATTCAAACTTTTCAAAATGTGATCCCTCATTTAATCCTGACGTAGATTCTCACAAGTCTCTTATGTTTCAGGTGAACACAAGAGTTACTGATTGTAAAGACGTAAGTCACATAAATATAAGCAGCAGCAGGTTGGAAACAGTTGAAAACGGAGCAGAACCTGAGCCAGATAATGCCCCTGAACCAGATAGAAACAAGACAAAAGAATCTTTAGTGAACAAAACAATTGCCATCAATGACACACTTTTGTTCCACAAAGTAGATAACAGTGTCTCAGATTGTTTGGTTAATTCTAGTGTTGGAGTACCAACTGGTATTGAGAAACCAGATGAGAAGGCTGACCACTGTTTACTGTCTCCAAAGAGTACACACCTGGAAGAAAATGGTGTCTTTCCAGAGTGTGTTTCAGAAGACAATGAAGATTTACAGTCCGAGTTCCTGTTGATGCAAACTGCTTGCTCACTGGTGCAGGCAGCAATGCAGGCAGCCCTAGATCAAGTAACAGAGGATCTTGAAGATACTTCTGTGAACTGTTAATAGCAGGTATGCAAGCTCTGTGACAAAGGGGTGTGCCGTTTGAGGGAGAAGTTGTTGATGTCTTGACTGAAATACTTGTATATAGGCCCTCTATTTTTTCATTCCTATTAGACTGTTACATTTTGAATTGCTATGACTCTTTTTAGAAGCTTCAGCTGTGAATGAGAAAGCAACATTTCTTAAGAGATAAGCTCTAAAAATTACAAGTTTGAAATTAAATTTAAAATGCTGAAGAGCAAGTGTAAGGGAACTAAAGAATCATCCCACTGCAAGTTTAATAGATAATAAATAAATGACTGAGGATTTTTGGACAATTTTCTGATAAAGGAAATAGCTTAAGATTTTAGAGACAATGCTGTCTATCCCCGCTGCATTTTTTTTTAAATGTCCCTCATTAATTAGTTCCTCACTTCGTGTTTATTTTTGTATTGCACATTTGAAACAAATCATATAGCAACATCCCAACAGTAAATCTTCATTGATGCATGGCATCACCAATGCATTGTATTATATTGAAATAAGTGATAACTCTATTTATTAATTTGATATTCAGTATGTCTTAGAAACTATATTTTTATTGTAAAACGAGTTTCATATGGCTGAAGAAAGTAATATGATGCTTGTGGGAGACCCTATAGGAAATTATGCCATGCTATGACTGAAGGGCAGATTAGCCTTTTTTTGCATGCCTTTTGAATGTGGTCTATCTGGATTTTTTTTTCTTTCTTTATTTTTTCTACCAAGGTCATGATGCTCCTTTTCAACCATGGAGACCTCTTGGTTTTTCACAATTTTAATGCAAACCTGTGCAACAGACAATTTACCAGTTTAAAAAAAAAGATTACCCGTACAATACTTGTAATTATTCAGAATACAGTATATCTATAGAGTATGGACCACCTTTTTCTTGTAATGGTTGTAACACGTGTCTGTATTCAAGTCAATATTATATATAGGCAATGTACAGTACAATGTCTAAATTGTGCATTTCTATTAAATATACAAAATAATCGTTCTGACTGCTGCTTATTGCAATTACTCAAATTGTCTTAAGGTGATTTTACCTGCATCCCTGAGTAGTTCTTGAACTGCTCATTCATTCTCTTTCGCTGTGGTGTTTCACATGCTAGATCAGCAAATTGTCTGGTTAGGTTTAAGAGCCAGCACACCAGCTTTGGAGAGTTTTGAAGGCCGCCCCATTCCTTCTCAAGTCACCAAACTGATTTCAGGCTGGGCCTGTCAGCCCCAGTTAGGACAGCGGCATGGCAGAACCCATCTCCCCAACTCCCACTTGGAAGAAGCCTACTGTACCAATGTACATTGATGTACCAATCAATGTGAAGGACACGAGAGGCAGGTTTAAAACCTTGTACTGCAGAAATATATATGTGTGTGTGTGTGTGTGTGTGTGTGTGTGTGTGTGTGTATAGACAGAATAGATGTGATCAGAAATGATTAAACTGTCACATATTGATCTGCACATCTTTGACCTTGGTGAAATGTTCTGTCAGCATCCCTATTTTGATATTGTTACAACATGAGATTGAGTTTTACAGACTGGTTTCATGGTGGAGATGGAAAAGATGTTTTAATCTTTTCTGATCATAATCAAGACTTCCATGAATGGAGCAGTTATCTTTCCAGTACACTGTGTTAAAATAGTCAAAGACATATATAATAACAAAACAATCAAAAGCTGTGATGAAGAGAATGTGTCTTTTGGGTATTTTTGTTGTTTGTTGTCAATTTTAGCAGAACAGAATTTAAATGTCCAAATAATGTCTTTCTACTTGACAATATGCATTAGTTGAATAGTTTTATGTATAATCACAGTTTGTTTTTTCAAACTAAAATAAATTCTATAATAATAAAGATGATTAAAATGCAATTCCAACGACAATGAAATTCACACTGTAGAGGGGTCATTTCAATATTCTTGAGAGTAATTTAAATCATTAAAAATGTTATTTGCTACAGAAACAAATTTAAAGGTCCTTTGCACTGTGTGAAAAACACATAAAAGATTATGTGTAATATAAAGGAGAGTTATAGCCTCACCAGTGTTATTGATTGATTTGTGAATAACAAGTAATGTAATTTTGTTAAGATTACACAGCAGTTTTTTTTTTCCATTCTGGAGAATTAAAAAAAAAAAAAAAAAACTGTTCTGCAAGCATGATATAATTGACTTTTTGTGAAGCATCCAGGAGCCGTGATTTTACTTGACTTTGAACAATGCTTTAATAGGGAAATTTCAGTCAGTTTGAAATGCTTTTTATAAAGAGAAGCCCTTCACCCTTTATTAGGTGCAGAGGCACTTGGTGTGTATTTAAACATTTCCACTGCTGAGATCAATGGCAAATAGAGCATAAATATTAATAAGCAGTATTTAAAGTTGAACAGCCTCATTATAGTAGGCCGCAATTGCATCCAGATGCATTTAGACTCCATTTACAAAGCCTAATGCACCCTTGCACCCTGAAGTGCTATGCAGATTGTTTCTGCCCAAAATTAGAATTAAATCTATTTTATTGGAGATGAAGCCCTCTCAGTTGTTGATTTATGCCTATTTACCTCAAGTATCAATGCCACCAGTAATTTTTAAAAATACAAAGTGAATTGGCATTTAAAAGCTGGTATTTTATTAAAAGAAGCTGTGAGCAATCTGTAAGTATTACACTTCTGAATAGGTTTGTGGACAATGCTACTCACCCGTGTAACCAGGAATCTTTGTTGATCAAGTCCTTAAAATTGACCTTCATTTCCTAATTTCAATGTTAATTTTTATCAACATGTAATAGCTTACAGAGGCTTCTACTCTGCTTTTTAAACAGTCTGACAAAAATGCATCGCAATTGTGCCTCTTTAAGAAGGTTAGATAAACTGTAGAATAAAATAATACAGTATTAACTGGAATTTCAGAATGAAGTGAAGCACTTCCCAACATCATTATGTTACAAATGTGTCTTTCCCTTTTTACTTGAATACAGTGAGTGGTAAGACCTTGAAAACACATTTGATAAAATCTTGTCTTGAGCTTAGTTAGTGGGATTTTTATCTCTTCATATTACGATAATCAAACTGTGCCTTTGGTCTGCATGACTGGTACTTTCTGCCTTGCTACTGATAAGCTTTCTTCAGACTGTTATTAGCCGCAGGAAGCCAGAGAGCTTTTGCTATTTCAGTCACTTTTCTCAGAAGTCCAGACTATTATCAGTAGAGGCATCATTTCTTTCAGATTCAACAGACCCACCTGCTGCCTCATAATTTTGGTAGAATTATGAAATTGTGCTTTTCTCCTCTTCTGTAAAAAAGCCTCTGGTGTGCCAAACTGTGGACCGTTAATGGTCCTCTTCAACAAACTGACTAAAAGCTCAGACTTGGTTACATCACAAACTCCTTTTTGTATCCAGTTGACTGCCCTGTGCTGGTAACAGGTAGAGAGAGACACATCTCAGAAGAATGCTGCAAAGCAGGATAGGATTGGTTCATCTCTTCAATGTAAACAAATGTTTAAGCATCACTCCACCACAGTCATAACCGTTCCTGTCTGGATGGTGTCAGGGATACAGCTCTTCCAGTTGACCAGGTCAGACTTTAGCTTAGACCATTCTTCCTTCAGCTGCTCCTGCATCCCCATAGATGTGGTTGGCTTGTCCCTTAATCTACATACTAGACAGTGTTTATTTAGTACTTCCTAAAAATCTGCTTGTTTAGGTATGGGTTGGAAGATATAAGCCATGATTTAAGGCAGCACTGTAGTCCACAAATCATTCTGTATCTTTTCATACTCTTTCCCACTCTCAGCCTGCACAACTAATTGAAACACCAATTAAATATATCCTCTGTAGCACTGTACTCACAGTGTTCTGAACAGTACTGACACTTTTTCACCTTTTATACTTGACTGTCAGCACCTTTCACTTAGCTCTTTCAGCTCAAACCACGGAACTGATGGCAAATAATTGTTAATTGCTTTGTTCTAAAAATGTAATTAAAAAAAATAATAATAATGCAAACTATAGCACCCACTGGCACTAAAGATAAACATATTGCTTATAGAACCAGGTTATACATGAATTACTGTTTCAATAAGATGTCATACCATGAAAGACATCTCACCAAATGTTTGTCTAATTTTGTAATAGTTTCATTTAAACACAGCTGTATATGTGTATATATTATGCTAACAATCAGATCCAGTTTAATATATGTTAGAAAAGCTTATGCAGATTGACAAGGACATTCACAGGACTAAAGCAACATCAGCTGGGACTGGGTGTGAAATCAATGCTCGCTGGCCCATCAACACACACACACACACACCTTTTGCTAACACAGGATTGAATCCTGAAAACACAAATCCATTCAATTTGGAGCTCGACAAAAACAAACTCAACCACACTGGGTAGTGAAAATATAGCTTCAGAACAAGAGTATTGTTTCAAGTCACAAGATCTTCATTGGAAATGAAGACACCACCGATGTTTTCAAAGTAACATCAGTTAAATGTATGTGATTAGGAAGTTTTAAAATAGCATGGCATCTGTAAATTAGAAAGTGGTGGGCAACAATTATTTAATTATATTAGCTGTAATGATAAAAATGAATTTGTTTTAAAATAATGCTTTGATGGATGAAAAGTACTATACTGAGGGTCATATAAAGCAAAAGGTAAGGAACAATAATTTATTAGCTAGGAAGTTTGCCTACAGTTGACAAAAATGAAATAGTTACTATGCATCTTGCTTCACCTATAATTATACTACCATAAGGTATATTTGCATAACGTGTTTATTGCCACATTTTGTTTTATGTGTATTGAAACTAAATTTTTTCCCTAATTTGCATCCATTTTTTTAAAATTTGAAAACCTTTTAACAAATTCAGTGTGAGATGGTGTGAATATTAAAAGATGATATTGTTTAAAGATGGCACTTGTATTACAAAATAAATGCAAAGTAGAAAAGATTACCGTAGAGGAAAATGTGACAATAGAAAAGTTATTTTTTGCAAATATACCTGTATGGTAGTTTCATTAAAGGTGAAACAACTTCCACAGTACATATTTCAGTATGTGTCCATCAGTTGTAGTCACAATACCCATTGTATAGATCTTTGTCCTTTTCTGAGAGGTATAAAATGTTGCAACCATACATTAGCACTGTTTTACTGTTAAATTGTATTTCTTTTGTTGATATTTCATGCTTTTTACACTGCTGATTAGTTTAAACAAAACTAAAAGAGCAAAAAAGACATAATTCAATAGGTGAAATAATTCATACATTTAATGTAGGTTGTGAGCAAGCTGCATAGACCAAAACAGTGTGCCTAAAATCAGAGTGGAGTTTACCAGAATATCCCTAATAAAGTGGTCACAGCCTGTGACAATGAATATTTTTTGACATGTTAATTTGACTGTTTAAACTTGAACACAATTCTCTTATAGAAAGTTATGTGTAAATAAACTCTCTAATACAGCTTTCAAATGCCATCTAGTTTCCATAGTAACATGGGCAATTGCTTTGAGATTTCTTTGAAATATCTGATGACTCCTCAGAGCAATTTTCCTACTTTTGCTTCCATTTTTTTTTTTTTTTTTTTTTTCTGTAGATGATTGTAGAAAATTGATGTAATATTCCTATTGATCGGAATCAGATACTGAGCATCAAAAGAAATGTATCACATATTTGGATAAAATGCACTAGATGTGATTGAAAAATGACAAACTCTGTTTTAGAGCAGGTGCAGTTATTGTCCTGATTAACAATTGACATCACGAAGATGCTACAAAATGATCTGTCGATCTTGGGCTGGTGTTGTGTCATTGTCAAATGAATGATCGAGTGATTAAAAGAAAACCAAGAACGTCAATGTCCATCGTCGAAAATAAGTGTGTTATAATAGTGATAAGTTTCTTTTGATGCTCTGTATATTTTAACTGCTCTGTGGCACATAACAGTGAAGGAATAGGTTCTGCTATAAGTGCCTGGCCAGCCACGTGGAGAGTAGCTGATCGCTCGTTAACCCTTTCAGTGCTGAATTATTTTTGTCGAGCTGAAGAATGCGATTACAGGAAGTGGACATAGGTGTGGGTGGTACTTCCTATGAAGACGCCTCAGCCATCTGACGCTGGCAGTATGCAGTACACTTCCTCAGACTAGGACCAAGTCCCTTGAAGTTCCAACCTAGTTTTCGACGGTTTATGTTAATTTAAGGCGCTCCGATAAGATGGGACCTTTTTGTCCTGCCAGGACAAAATAAATAAAATCTGAATGATATATATATATATATATATATATATATATATATATATATATATATATATATATATATATATATATATATATATATATATTATATGTATTTGTATAGATGAGAAAGAGCATAACAGATATGTAATAATAATGTTGTATAGTAAGAGAGTTTAAAGATGGCAAAAAGTATGCATCAGTAACACTTTTGCAGTCCCTGAAGGCCCTCTAGTGGTAGTGAGACATTACTGCTATATTGACATATGGTATTATTGTTTATTTATGCATCCCAGTGTTCAGCAGGCTATTTCTGTACACATGATGCACATGATGGAGCCATGTGGAGTAGATGCTTGAGCTGATGAGCCTGTGTTTTTCTGGTACTACTGTGCATTTTGTATATCTAGTTTTTTTATATATATGTTTAATTGTAAAGAATAAAGTCTGACTAGAACCGTTGTAGTGTTATTTTCAGGTACGCACTAAAAAGTGGTGCTCGGCGCACTGCGCTTGCTCACACTGCCTAAACAACTTCAGCTAAGAAAGCAGGGAAGCGCCCATTCAAATCTGGTACGTTATGCTGTTTTTAGTCTTTTACATCTTTTTTTAAATTGAATTTATCAGACTTTCCAGTCTTTTACATAGTTTTTAATGCAATTTATCATATTTTTCCAACGTTAAGAAAACAGGATACAAATATTTATCATATGCAATACATTGGGGCTTGTACATATTTTTACTTGTGCAATTTTGCAGTGAACTTCCCCTTTTGTCTTGTTTGTCATGAATTGTATTTTTTTTTTTCTTTTTAGAGAAATTGATTGTCTTTTTCCAGTTTAAGTTTGCAAAAAAAATATGTCAAATTAATGGTAAATGTACCTCTTTTTGACAATTCCCATCAGATCACAATTGATTGCACCTGTACCAAAATGTGACCGCATACCACTTTGACATTACATGGGTTGTGTTTTTGGTATGTGTACCACATTCTGACACCACGTCGGGTCTAAAGTATGTATGGGTACACAGCACCTTTAAATTTAGATTAAACCCAAAATGTATCCAAAATTTAGAATTGATACAATCTGGAAGATTTGTAAGTTGTAGAATGGATCTAGAAAACGAGTTTTAGGCCTGATAGCACTTTCTTTTTTTTCGAACTGTATTCAGATACAGTTTTAAGGAAGTTGCATTTCTGTATGTCTCTCTAAATCCACTTCTGTGTGTTACAAAACACATTTTTCAGACATGATTTTTGATCATTTTTGTATTTACCAACCTGTTTCAAAACATGTCATGAACACCAACATTTTAAAATTACACAATTACTGTAAAAGCAGTAGAAAGTAGTTTTGCAAGATGTCTACACAGTAACCTATATATAAAATAAAACATTTTAAAAAAATCAATTACTTCTATTATCACACTAACACAATATTATCAACCTGCTTTGTACATTTCACCAACACTTATCATTGGCCTGCAATGTCTTAATGCTGTAATACGTCAAACTATTTGGCTGCATATCAACTTGACCCCATTCATCAATGACTTGCATCAATTGTTTACAGCTATTGCTTTTCATTGTGGGAAAGCCCTTATAACAAGCTTAAAAATGAGGTCAGGGCAGTCCATCTGATGTCTCTTGATTAAGAAGTGAAGTAACCCTTTAAAGGCTGACAATGCGTTTAAAAAACAATTCAAAAGGTTGTCTTTAATAGAAAGTATAGAAACTACCATGTTTAGCATCAAATACTGAAGCCTTAGTTTAATCTGGAAAGTTTTTTTTTTCTCACGATAAAGTTGAGATTGAGACTAATATGATTATTATCATTATCACCTTCTACACTCATACAAGCTTCCCTACTAACAACTGCATTGTGATGGGCTAGTTGAGTTAATGGCTACTGCTAACAAGATGTAATCAGTCTGATGTTCTTTTTTTCATTCAGGGAAACTTGCATACAATAATCAAATTGGTCTCTCTCTTTTGTCTCACATTGATGATGACGCAAAAAGCCCTTGTGGAGAACTAAAGCATGTTCTAATGGTTTTAGGAGAAATAAATATTGATATGAAACATGCTCTGCTTTTTACAAATACATTTCAAGGATGTCATGAAAAACGGAAACAAGACAAGAATTAAAAAACAAATAACATTTGAGGGAATTGTTTAATTTTGTACACCCTTTTTATTCTACCTTTTTAATTAAGCTTTTTTTAGTTTTAGTACACAAAACTTTTTTAAGGTTACAGTCTGAAATGTTTTGATTTTATTTCATTTTCTCTCTCGCATGGAGAAATCAAAATGATAATTTTTGCCAGCTGTAGACATGTTATGAGCAAGTGGAGCTGATCTTCTTATGCATGCACACAGCACCTACCCTGCAACCATTTGTACCATCAACAACAATTAGAGGAAACACCTCCCTTGAATTTGGTCCACTTGAGATAGAATAAGAGGAAAGCAGACGATCTAAAACTGATGCAATTCTGTAATTATTTCATTCATTTCATGGTGGATTTTACATTACAGTATGCATTGATCCCTGGTGACTTCAGAGGGGAAATGTAACATGTAGCTGCAGTAAAGCTTAAGAAACTAAAGAGACTCTTGTCATTTCTAATTCTGTTACACCAATTTTTTCCTTTCCAATTCGGAAGAGTCTATTAATATACAAATAGCTTCACAGACACTAGAACCAACAGAGCAGCTTCACAGATAGATGACACATAAAATGAAGAGCTTCATTAGAGACACACAACGGGAAGCAAAAAAAAAAAAAAAAAAAAAGATGCATTGGCAAAAGAAGACTAATCAAAACATACCATCTAAGACAAGGTCCCAGGATTGGGTTTAATCTACGAGAACAGTATCGATACTTTCTTGAGAAACCTCAGAGTCTAAAGAATAGCAAGAACTGAGGTTGTCTTGAGTGTCCCTAGTAGTTTCTTCTACTGTACATTCAGCCTGGTTTTCACAGTACTGATGCGATGCTTGAATCAGCTGACTGGAAAATCTGTTGTACCTGTGACAGAGGGAATGTTTACCGGTATGGGTGTACATGTGTTCCTGCAATTGGCTCTTTTGCGCAAACCTAAGGTTACAGATCGCACAAGCAATCTTACGTTTACGGGAGTATGGACTGCTGCTTTTTAGTTCTGCTGCCAGTTCCTCTGAAGATAATGCCAGGGACTGACTGTGGCGCATTGCCTCCCCTACACTGCCGGCGTCTGCCGGCTCAAGCAGAAGAGGGTTCTTGCTGGCAAGGTAACTCTGGAGTGGACGATCTTCCAGCCTGTCAAAGTCCTCGCTCATTTTCTGCACCACCCCCAGGTTATTTTCAGAAATGGCTCCCGGCACTTCCAAAGGAAGCGAGCCGGTCGTGTGCATATGGAGGTGTTCCCACAGGCTGCTACGGGAACTGCATCGCTTTCCGCAATAGTGACAAAACAACGGTTTTAGACCGCCTTTAAAGAGACAGGGGCTTTGATTTTCCTGACTATAGGGAGAACTGGTTTGGTGTTCATTGGCCAACTCAGGCTCCACCTTTTCCTGCTTTATTGTCACAGAGATGTTTGAGACTTCTGTTTCCTCTCTGGAGGTTGCAGAAGCAGGGCCATGGACGTTAGGCAGCTGCAAGTCGGAAGAGGCTTCCTCCAGCCCAACAGCGAGGGGCAGCTGGATCTGTGAGTGTTCAACTGGAGCGCTAGATCTCTCTACCTCCAAGCCCCTCAACTGACTGTCCTTCAGCCCCAGGGTTACTTTGGCTGTCATCTGCGACGATATCTGGATCCCGTAGAGGTTTGACATTTTTACAGCATCCAAAACAGCCTCCTGGTTTGCTGTGCTTATGTTACGATAAAGCGGAAAGGCGTGAAGGAATTGAATCCCTTCCTGTAAGCGGCTCTGGTCGACTTGCTGCTTCGGGCCCATTCCCGTGTACATGATGTGGAGCAGGTAACTGAATACATCTGGCTGTATATCGGTAGGTTGTATTTTAATGCATTCGCTGTGATAAGAAAAAAAAAAAAAAAAGAGTAGAAATTGGAACAAAGAATGCAGAACTTTTAGAAACTATCAACACGCACCCCTGTCTTTCTTTTGAACCACAGGCACACCCAAATTCTCTTTTTAGACACAATGTGTAGCTCCAGTAACTGTTTTCTAAGCATGCTCATACCAGTTGTATCAGCTGGATCATGCTATAGCTCATACAGACTTGGTGTTCTAGGAAACAGCAAGTGGATTACTCTGCATGTCCAACTGAGTCTGGGAAACATGTCATTCAACTTGCTTTCCATCATCTCCAACCACTTTCCAATTACCAACAGGCTGCTTCCTGTACTGATTAACCATGGTTATCTTCTTACTCAGCCAGGAACACAGTGATGAGGAAATGAATGTCAGCAGCCTTAAAATTGATACAGACTTTAAATACTAAGGTATGTGATCTATAAGCTTAATTCTCCATGATATACCCTTCTAAAAGTTTAACATGGTATTGCTTTTCCCATGGCTATGCTATGCATTTACCATAATTTGCTGTATTTTTAATAAACTTTATCATTCCTCTGGGCTTTGCAATGCTTAACCATAAGCATAAGCATATATATATATATATATATATATATATATATATATATATATATATATATATATATATATATATATATATATATATATATATATATATATGTGTGTGAGTGTGTGTATATATATATATATATATATATATATATATATATATATATATATATATATAAAGAAAGCTACATAGGCAGACTGCCAGAAATAAGAGTCATTTTACATTTGTGGGATTTTAATCAGCAGACACTGCCTTTCAAAAAATAGTAGTACATTGCAGACTACAAAAGCTTTACAGAATGTGTTTTAACCAAGTATAAGACAGTGAAAGTACTTATGCAGTAAGTTATATCTGTCCAAAACCCTTTCATGTGTACAAGAATGGTCAAGTTAGCACAAAGGATCTAGCCATATAAAGATTTAATAAAAGCACTCATTCTATATTCAAATAAGGGTCCGTTCAGTACAGATGTAATGTAAAAGTGGCAGATTAAACAAGACACAACTGGGGAAATGTGGGCCCCATTTTATTGTAGTAGGAACTGCAGTAGGAGCAACAAGAATAAAAATATGGAGAAGTTTTCCCTAATCGTGTCTTGTTTAACCTAAAATCACTGTAGCTAATCCCATAAAATGTCTCCACCATGCACATCCATTGGTTTTGTAGGTCTCAAATGTGTAGTTTTGAAAGAAACACGTGTTACAGCAAACTTTTTTTTTTTTTTTCATTTTAAAATGTTGTATCTGGTTCTACACTAGGTTAAAGAAATCTCCGTTTACAAGCCATGCTTTTAGACTCTCTTGTGCTTCCTGGGTCAGCGCACCTGGAGTGTGAAGTTGCCCCCACCCCTTCACTGGCTTCTTTCCTGTCAATAATCAGTCAACTGCTTCCCTTATTTACTGACATGCTATCAGCCAGTAACAAGCTTTGACCTTGAAGGCACTACTGAGGTGAAGGGGCCCAGGGAGTGCAAGTGCAAACAGACAACCAAAGAATTAGGTAAGTTTGAGTAGTACCACGTTATCATGTTTTAAAATGAAAATGTGTGTTGCTTTCAAAACTGCACATATGTGCAAAATGGCTGACTTATGGCATTATTGTGTTAGCTACAGTTACTTTAAATTGACCCTCACGTGTCTATTGTCACCTCACAGCAACTCACTACACTGCTTCCAATAGCTTTGACCCTAGTGGGATTAACTGAAACCAGACTACCCCTCAGGGGTTTGAATGGCATGCCAAAAAGTCTTTCTTATTTCAAACTACTCTGCATAATTCTGAAGTTCAATTTCTTACCTAGTCTGATGAATAAATATCATCTTAAAGTAGTTGGAGAAAGCAGCCAGCACAGCGCGGTGTGCCTTGAAGTAAACGTTGCCTATCGCCACTGTGCAGTCACAAAGGAAGCCAAACTCTCGCTGAATGTTCAGCTGCTGCAAAAGGGCGAGACTGTGATTGGACACATCCATGTTGCCAGGGTGACCTGCAGTAAAAATACATATTCAACTAGAAACTATACCAAACAAATGCCCTGTGAAGTACAGAAGTATTTTTTTTAAATAAAAAGAATAAGTGAAATGTAAATACAACAATAAATATACTTTTTTAATGACAATTTTATTGACAGCTGAAAAGAATTAACCTTCATACACAATCTCATATTCTCAGTACATCCAGTTAACCTAGATACGTACAGATGAGCAGAATTATCCACTATAGCTGCGCAAGGAATAACACAGCCACAAGTTCACAACATTTGAAGCACAATTGCCAAATCTATAAATAACCCTTTTCAGTTTTATATGCTTTAATTGCCCATGTTTCTGGTCCCTCTGTGTAGCTTTTCAGAAATCTGAAGCGCTGATATAAAGGAACTGGCCATGGTATCACGATGGTACTTACAGTGCCAGTACCATTTTTAGGGTTATATAATATGTATCAAAAAATAAAACTGTGTGTCATTCACTCAATAGGATGTGACCACTTAATTAGGAAATAAAGTTGCTGCATTATTAGCATCAACCGCTCATGTGTTTAATACAGCTTAGAGCTGCTAGTCAGGTGTTCCACGGACTACAATGACCCCTACTGAAGAACAGATTTCTAAAGTACAAAGTAGGATCACCACTACAGCAGTTTTTGAATTACAGAATCCCTTTACCTGGAGGCTAGCATACAGGCAAAAAGGGTTACATAAAAAGGATTCTGACGTTCGAAAACAGTCACATTTCTCTGTACTTTTGGAGTTGCAAATCTATAGTGGTGCAATCTCTTAAAATATTTATTAAAACATGATAGACTATGATGATCTTAATAAGGGCATTACTCTTAATAGCAACTAAGTTACCCAAAGAAAGGTCACTGAAATACTGACCACAACACTCAGGTCACTCAGTTCCATAAACTAAACATCAGTAGTCTACCGGTGTACTGTTATTTTCAGGTATGCTCTAAAAACTGGTTCGTCGTGCAGGCCTGTACAACCACTAAGAAAGCAGGGAAACAGTCATTCAAACCTGGTACATTATGCTGTTTTCGGTCTTTTATGTCATTATTAATGTACTTTTAATGTAATTTTTGTGCCATTAAGAAAATAGTATGGACATTTTTATCATATGCAATACACTGGGTCTTGTACGTTTTTTTTTTGTTTGTTTGTTTTTTTTACTTGTGCAACTTTGCGGTGACTTCTCATTTAGTCTTGTTCGTCATGAATTGTTTTTTTTTTTTTCTTTTAAGAGAAATTGGTTGTCTGTTTCCGGTTTGTTTGCAAAAAAATTACGTTTAATTAACGGTAAATGTACCTCTTTTTGACAACAGCAAAACACCCATTAGATAGTAATTGATTGCACATGTACCAAAATCTAACAGTGTACTGCTTTCTGACAAGTTGCGTTTTGGATAAGCAATGGTTTTGTGCACTGCACTGCCCATTGTGATTGGCTGCACATCAAAATAGGCGCCATTTACAACACAACATGCAATAGCATAATAATATATCTCTGATATTTTAGAAATACTATTTACAAAAGCATTATTAACACCTGCTGACAAAAAAATTAAATAGCGCGAAAACGTTGTGGTTGCTAATAGTAACCGGCAGACCAATAGGTTTCTAGCATAACAAGGACCCATACTGAATCAAATTATCATAGTACATATTATCAATTGCATAAATAACTGAACACATTTATCATTTATCAGACATATGACAACAGTGTGTATTTGTTGCTTTATACACTACCGATACCTTCTTTTTGTTTTGTTTTGTTCTTTAGGAAACGTTATTTAAATAATTCCTTTTTTGCAATGCAACTAGCCTAACTAATTTCAGAGCAACACATCCATTTTTACGGCTGCATACAGAGCTCCTGAAAAAAAGCTAAATAAATAAATAAAATAAAATAAAATATTGCCCTTCAACTTCAGGCATTCAGTCTAAACCCGTATGCATGCAATCTGATTTTGCAGATAACGCCATCATAACAATTAATGTTGTAAATGTGTAAACTGTTTCTTACCCCCTATACGCTAAAGCTTGGGGTTGATTTGTATTTGTTGCTGTGCAGAAGTTCTCGTTCTGTCTCGCGGTGTTTCTTTCTAGGGAGCTGTGTTTTGATGTCACGTGCTATTAAAGGCGTCATGCTGATGACCCAGCATTACGTTTTGCTTTGCATCTAGCTGTTTATAGGGATGGTTTTAAAATACAGCTACAGCGTATCAATACATAACGACAATAAGTTACAATTGTATCTAAAATAACGAATACGTTATTTTCAAACAAGCTTGAAGATTGCTGTATTTCAAACCGTAGCTTAGTAGCATTATATCGGTACCGTTAGCGGTAAGGTTATGCTTTAACCCTCCTATTAGGTTTCGAGTCTATTTGACCCTGCTGTAGTTTCCAATTAGCTTAAATGCTATTTTTCTTTTCATTTTCTGTATAATATTTTATGACACTTATGCTAAGTTGGGGTCATGAACTTATACACAGAAAACAGAACCTTTGAGGTGTATTTTTGTTTTTTGTTTTTTTTTTCCTTCAGGAATAGGTCATGTATCAAATAAGATAGTGGACCCGTGGCATTTATCTATGTAGATTTGTGTGCAGGAATAAAACTTCTTTAATTTGTTATTTTATTATTAATATATTTGTACTATTATCTCTGGAAATGGCTGCACCTGTCTGGAAATATTTATAAACATAACAAAACAAACTATATATATATAGAGAGAGAGAGAGAGAGAGAGAGAGAGAGAGAGAGAGAGAGAGAGAGAGAGAGAGAGAGAGAGAGAGAGAGAGAGACACACACAAGGCAGAGCCTAATATTCTCAGTATTGCAACAGCATTTCACTGGTAAAGACATTCCAAAATGAGGAGCTCCCAGGTTGGCAGTCAGACAAGTTTTATCACAGCTCCTGGACTAAAAGAGCATAAAAGAGTAACACCTTTGGAAATAAAAACATTTAATCAAGTTAAGGCTGTTTAAATTAGTTTGAAATTGCATCGGGTCAATATGACCCAAAACATAACAGATGTACCTAAATTCTGAACATAACAGGAGGGTTAACTTTAAGCAAAGCCTATGTGCTGTCATGGAATATAAACATGCAATACATATTGCCTCAGCATAGTATCTGTAGTGAAGCGATATGCAGCCACGCTAAAATAGTTCACAGCCGTTTCCTTCCACATAGTGAAATGACCCAGCAGCAACTGATTTTATTATTCAAATTATTATTGAATAAATTAAAGAACCACTCCTATTATTGGTTTTTTCAAAACCATTTTTTTTGTTTCCCCTAAAGTTTAATAATCTTCATAATTTTGCATCTTTAATATTTTTTCAGATTCATTTTTTTATAACATAAATCTATACCATTAGACTCACAATACATTTACAAATTG
The DNA here is from genome assembly GCF_017654505.1 of Polyodon spathula. NCBI lineage: Eukaryota > Metazoa > Chordata > Actinopteri > Acipenseriformes > Polyodontidae > Polyodon > Polyodon spathula. The sequence goes on from NC_054545.1 coordinate 14,096,963, forward strand.
TGTGTGTGTGTGTGTGTATCTATATATATATATATATATATATATATATATATATATATATATATATATATATATATATATATATATATATACACACACACTATATATAGTCCAACCGTAGTTAGCAAATGGCCAACCGCAAGACTCAAGGTGAATTAACCAAATCGTACTGTGACTTAGCACACTTCAGCTTGGTTTAGCTACTCCTGTGTATTAGTCAAAGCCCATACTGTGTGTGCATTGCAAAGCAAAAATACTATTAAAGCTACCGTGTATAATTTGTAAAATAGTTGTGCCTAGTTTTTTCTTATTTGAAGACAATTGTTGCCTTATATTTGTAGTCCACCAAATTGAACAATTTCAGTTTTTGCTTACTGGGCAATAACTGAGCTCAAAGCTGTCATCTATAACCTCTGTCTGCTGACAGAAGAACATACTGAACACGATCAAGACAAAATAAACAGTAACAAAACAACTTATCTTTCATTAGCACCACCGTGAATTATAAAACCGTGGTTTCAATAATAATAATAATAAAACATGCAGTCATTGAGAAAAAAAAAAAAATGCAAAAGTTTCTGGCCACATTATAAGTAAATGTATTCATGAGGCTCACAATGAATACATTAGAAATGAGTTGCAAACATTGGATACGTTAGAGTTATTTTAAATTACAAAAGTAACGTTTTGTTTTATTTATTTACTTGCATTTGGGCCACACACACACAAACGTTTCATGCTTTATCAGGTTCCGGGGGTCTTGGGAAACCCGCTCTCATGGGAGATCTCCGCGCTGCTGCAGGAGGGGTGGATTTGCGTGAGCAGGGCTGGTTCTCGCTTAGGCAGTCTCAGTGCGGTGATGTTTGCAGAACGCGGCTGTGCGGAAGTTCTTATCCGTGCTGCAGTAGGGGTTAGTCTCAGCAATTATTCTCGACACAACTTCACTGTGGGATAAAACTAAAACCTTTAAAACTCACAAAACAGTGGCGAGGTTGAAATAGTACAAATTTAAACTCAGCAACCATTTCGGTTGGTAAGTACTACGTGGGATCGCATCAGCTTTTGAGAAACATTATTCCTGTTATTTTTGTTTGTTTTGTTTTGTTTTGTTTTTTTTGTTTGTTTTTTTTTAATGTACGTGAATGCGGGAGGTAGCGCGGGGTGGCGATGCGTGAGACTCGAGACTGTCAGCATTTTCTGTCTTTCTTGCATCCATTCGATAACGTCGTTTTATTTAGAGGTCGAATGAGAATTTGTAACGTGAATTATGGAAAAAAAAAAAAAAAAAAAAAAAAAGTGCAACATCATTATTAGCTGTACACTTTTAATGGCTTTTCAGTGCGGTATGATTGACAGCCACACAACCCGCATGATTCTAGGCCAATAAATTATGCGTAGGCGGGACAGCAACCCCACTTTTAAATTGACAGCTACCAGAATGCAGTTTGAAATAAAGTTTTATATTAATATATCGTTTTCACAGACAGTTGTCTATAGTGACGCCAGCTGTATGTATTTTTACTCTAGTGAAATGCGGTGGTTCAGTATGTTGTGTACCGAGACATTTCTGAATTTTAGTAATGCTTCTTAAATTAATGTGTTGCAGTATCCGCTTTTATTTTTATTTACTTTTTATAAGAAAGCAAAGTGTTTCATTGAGTGGTTTGTTCCAGTTGGGCAGATTTAAGGCACTCGCTCGCATTTTATTGTCTGAATATACACGTATTGACTCATGTGTACACTGCAAATATAATACAATGTAATCCCAAATATGTTTCTCCTGCGTTTGTGTACATTTTGGAAACCAGAAAGCAATGTGTTTCGATTGCAGATTGGCTAAATATTCAGTATATTTATTTTATTCTGACGTGTTACAGCAACACAAAGAAACGGTTATTGCACATTCTACAGTTCACTCTTTTCTAAATATGTTTGTGATGTGAAAATGGTGAGTATTGACAGATCTCGAATGCCAGTGTGATGTATCGAGCATTTTTAAAGGTCGTGCCGTTATTTTAAAGGCGTAGTGTCCTAAAATTTTATTGTTTGTATTTTTAATTTTTTTTTTTTAATGGGTTTGCCGTTTAGTAGGTTTTACTTGTGTTAAGGCCGTTACACAAACATAATACGGAAGGTTAAATTAAGTTTTCATTCATATAACCACAGCAGAGCTTGAAAAATGTATAATCTCCTGCTGCAGCAAGTAGGATGGTGCGTGGTTTTGTGACTCCAGTGACAGCGGCACCGTTTTCAAGATTAAGGGCCCTTAAAATTTTAATATATATATATATATATATATATATATATTATATATATATATATATATTATATCTATATATATATATATATATATATATTATAAATGGATGAAGTGACTGCAGTTTACACGCGACTGCACAAAAAATTTGACACATGTTTACGCGTGACACTGGTACGCACCGACAGTTCTTTATGATGATATGATTCCTCAAAACACAATGCTCTCTCAAAAGCACCATCGCAATGTATCAATCTGTTTGTACCACTGAATCACAGAGAAATGACAATGATACAGGGCTCCAGACTGAATAAAATGGCTACAAATGCAAAAAAAAAAACAAAAAAAACAAAAAACATTTTGACTACTGTTTTTAGGAGTTAGGCACAAAAATGCTGCATCTCACAAAAGCAAAGTCGTGTTCTCATAACGCATTTTCGCAGTTCTGCACAAATGCGTGTTCTTCGAGGGCTGCTGCTTGACGTCACTAATCTCCACCAGCTGAAATCTGTGCAGCTCTTGCAACAGCGCAGCTCTGAAAAGTTGCTGCGGGAGGTTGGCTGCGGCTGTGAACCAAAGAGACGGTGCAGAGATCATGAGTGACCTGCCAATCGTAATTCAAATAGCTACTAAAACTACTGCTGCCCCCTACTTAGTGGAGGGGAACGACAAGTTATCTTTACGCAAAGAACGGTGAACAGCCTTGTCAACGCTGTGATAAATAAATTTGTACCTTAACACCCGTTTATATTTAATATCGATACTAATATCTATATATTATATAAAAAATATATTATTATAATAATAATAATAATAATAATAATAATAATAATAATAATAATAGATGGGTTTCACTGAGTTAAAGTAAAATAATTCTGTCTAGGGTTTATGTGACGTCATAAACTACGAGACCGTCAGGTTGGAATAAATACCTGAGCTCTCAAGGCCCAGAGCTGGGAGCCACTGTCCTACGAGGTCACAGCTCGAATTCAACAGGGTCATGAAACAATCACATCACAAGCAGGCCTACTGTACTGCACTGTATGTGCATTACAGCTGCAGTGAGCTTGCAACAGGGCTTTTATTGACCATATACATCATTGATTTCTTCGTCCATGTTCCATAACCCTTATGTTATGAAGGGTTCAAGGGTAGGGGTCGTGTGCACTGTTTACAGTAATTGCTGCAGTTGTAGTAGTACAGTAGCAGAAATGGCAGTTGGCAGGACTAGGGAAGGGAGGAACACACTGCATTTTGTGTGCGTTTCGGTCTGATGATTAGTCATCCTTTGTTTTGACCGTGTACATGCTTCTCCCAGCCCTAAGGTAAAAGTTAGCATTGCAGTACATCAGGAAGGGTTTCACCAGATAAGTTTTGTTTGTGTTCAAATGTCATTTTGAAAAAGGGGAAACAAGTTAATATGTGCAGCATTTTATAAAGGATGTGTTTATTAAACTGATTTGTAAAATGCTGTGATCATAAAATCTATATATTTTTAAAAAATATTTGTTTCAGTACACACACAAGCAGTTTGTCAATAACTCATTTTTTTTTACATTCTGTTAATTTAAAATGACTTTTATGTGTAATGGTTATGAAAACCAACATATCTAACAGTATTTAAAATGCCTGGGGGACAAATGTGAATTTTTCATTCCACTGTTCTTTATTTGTGTGATTCTAGTAAATAGCTGAAAACACTTGTATGACCTTTACTAAACAAATGAGTGGAAAACATCTTTACAGTAGAATTGGTTTAATTTATTCACACTGTTCCACAGGGCTTGAACTTCTCAGTGAATATTTATGATGAGTGTCTTTCTATCTGACCAGCAGCAAAAAGTGTGCCTGAATAAAGCTGAGCATTTGGGATTTGGATGTCAATTATGTACAACCTGCCAATTTTATAGGTACAATTACAACTCTCCAACAAGCACCTAGAGGGTGAATCAGAAGGACTTGCAGGACCAAATCACTACAGGTCCTTCTGTTAGTAAGTTAGACTTGAGCCCTGCTAAACATCTTAGTAATGAACTATGCTAATAAGGCAGGTTGTAACATGTGATTGATATCAGACTTGCAGGCTCTCAGATCCCACCCACTCAGTCAGGCCCAGCTTAATGGAGCTTATCAAATTGAAACTGGAACATTTTTGTGGTATACAGTTCAAGTAATATGTGTTCAAAAATGTTGACGTATTGCAAAATATTGCTTTTTTTTCTAAATGTATCAAGACTAAAGCAAATATTTGTTATTTTTGTTTGTTTTCTGTCTCTTAGGATACATCCTCTCACTATACACAATGTCCAAGCCCAGCCACAGTGACCATGTCCTTCAGCAGCTGAACAACCAGAGAGAATGGGGCTTCCTGTGTGACTGCTGTATTGTCATTGGAGACATTTACTTCCGGGCACACAGGGCGGTCCTGGCAGCCTGCAGCTCTTATTTCCGAATGATGTTTATCAAAGACCAGCCGGTTACGGCCCGTCTGAATCTCAGCAACATGCAGATCAGTGCAGAATGTTTTGATCTCATTCTACAGCTTATGTACCTTGGGAGAATCTCTTTGGGCCCGTACGAGTTTGAGGAACTCAAAGCAGCTATGGTTTATTTGCAGATGTATTATATTCCAGAATCTCTGGAGGACCTTAAAGATGTCAGTCGTACAAATCTGACTCCTCCTTTGACTAGCAGTAAAATGATATTTGGCGTCCGTATGTATGAACAGAAGACAGGCAGCATAGTAGAAGCTGAGAGGTTGCAGCAAGCCACCAACTCAACATCAGCTGTGCAAAGTAGTAGTCATTGTAGCAGCAGCAGCAGCAGCAACAGGCAGCCCGACGATATCGTGGTGTCTCGTGTTATGTCTAATGTGGACACTGTTTCTGAACAGCCATGTGACCTGCGCAAGAAACCCTGCAGTAAAGTTTCACACATTAAAGAGCGCCCACGTTTTGGAAAAACATACACCTGTGATGATTGTGGGTTTGTTTTCAGCTGTGAAAAACTATTAATTGAACATATCTTGACCTGTACTAACAGAAAGGCATTTCAGGCACCCAAACAGAGTGCTGGAATAGACAACGGATTTAGTAAGACCGAAAGCTCTGTCTCGGAGTCATCGGAGGACCAGAACGATGTTTGCAAAATGGACGCAGATTGGCTAGAGCAGAAATCGGATACAGAAAGCTTTAATAATGAAACTTTGATCAAAACAATGGGGGTAGACTGTAAACAGACTGCAACAAGGAATGCCATCATTATCAAAGTCGAGCCGGAGGAAAGCTCTGCTTTAATGCTAAACGGCATTAAAGTGGTCCAGGTTAACGATAACAGTGTGGACAATTGTGCTCTGAGCGATGTATATGAGGACGGGATGAAAGAGTCAGTTTTTCATATTAAAGATGACGAAGCAGCCATGTCTAGGAAGGAGAACTGTAAGAGTTCTTTTGAGATTCATTTGGGAAAACGAGACAATAAAGGCACTTTAACCAAAGCCATAAAAGAGGAAAGGCTGGACACTGTGTATATCACTTGCGAGCTATGTGGGATATCTTTAACGGAGGAAGACCAGTCTTCCCATTATATATCGAGTCATATGGGACATATTTGTGCTTGCGGTAAGTGTGGCCAGGTATTAATCAAAGGACAGCAGTTACAAGAACACGCACAGAGATGTGGGGAAACAACTGATTTGGAAACTGATGGCATAGGAGAAGACTCAGTCGACGAGGAGAAACAGGTATTGGACGAAGGCCTATCAGAAAGCGATGTACAGTTCGAGAGTGACATCGCCAGGTCTTGCCAGATGTACAAGGATGCTTGTTTCACCTTCCGTTGCCCACACTGCAGTCTGCGTTTCGAGAACGAGAAGTTAGTGGTAGACCACATGGCCAAGTGCGCAAAGCAAAACATGTTCAAAAGCACCTTGGCAGAGCAAAGGGAACAAGACCACAGACGGAAGCATTTCTGCAGCATCTGTGGGAAGGGGTTTTACCAGCGCTGTCACCTTCGGGAGCACTATACAGTTCACACCAAGCAGAAGCAGTTCTCCTGCGTGACGTGTGGGAAGCAGTTCCTGCGAGAGCGTCAGCTGCGGCTGCATAACGATATGCACAAAGGCATGGCCAGGTACATTTGCCCTGTCTGCGATCAGGGGACTTTCCTTAAGCATGATCACGTGCGGCACATGATCTGCCACCTGTCTGCTGGGGAGACTATATGCCAGGTGTGCTTCCAGATATTCTCCAACAGCGTTCAACTAGAGCAGCACATGGATGTGCATTTGTACAGTTGTGGGGTTTGTGGGGAGAAGTTCAGATTGAGGAAAGACGTGAGAAGCCACTATAACTCTAAACACAAATTATGATAGAGAAAGACTGAGTCATGTGTTGCATGTAGAAGCCATAGATGTGAAAAGATGTATAATCCTAAAAAATACACCAAAACTATTTTAGGCATATTGTAATATGGAGGGGATCTTTGTGTTGATGCCATTTAAGTAGAGGGTTTTGTGCCAGAAGTTTTGATATAGTTCTAAAATGTAACATTTCAGTCTTCACAAATGAAGAGAATAGCAAGTGATGCAAGACTAGAGGTGGTGATTGTATTGCCCATGTTTCCTTATTTACCTTCAGATCCCTTACTTCCCTTGGTATCTCTGAATAGAGAATCATCTCCTCTTTAAAACATTTGCAAAATACTTTAATGAGCAATTCCTCTCTCAAGTATAATAGTACCCAAAATGCTCTCCTTTTTCATGGTAAAACTGGGGATGGCGAGCTGGTTGCCGGATAACTTTTACTTGCTCGCTAAATATCTAGGTATCACTGAATAGATCATCTCCTCTTTAAAAATATACGAAATATTTTAATAAGCAGTCTGTTACCCTAAATATGATCCACTTGCTATCAATGTGGATAATACACAAATACTCTCCACAGGTTTCTGGAATGACATTACATTGGATATTGTATCAGGCTTGGCAATCACCACTGTAAAACAAAGGGTGTAAAACAGAGAGTCATTTGGCATTGTTAGTAAATTAATCATATTTTGGGGGCCACTGAACCTGTGAGATGGATTGCTTGTTAAAATCCTTAGCATCATTTTAAAGAGCAGACCATTTATGTATTCAGGGATACCAAGATATTTAGTGAACAAGTAGTCTTGAGAGAGGTTATCTGGCAGCAAACTCCCGTTCCCCAGTTGTACTACTTTCCTAGAAAAAGTAGAACATTTCAGGATACCATTCTATGTGTATAATGTTTTGATCAATAGAATATGATTATCTATACAGGGATACAAAAATGTTTAGTAAGTAAGGGTCTGAGTGAGGAAGAATGGGCAATAAAATTGCCACCCCCAGTCATTCTGTAAATCATTTGTTGTTTCCATAATTTGTGTCTGTACTGTATATAATACTATATATTAATTTCTGATGTTTTCACTTTTACAGTTATTTAATATTTTGTCCCTGTGGGAAATGTGTATATGGTGCTGGTGAGATGGTAAGAATGTAAACAGAACACTTGTATGATATTGAAATTGGTGAATGCATATGAATCCCTCTGACACTGTAGAATCATCTTGCGTTGATTGACATTTCACAGGCATTGTAGTAGTCTTTATTGTACATCACTAGTAGGGAAAAAGTACACAATATTTTGTATTTAAATGTGCAGTCTAATACCTGGTACAGGTCAAATGCTTTAAAATATTTCACATAATTTGATGTTTAAGCTGTTAAATCATTTTGAAACAAAATTAATTAATGTAGTTGACATCCATATTTACACTAATGTAAGGAAACAACAGCGATCTAAAGATCAACATGACAAACTCCCCTTAGGGAAGTCTAAATAAATGAGCTGGTTTTGAGCTGCATTTGTTTTAGTGTTTTTTTTTTTTTTTTTGCAATTTTTTTTATTTTAAAGCTTGGAAAGGAAATACCCTTCTTGTTATTTCCTCAAAATAGCTTGTCTGCATTAGAAAACAATCTTTAAGTTGTTGTCAAATGTGTTTTGTGTGGCCCTACTGTTACATTTTGTTTGCGAAATAATGTATTTATTGTCAAAGTCCTACAATTCTAGTTGATGCAAAACTTTTATCCATAGCTGTACGTATGCAAGCCAACACAGGACTTGTTTATTACAACTGTCATTATTTTTCTTGTTTATAGAATTATTTTAGGCGTGCCAATGAGATTGAAGCTCTTTGTTCTCAAGGATATATTTGGGCGGCAATGGCACAGACAGAAACTTGTTGCAGCAAACAAAGAAGATATAGACTACAATATTCTGGTTTATTATTATATGCCTGAGGAGGATTTTTCTTTTTTTATAGGTAGTAGTTTTACTTTTAAGAATGGGTTGGTTGTTTACACATCATATCAGATATATACAAAAATGTGTGTATTATGAAACCAAATTATGTTAGATGGTGTTGGTCATGGTGGAGATTCTTGTGATCATGGGCAAAGGATTGTTTCCAATAAGGCTTTAAGCACTGTAGACAAGCATAAATAATTATTTTCTGTGAAGGCCATAATATCAACTATGATGCTGAAGCCTGCTAAAGAGGTCAAATAAATGAATATTGTGGTTGAAATGTCTTCCCACTTAATAAACCAACAAAACAAATGCCCTCCTTAACAAAAAACAACTTTATCACCGGTTTCTTGTCATTTTGCCATGCTAATAATAACTAATGGTTTAAATTCTGTTCTCTTAGCCTCAACACTGGGCCCCCTTTCATTGTGATGAAAGTCTTTTAGTGATAATGTTGGTGGTGTTGAAGTGTGTGTCGGTGACAGTATGATTGTAGATTCAATATTAGTAACAGGAGGAAACTACACTACTATGACCGGTGTCCTGTGTATGCACATGTAAAAAAAAAAAACATACAGTCTCCTCACATTTTGATAATGGTTCTTTCCATCATAACTGGATAAGTGGTTCTTCAGATGTATGTAAATACTGACAGCCTCTGCACACCTTGAGGTCTAAGGCACTTAATAACTTGGAACTAATTAAGGTCCTATGCAAGTATTATAGTAGGGAAAGCTGTTCTCTTGATATGCAAAACTGTGATCTATTGTTCGTATGTATGTATACCAATCTCCTCTATATCCCCCAGCAAGAATAGATGTAATTCTGGAAATAACAAGAGGTACAAATAATTATAAACATGGTTAGTACTGGTTTATATGTGTTACTGTACTTACAAACCCTTACAGAGGCTAGTAAGATATTCTGGACATGACCCCCCAGAAAGACTGTGGCAGAGCAGAGCTCTGCTCTTTATAAATTGGCAGTTGTGGGGTTAAATTCCACTACCTGCCTGGGTTTATTGTGTTCAGGTGGCTGGGGTTGATTAGAGTAATTAACGATCAATCAGCACCCAGCCACCTGACATAAAAGGAGGCCTCAGCTTCCCATTAGGGAGAGGAGGGAGCTGAGGAAGCAAGCAGACGGTTGTGCTTGTTGTGTTTGGGTTTGTGGGTTTTTTTGAATTTCTAATCCAGTGAAGGCATCGCCCAGCCTGGAAACTTTTATTTTTGTAAGTTTTGCTTTGTGTTTTGTTATTTGTTTTTAAATATCGTTGTTTTCGCCCTTGTGCTATTTTATTTTGTGTCTATTTATAATAAAAGTATGCACTGCAATCTGTCTCTGGGCCTCTGTCCACTCGCCAGCCTGTCACACTTGGTGGCAGTGGAGGGATTTAGCGTCTCCAGGAGGCTCAGAGCAGTACTGCAGGGTTTTGTGTTTTTTGGGACAATTTAAAAAAAAAAAAAAAAAAAAAAATTGGAAAGAACAGAAATGGCAACAGAAACCGCAACAGCAGGAGGAGGTTGTGGACGATAGCTGGGAGGTTTTTTTTGAAGAGCCTCGTGGCGGCGTTGTGCCCCGGCTGTGGGGCGTATGGACACACGGTGGCTATCTGCCCCATGCAGTATGAGGAGGAGGAGCCATGGACCAGGGAGCCAGAAGGGGAGAAGGCTGATGCCCTACAGCAGCCTCTACATGTGCTGCTGAGAGGAGCCCAGCGGAGGCGCACCCGATTGTTATGGCAGGTACCAGCCCTGCCTCAGACCACTAGAATAGCCACAGCCCCAACCGCCGATGGTGGGTGGGCTGCAGCTATTGCCTCCGGAGGAGCTGGAACTGCCTTCACCGGCCGACAGTGAGGAGGAAGTCTGGCCTCTGCCACCCTGGCCAGAGGTTCCTGCATTGTTGGCCACGCCTGCACCGCCCAGGGATGCCACGCCCGCTCCGCTCAGGGATGCCACATTTGGATCGCCTGGGGTTGCCTGCTGCTCCTTATCGCCTGGGGTTGCTGGTGTCTCCTTTTTGTCTCCTAGGGTTCCTGAGGGTCCACTGCCGCCGTCCCTGCCACCAGAGGGAGCCTGGCCGCCGTCCCTGAAGGGTCCAGCGCCACTAAAGGGTCCGATACCACCGGAGGGTCTGACCCTGCTAGGGGGACCCACACTGTCCGAGGAGTCCACGCCCACACTGTCCAGGGGTGCTGCCTGCCTGCCAATGCTGCATCTGCTGGAGGGTCCAGGTTCCATGACAGCATCGCCTTACTTCCTTGGAGATCCGGGGCCCCCTCAACCAAAGAAGGCTTGGGGGCTCCAACATCAACCCCGCCCACCACAGCCCACTGAAACAGCCCAGCCAGGGGACATAATGGGACATAATGGGGGGGGGGGGGGGTAGTTGGTCGATTGTGGCCTGTGGGGGAGGTGTGTGGCCTTTATAAATTGGCAGTTATGGAGTTAAATTCCCCTAATTGCCTGGGTTTATTGTGTTCAGGTGGCTGGGGTTGATTAGAGTAATTAATGATCAATCAGCACCCAGCCACCTGACATAAAAGGAGGCCTCAGCTTTCCATTAGGGAGAGGAGGGAGCTGAGGAAGCAAGCAGGTGGTTGTGCTTGTTGTGTTTGGGTTTGTGGGTTTTTTTGAATTTCTAATCCAGTGAAGGCATCGCCCAGCATGGAAACCTCTATTTTTGTAAGTTTTGCTTTGTGTTTTGTTATTTGTGTTTTAAATATTGTTGTTTTTGCCCTTGAGCTATTTTATTTTTGTGTTTATTTATAATAAAAGTATTATTTTTTTTGAACTGTAGTCTGTCTTTGGGCCTCAGCCAGTCTGACATATCCAGACCAGATTAAATTATTTATATTATTAAAAAAAAAAAAAAACTCAAAGAAAACTGCTTTGTAACTTTTAAACCACCTGTGCTTGTAAGTTTCTTTGCTGCGGAAGCAGATTGAGAATAACCAGGCAATTATTAGAACACTTAACTGTAATTTTGAATACTAGACCCACTAACCTTTTGAATGTTCTAAAAACTCACTATATATTGGAAGTTTCAAGGTGTCATTATGCACTTACATGCTGTTACTGTAAATTATTGTGAAAATGCAATTTCATTGAAAAATGTCAATAAAGATTTCAGTTGAAAAATGCCCTCAGTTTTTTTTTAATATATTTTTTTACATTTTGTAATATTTTATGCTGAAATCTAAAATACTTAAAGTGTAATCAATGCATGGCCCTGTACCAACGGGACACCACCCTCGAAGAAACTTCATACAGCACTGAAATGACACAAGAGGAGCAGCAGTAAACAGTGGTACTGTACCACCACTGTGTGCCTGTCCAAAATGGAGGGTGCCATTCACCAGGCAGTATTGTATGCACCTGTGAAAATGCTATATTTGGATTTCATAAAAACATTTTGGGACAATCGAGTCCCAATTTGCAACGAATGGTGGCCATTTTAGGCAGTTAATGCAAATTAAGGCTTCAAGTGCAGCTGCATAACAGAAGGCCTTCTGAGGCCTTCAGTACTCATGTATTTATGTGAGACCAAGAACCCGGTACCTCTTACTGAAGTCGCAGCTGGTCAGAAACTTCAAACATTTTTTTGTTGGTTTGTTAAATAAAATGGCAGCAAGTACTTGTGCCAATAGCTTCGGTTGTCATAGGAAAATTAAATGTTAAGGTCTAAAAGATAGAGGTCGCTAAAATTCAAGAAATGTAATTTAAAAATAAATGAAAAGTTTTAGGTACAATGCTACAGAAAATAGTTTTTGGACAAATAGTACCAAATGAGTATGAATTCAGTGAAGGGCATATTGTCAGCTATGAATTGATTTAAATATTTTCAGGTTTTTGTAGACGTTTTGATTTTCAAGCCAGCTGGGAACCAAAAACTTATCACATTTACTAAAACACCTCTGTGCTACAGTTTTAGAATACTGTAAAATCTCAGGGGCTAAAACAGGATGTATTTATCTGTGCTTTGTACTGTGATAAAGTTGCTTAGTACCATGCTCCATTGTGATTTATATTTTGTTGTCTACAGCAATGTTCTTTGACAGTGCTTTGCTATGTGGGGACTACTGATGAAGGCCTTATTACTGATACATGGATAGCTTTAATATTGAAGGTGGCTTATATGGTTGCCAATGGTGAGTGATAAAAAAGTGCCCTTAATTGTAAGGTGGCCTTATTACTAAGACTTTAAAGCATGTTATACTGTACTTGCAATGGGGCAAATGGTCTGCTACCAAGAATGAGCCTCGATGGGTGAACATAAACTTTATTAAAGGTTACCGATTCAAATGTAATTTTATGATTCAGTGGCCTTTCAACACTGCTGGCTCCACTTGCTTAATATTACTGTTATTATAGAACTATCTCGTGTTTTGAATGGTCTTGTGATTTCTCTGAAACACCAGCTCAGGAGAACTGAAGGTTCTAGGTGTCGTCTTCTGATCCCACAAACAAGCTACATTCCTCTTTTATACCCAGGAACTTGAGAGTGGATGCCAGTGAGCTAACAGCCCCGAAGGGTCAATCTGAGCTCACCAGGCTCCTGGCCAGTAGGGTCCAATGTTGTGTGCTATGCTGCATGCTGGTAATTATGTGGCCTGTGGTTCTGTGTGCTGTATTGCTGCACCAGACACACACCTTGTTGCTCCATAATTGCATTCCAAACCTTTTTTTTTTAAACCTGACACATGGCCCTGACTCTCTGGAACTCTCTCCCAGCTTAGTGCATGTGGCTCCCTCAGTCGCTCGCTTCAAATCAATTCTCAAGACCTACTTATTCTCTTTTGCTTTCAATGCTATTTAAGCCTGATATCTGTTACTAGCTGTTGTCTAAATTGCTATTTCAGGTTTTTCACTCCATCTTATTCATATGATTCTGTATGACACATCCCCAATGTTTAGAATTCACATCCCAGCCTTTTATTTAATGTAGTGTGCCTGTATGTAATGTATATGCAATGTTTTTTACTGTTTGTATTTAATGTACTATGCCCTGTATTTAATGTATTATGCATTGTTCCTCACTATCTTGTAAAGCGCTTTGTGATGATGGTCCACTATGAATGGTGCTATATAAGATAAATATTGTTTGATTGAAATTGTGGCAGCTGGATGTAAACCTGTACGTTTAATTAGTTAACTGGCTTTTAGGTGTAGAATGAGTTTAAATTTATCCAAGAAGCAATACATTAAAGAATTTTACACATGTCAGTAAGGTTTTTAATCATGTTATGTAGCCTTTCACCATTATGGAATGTGGAGACAATATCCTAACAGACCGACACCACCACATTTCGGAAGAGATAATTAATATCACTGAACTGTAAAATGAGCTGGCAATTTTGAGATGATTCCATTTCAGAGCATGTACTGTTGTTATGTGTTTTCTTGTATAGATATTTGTATGTTTGTTTCTGCGAAAGCGTGTGATGCTTATACATTAACTTGTGAACAATATGTTGGCTTGATTTGAATATTTCATAACGATGGAGGAAGTATAAAAGTACAATTGCAGATTGTTACAGTAAGGCAACAGCATCTACCCTCTAATTGAGACAAAATCATTTGCACACATTGTTGTGATTTGCCATGTCTTATGCAGTTTTATCTGACAGTGCTGACAATTACTATAGGTGCTTTGAACACATTTGTCATGTTACAATAAATAGCCACTCCTCTTGACTGGTATTACAATGAATACTGCATTCAGATCACCCTGTGGATTGGGAGTATTTACAGAGTTTTACAGATGAGTGTGAAATGTAGTAGCAATAATCAGATCACGCTTCGTTCCTTCTTGAAGTAAATAAAGCCAGCAAGTCATTTTGTTAAATTACCAGCAGTTGAATTGGAAATACATGTCGCTATTTTAAAATGTGGTGCATAACTGCAAAAATGAAGCAGTACTTCCAAAGAAAAAAAACATTCAGAAAAAAGCACAGCACATACTTTTATTTTTAACATAAGGATCTGTGAAGTTTATTGTACCGTTACACCAGCCATAGTTATCTATTATTTTTCTTTTTAAACATGGCAATACATATATTTCCCATTTCAATTCAGTCTTGGTGACCAATGCAGTGAAGTAGTGAGAGGAGGCAGGTAGAGAGAGTGCATTGTTGAGTGTAGGGGTGCAGTGAAGTGATTTATTCCTGCTGTCTTCATTAGTCTTTGCAGCATCCTTTTCCCTCTCCGTGTTCACTATGATCGTGTCCCTCTACCCCATGCTCATGTTTGTGTTCACAACTCCCGTGTTTGTGCTCACCAGGCCCATGTCCCTGCTCTCCTTTTCCCTCCTATAAAAGCATAAAAACAGGGAGCCAGGAATAATGCCAGGGGAAAACAGGAATACATTAATGGCTGTATTTTCAAGCATTCACTCCAGACTCAATGAACTCCTTTTTTAACAAAGAAAATGCCAATGTTAAGAAGAAACAACTTGAGAATGTATTTGGACTTTGTACTGCAATATTACCTGGTTGTTTGCAATATTACCCTGTTGTTTAGTTCTAGCTTCATTACATTACCAGGTGTTTTTCTCGATCCAAATAATAGTTCATTAAAGACTGAGTAAATGCTTTTAAAATATAGCCCTAAAGGTCTGAATCTTTTCTTTTAAGTTTATTATGACTTTTTGTCAGCAAACCGTAGCATATGTTAAACTGAAACCCCCAAATTCTAGCTTGTCTTTGTTTTACTGTAGCCAGTTATTGTTTCCTGTCCTGTATTGGCAATACAGATGACAAAAAATTACCTTTTTGTCATGACTTTCCTCTTCCTTCTTTGAGAAAAAAAAAGAGTTGTTAGCATTAAAGAAAAGATGAGCCAAAGTGTGTGTAATGATGCAGTGAGACAGATACAATTAGATGCTTGTAACAAAAAAAAAACTCAAACAATCTGCACAAAGATTTTTTAAATCGTCTTACTATTTCTTCTGCTTTTGGGAGTTCTGCAAATACAAAAGTGAGAGACAAAATTAACATTCTTAAAAAAAAAAAAAAAAAACTAATATATTCAAGTACCTGTATTAAACATGTGTTTATTTACTTTTTAAATTAATCACCAAAATCTTCTTCAGTAGTTTGATAAGGATGTGGGCATGTATAACAATATTTACATACTATTCAGCAGTGCACTATATCACAGTGGTACTGTTTTCTGATAGTGCCAGTAATACTTGAAACTAGGAGTTTCAAAAGGAGCAGGCACATAGGGGGGAAAAATATATTATTTCTAAGTGTAGTGTGCTGATTCCTAGCCACACTACCAATATAATGGACAATCAACACACGTTGAAATCACATTATTACCATTTACTTCAATCATAATCATTTTTCCAAAACGTTTTGATGTAAATATAAGAGACCGGAAGGGTTGGGTCTCTCTCAGTGCTTGAAGCATGTAGCCTCATTTTCTTTAGAGGCCTAGTACAAGCCACAACATTTCAAGATATTGGTTTAACCTTGTGTTTTTTTTAAGACTATCCACCATATTCCCGAAACAACACTTCAGTGTTAGTGTTCAAGGAATGAAGGTACACGCAAAGTTGGCATGGTACCAAACCTCTTTATTATCCTGCTCGAAGGCATTTTTTGTATATATATTATAATGTATAATTTATTTTTTTTGATCCCGAAGGCACTGCTCAGAAAAATGACCTATGAAGTAACAGACTTCCTGAAAGTGTGTTATCCAAACTGAGAGCTGTCTTTGCCCCCCAGAAAAAATTGTTATAAGAAACATAATTTACAAATGAATAGCGGTCTGTCAGCCCATCAGTGCTCATCCAGTTCCTAGTGGCAGATTGATCCAAAAACATTGTCAAGTCTGTACTTGACTATGTTTAATTCAAAACTGTGTATGTGAGACCTACAGTACATAGTGAATGAAACCGCACAGCAGCTAAGAGTGATGCATTTATTTCATTAGCTTTACCCCATTAAAAGCTCAATGAGGCAAACTAAAATGAAGGCAACTCACACCTACCTGGTGCGTCGCTCATTTTGACTTGCTCGTTGAGGGATACAACGAATAAAGAAGTATTCTGCAGGGCAAGAGAAAGAGAAAAAGCATGTTAGAAGCGTCAGTGTTAAATGCCATTCACACAAGAGCAGGCCAAGGGATATTTGTATGATAGATGTGGTACTCCAATGCAAATGCCCCAAAACTGAAACAGCAGCTCAGAGGTGTCTGTCAGTGTTTGGATTTTGCCTGCTAATATCCTGGAGCTATTCCGTACTGCCACCAGTGTTGGGGAAGTTACTTTTAAAATTGAATCTGTTACAGTTACAAGTTTCTTGAACAAAATTGCAACTTGATAAAGTAATTTATTACTTTGAAAATAAATAGTTACAATTAGTTACAAATACTTCTCAGGCACAGTTCACATTTTACAGAGATTCTTTTTTTTTTTCAGTTTTGTTTGGCTGCAGTTTGAAATATTATTTGAAGATCGAGTCATCAAATTCACTTGTTCCCTCCTCTGACATTATTTTCTAGCACGATGATATGAAAAGCGTATTAATGTGACATGTAAGGTTTGACATGCTATGTATTAGCCATAGTCATTTTTCTTTTAGAAATGTGACTTTTTCACATAAAATTAAATATGTTACCACATTTCATTGCCTTTATGAAAAAGTAACCATTACAGTACAAGTTACTGAACAATAGAATCAGATTACAGTAATGCGATACTCCCCAACACCGAGTGTGACACAGTGAATGCAGGTTGGCTGTTTTCAAGCATTCAGTAATTACACTACTATGTACTAGCAGTACTGCATATATAGTGCCTAATCATATAGTGATTGTTCTGTTTACTGTTCCATTTCCACTGTTCCACTGTTCCAACTCGTCAATCATTTTTCTAGTGATTACGCAACAGCCCAAATAAAATAAATGTTCATACATTTCTTATAGTTGATACTGTGTGTGTGTGTGTGTGTGTGTATATATATATATATATATATATATATATATATATATATATATAGAGAGAGAGAGAGAGAGAGAGAGAGAGAGAGAGAGAGAGAGAGAGAGAGAGATTATATGTATTATGATACATATGTTAATATATTACAACTATCTGCAGATGTCTTTTACATGAGGATGTTTGAGAGTTTGACATTTGCTTACTTGTAGATGCATGCCACACCCAGATTTCAGACAGCTGCATATGGTGCAAACTCAGGTTCTAGAAGCATATGTCTTGCAATCATATATATTTCAAATATAAAAAGTGGTCTTTAGGTTTTTGTAATGAAGGAGACCTTGTGATATTCACATTCACTTTTTTTGCTGAAAATTATTTAGTGTTGTATTTGGAATACCATTTTGTGGTCCCACGGTGGGATAAAACAGATATATGTTATTTTGATGGATATCCCTTGTTATTTTGTATTTTGTGCTATATCTTGAGGGGTTTTGGTATATTGAATGTTGCATATGCTTATAATAAGCTTAAACTTGTAAGCTTATTTCAGATTCTCTCAAGATAGCCTATGTAATGCGTTACTTTAATGGTTGCCTTTTCAGACATTTAAAAAAGAACTATGTCTAATGCATAAAATGGGAATCAGAAAGCACTTCCAATGCAAGACAAACCTTACTGTAACATGAACACACGTTTCCTATCATGCTTCTAGAAAATGGCATCAGAGAAGGGAGCAGGTGAATTTTGATAGCTGGATCTTCAATGAATAATTCAAGCTGCAGCCAGACTAAAATGTCTCTGTAAAATGTAAACTGTGCCTAAAAAGTAACTTTTTGTAACTGTAACTAGTTCCATTTGTGTTCCAGTAACTTGTATCTGTAACAGATTTAAAACCCTAGCACAAGTTTACAGAGAGTAGAGACGAATACAATCACTACATTAAAACTGTTCAATTTACCAACACTTTGATAAACAATACTGTCTCTTAAATCAGTATGACCAATTAACCAAGAAAAAAACAAAACATTGCTGTATTCACATATTTCAAACCCATACTAAATCACAAACTCTAATTTCAGAGTAATATTACAAAATTATACTTGTAGTTATAGAACAGTTGAGTTGCATTCAAATTCTATCAAAATTCAGTTGCTACAAATTGACAATACATTCTTGTCTTGTAAAAAAACAAAATCCTAACAGTGGCTGAAGTGCTATGAGATAGATGTCTTACCTGTTCCTGAACACTGGTTAGATTTAGTTTGCATCAGGTTTCTCTCTTGTATTTATACATGTGGCAGAGCATCTGAAGAGATGTTGTGGAATTTGAACAGCCCTCCCCTTGGGTGAACGTGGCACTAGCAAAACCAATTAGGCTGTGCAATACAATTTTCTAACCCTGCCTGCAATACAATTTTCTTCCTCCAAAGCATTGTGGCATGTATCTCATAGAATGCAAGTTGAGTATGAGGGTTTTTTTTTTTTTTTTTTTTTTTTTTTTTTTTTTTTGGTAATAAAGTTTCTCATTCTTTCTGTGGGTGGTGTCCTAAAATGAACCTCAGTTGTGGGAGACAGTGCTTGATCCCAATTGGTCTGTCAAAAGGAGAGGCCGCTGGTCACAAGGCAGTGAGATATTCAGCCTGAGAGAAGCAAGGGAATCAGTTAGGAGATACAGAGCACGTGCTGACGTTACCATTGTTAAGCAGTCTTGACTGCCCAGCTGGTAATCAGAACCCATAAAACCATTTGCAAATGTGACCACAATTTCCATCATGTTCTGTAATTGAGAAATATTGCTCTTTGAAGCAATATGTCTCTGACCATTTTCAAACACGTTCTCAAACTCCAGTAAAGACTTTTCACACCAGCAGGCACTCCAGCAGATAACACATGATGGTTCTAAGAGACTAAACAAAGAACAATGTCTGATGGAAAGTTAAATCAATACCAGCAGGGGATATAATCACAAGTGTGTTACTTCTTCACTCCAAAAGTAATATTTTTGCCTTATGAGGCCATGTTTTCTGTTTATCCTATAATACAGTATATTTGCAATACATATTCTTAAGCATTAAGTTCTCCTCACACCATGACTTGAGCAAGCAAAAAATGAAACGGAATATATTAGAAAATAAATAGAATATATTAATATCAATGCCCTTATAAAAGTAACCCATAGTAAAAGTGTAATAAAGCATAATGAAAGAATGATAAAGCATAGAGAGGTATGATAAAGCAAAGCAATAAACTTGGCAAGTCATGGAAAACTATGGTAAATGCAGAGTATAACCATGGAAAAAGCATGGGAAGACTGCAAGCTAACATGCACATTTACTGTGGTACTGTTATTAAACTGTATAAAACTGGCTTTGAAATGTTAACAAACACAAGAGTTCAAGTCATTGGTATGTAAAAGTGGTAATGCTTTTCTGAAAGCACAGCTCAGTTCTGTTTTTTTTTTTTTGTGGTGTTTTTCAATAAGCAGTTTGTTTTCTAAATTTGCTTTCAGAGCAGCATGGCAAGGGTGAAAAGTTTACCACAGAGGTCATTATTCATTTTTAATCACATGCAGCTCAAATGATTGAGGATGAGTACAGTAACTCGTTCTAAAAACTAGACAAACAACATTTTGTGGAAGCTTGGCACGGCATATTCAAATATATTCAAACTCAGTCTTATACTTCAAAGAAACACATTTTTAAAGTGGGTTTGTTTTTTTAAATATTGTTTATGTATTATAAAGCTATATTTGAGCAAAAAATATATAACATCGGTGAAACAGGTTACAAGTTTACTTTTAAAAAAATCAGTAATGTAAGAGAAACCAGGAAAGGACCTCATGGTTAAATTTGTAAAAAGTTATGTTACACAGCTGTCAACCTCCTCATAAAAATATTTTTCTTTGTTCTCTTATTCTGAAAATGTAGACATTACAATAAATTAAAAGTGAATAGGTTATAATAAGTTATCATTGTACATCATGTGAAGGATGCCTCTTACTGCAGCAAAGGAGTCATTGTGTGCAGTTGGAAGGAGAGGACAGCGAAGTTGGTACTGGACAGGAACATTTTATTTTTTTCACTTTTTAATTGAGTTGTATTTTCTATGCACAGATACAAGCTAAGATGTACTAGAATTTTGAAGCTTTATTGGTCAATGGTTGATTTCTCATATGTGATTTATAAACTGCAATATATAGATATATGGGTATTGAAAGTTAAGATAAATTGTCTGAATCATTTTTGGAACCAAGTGACATTTACAAGAGATGCACTAACCAGCCTTTCACTGAATGCATGGTACACAGTAGTCATGTTTAAAAAAAAAATGCAAAGGTTCATATTTGCTAAATAGTGCATTTTAACAGCATGCATATTAGTGTGTTAAAACCAATTTGCACGAATAGCCCCCCTTTCACTAAACTTTAACTGAGGAGTAATTCGAAGAATGTTTTTTTTTTTTTTTTTTATTTTTTTTTTTAAACCTTCTTTTATTATTAAAATACAATAAAGGCTGATCATCATGAAACGACCACTGACTGGTGTTTAAGAAGACTGGGGTCTTAGACAGTTTCTTTATTAAGGAAATATTTAAATAGTGCATTAGTTAAATATTTGTGAAAAGGGTATTGCAATAGCCCTGCCTAATGATAACACCAGTGTCCTGTAGTATGTTTTGCATTTAGCTGAAGCTGCACTGTGCAGCCTTCATCTCCCATTTAGATGATCTACATTTGAATGCGTGCCTGTCTCTGCCCTGGGTCACCTGGCAATGTCATCTACCATTGAAGTATGAGCAAAATATTTTAACTTCTCTCTACAGTGTATCCTCTGTCGAACATCATCTTTTTTTTTTTTTTGAGGTCTTAAAATAGGGTATTCAGCATTTGGTTATTTACAGTAGTCGTGTAAAATGTTCTTTCTGTTATTATTATAAGTCTTATTTGTATTAATATTTTATGTGCTGTGGATTTTTTAAATCTAAAACCGTCTGTGACAGTAATTACCTTCATCAGAAAAATGTAAATTTTTTTTGCTGTTTTTTCTACGCAGTTTGAAATGCTGAGAAGGACTGAAGGACTTTTTCTTTAAAAAAAGAAGTGCTTTGCCGCAGTTAACCATGTGGTAGCTCTTCATTTTGAGTGTCATAAATAAGAATTTCATTAATATGCAATTAACCATTTTCTGAAGTGTAGTTACATGGCTGACCATACTTTCTGTATCTATGATTTACTGTGCTTACATGTACTTTCTCACACTGTGCTTTGAACATAGCACGCCACAGTGTAACGTATGAAGGTCAGTAGATCATTCATGTATTAAAGCCTGTCTAAATATGATTTTGCAGAATTAAGTTGAGACTTAGAATGAATCACTTAAGAAAAATGATAACATTATTGAAATGAAACCAGTGTTTCTGACAAGTTGACTAACATTTGAAATCTACTGAATGAACTTCAGGAGAGCAGACAGCCTCTTGTAAGAAAGCAGCATTCTTCTGTTACAATGACCTAGAGCCTTGTGACAATTGCTGTCTCTGCAGAATGCAGTCTGTGAACTAAATAAGCTGTCTGTCAAAGAGAACTCCCCCCCCCCCCCCCCCCCCCCCCCCCCACCCCCCCCCCCCCCCCCCCCCCCACCCCCCCCCCCCCCCCCCCCACCCCCCCCCCCCCCCCCCCCGCCCACCTTTGTGTTTGGGACAGTGGCACATTGTAAAAGGTAGGGCATGAAACTGTGCAGTTACCTTCAGTTACCTTCATTTCGAAACACAGCAAACTTTCATTCAGCCTTCTGATATTGATAAAAAGCTTGGTGAAATAGATCTGTGTATAGTTGTTGGGAGTGATTGAAAGTGTTTTCTTCTCAAAGTTTCTTTCTGCTTGTTGGAATTGTGAGAGATAATTCTCGTCTGGATATATCCTCATCATACTATATAACTTCTTATTGTGAAATCAGTGAAGAATCTGGCGATGTTGCTGTAGAGTCACTCCCACCTGCCTTGTGACTGTTGGCATAGCGACCAAAAATATTTACAGATAGAAATAGAACGCCATAATCTTTCGGATGGCAAGTGTCCTATCAGGGCTTACACAGAAAAGGAGGCCTCAGCTTTCCAATTCACTCAATTCTATACACTGTAAACATGTCTTATGTGTGTTAACAGTAAAGAGTATTTTATGAAGCAACAAAAAAAAACAAAAAAGGCAAACTTCATAAGAACATACTTACTGAAGTAGAGCTGTGGCACAAGTGAATGACAGGGGCTGTTTATGTCAATAGAGCCTCCGTCAGAGTTAGTTTCAGGTCTATCACTCACAAGTTGTTTTAAATGTAACCCCATAATGCCGTTTTCTTCAGCTGCAAACAAAGAGTGATCAGGCGCCACCTTGTGGAAAAGGGATGTTAAACCTGTTTTTCCAAAAAGTGTACACGTCATGAACTGCATGTTGTTCAAAATTGGTTTAAAGTTGAAATATGTTGAGAAAAAAAAAAAAAAAAAGAATGTACATATTTACTAAGTTGTATCTCCATTACATAGTAACACATACATTTACTGTTTCAAAACCATTTCAACTTTAATAATTATTGTTCTTTTTTGTACTGTCTTGTCAAGTACTGATTGTTAATTATTTTACTAGTAGTGTATTTTAATCAAAACAAAAACGTATTTCCCGTAAAATGTACAATTAATTGCGACCTGAGCTTGAAAGAGATTTGAGCTGTACAGTAACCCCCTCCTGGTGTAGGTGATAGAATGGGATTGGTAATTATAAAGAGCTCAACAAAATATGCGTAGTTTGAGTGTCCATGTGACTAAACTATAGTAGAATGCATCAAGCGTTTCAGTGTCAATTCATGCATGAGAGCGGGGCACTGCTCCTTTAAATAGTCAATAGCACACAAAAACTCAGCACTCCCAAGTAAGCAAGAACACGAGTGTGTCGTTACAGAAAAAGAAATGTACGCACATTTGAAAGCGGGGCCTGGCGCATTTCAGCATTGCGTCCCCGTGCCTTACGACTACGTGGGTTATTGGCAACCAGGTAAATAAGCATACCGTTTTAAAATTCATTATTTTTCAATTACGAACAATAATGACACACCGTTGAACTACAGTGCAGCATTGATATATTGCAGGACACTGATTGCCACACGGTGAATTTTATTTACATCTCGATTTTCCAAGGGTCCTGATGCATTTGACGCAAGTACAAACAAGCAGGAGTTGACAGAAATATTTTAAAGCCAACCATGTATATGTCGTTGATCGGTTCTCTTTATAAGTGCGTTTTACTGTAAGTATTTACACTGATAGTATTGCCCCAAACAACATGGCTCATGCCCATCTCAATGGGTAGTTGTATAATGACGACTGGATATTTGAATTTTGTGATATGACGCATCTTTCAACTTTTATAATTTCAGAACATTTTAAGCCCACGGAACACGGGGCATTTGTTTCAGATTATTAAAAAAAAAAAAATCACCGATGTGAGAGTGTTAAAACAATGTTTATGAAAGCAACTTGGCGACAACCGTCTGTGACTGGTGTTTTCTTAGCTTCACACTGTCCTTTGAGTCGCCATTACAGATTTGACTGTTGTTGCCAAAGGCATTTTCACCCAATATTTTACATGACTGTACAAACTGAAAGGTCTTGGCGTTTTTTTTTTTTTCCTATTGGATTCCACCCTTCGATTGAATCCTCGTGTCTCAGCTGCAGTTAAGTCTGCTTATCATCTGCGGATCATTGCTCGATTCCGTTCGTATCTTGCTGATGAATCCGATGCTGAAATTAATTCCTGCATTTTCACACGAAGGCCTGTTTGTAGACGGGGATGGTCTATTGAAGTGTTTCGTGAATAAGATTGTTTACTTGCTCTGTTATATTGTTTATTGGATTGTTTTGTAATATGACGTATCTTTTTAGTACTTATTTTGAATGTTTTAGTATTAATGTTTTTATTTTTATGTTGTAAACTTGTTTTTATTGTGAAGCGCTTTGAGATGCCTTGCCATGAAAGACGCTATAAAATAAATTGGATTGATTGAGGCTATACCGTAACGTGTCACAAAGGCATCAGAATTACATTATTTGACGTACAGTTCTTAGAAATGTCAGTTCTCTCTCTCTAGATAGATGTGTGTGTGTGTGTGTGTGTGTGTGTATATATATATATATATATATATATATATATATATATATATATATACACATACATACATACTATGCATTTAAACGAACCTAGAGTATTTGCTTTTTATAAGGTTTTAGCCGTTGTAATTGCAAATTTATTTTTTTTTCCGTCCTCATAGATCAGACAGCGGTGGTGTCGCACAAGGAGCTGACCATGCCTGAAAAAAGGTTTATTATGCAGGTATGGTGATTTTTTTTTTATATATATATAGTTTCTATAATATATATATATATATATATATTTGTAGCATACAAAAATCTCCTCCAGCCCTTTAAAAATAGACTTTAATTTTTTTAAGGTAGTAAAAAATTCCATGGTACCCTGAACATGGGATTTTTTATATGTATATATATATAATGAAGATAAGCTTTACTTGCAGATCGCCAGCAAGGAAAGAGTCTCAGAAGTTTTTCCCAAATAATCCAGGAATAATAAAGCTATATCCATATCATAATAAGATATATGTATTATATATATATATATGTATGCATGCATGCAAAAAAACATGTTAACGTTGAATATAGTCAATCAGGATTTGTTTCCCAAAATATTTTTTATAAAATATCAGGATTAACAAGTCAGTCATAAAAAGAGAGAAAAACACTTGTTAACGTGTAGTGACATACCAATGTATATTGACCAAATGTTTCTCTATATGAGGGATGACCACTGCAGAGCAGTTTGAACCACCCAGATTGCAATGTAAGCTTAATCACAAACTTAGATTGTAACTTATGTTATTTTCTTTGATTTTTCACTGTCAAGCTCAAAGTAAAGCCTGGAACGGTTCAAGGAGCTATGCAATTGACTCATTTTTTCATCAGTCTGGTTCTTAAGGGGTTTAAGTAGACTGAGGAGCCACAAGACCTTTTTAAAATGAATGCACCCCTGTGGAAATCAGAAGCCTTGCGTGAGGATTTATGTTAAGAACAAGCTTCCAGTTGAAGATCTAGTGGAGACCATTTAAATGAAAAGCAAATATTAAGATTGAAATTCTGTCAAATCCCTCTATCATTATCTGTAATATGTTTCTTTTTCTGGGTTAACTGATATTCTTTAGAATGAAATCTTCGTGATTCAATATTCATACTCTTCTTTTAACAATACCCTTGAATGATTTTTTGTTTTAAATTACATTAAATTTTTTTTTTTTTTTTTTAATTTGTATACATGTTGTGACCTAATACAGATGCACACTTTGGTCATGTTACTGTTTTGATTTTTGCATTAATGGAAAGTATCAGTTTCATCCATTTTAGGATTTACTTTGAGCTTGATTAACCACATTGTAGTTACTCTATAGATACAAGATCAGGTATGTCTGATTTAAACCCGTAGTAAAACCAGAAATGGATCAAACTGCTAAACAATTTCATTCTAAGATTCTTAAAAGTTGTGCAAAATGTATATGTGCGTCCTTGAGTTTCTTATGTGAAATTGACATCTTGGCACTTATGGCTATGGTGCTGTTTCTTTTGTCTGACTTTCCAGAAATATACATCATCATGTTATGTCTCTCCCTGCCCCCCAACATTACATCAGTTATACACAACTGGGCACTCCACCAAGACAAGCGCAGGGAACATAGTGGTGGAATTTAATTGATTTTAATCTGCGTCAAACACACACATCTGTTCTTTTGATTTATTTTTTGTTTATATAATTTTTTTTCTTATTTCACTGGTTTGTGTGTTCATTTCACCCCTTGGGGAGTTTCTAAGGCTTTGGAGAACCCTAAGTTATAATATAATGGGAGTTGATGTATTGTCCAGAGAAAGACAGTCGTCTAGACTAGTAAATGTCATCGGGACAGGCGTGTTAACAGAGCTGGTCTTAAGATGATAACAGAACAAACACTGAAATGAAAGTTGTTTTAAAATAGTTCTATATACATTTATTAAATTTGGTCTTCAGGTATAAAGTGAGATGTATGTTAACACAATTTCAAAGGCTTGCATGTTGTTGTGTGTGGGTTTTTATTTATTTTATTTATTTATTTTTTCCTCGCAGTACTCCAGACATTTTTTTAATCACTAGTGTTGAGTATGTCACATTCTTTTCAATAGCCTGCACTTTGTCTTGTGCTCATTAAGCATGTATGGCAACTCGGAGCAGATCCAGCGTAAACTGTGTGTGCTATTATGGGAAATCCTGTGTGACCCAGTTCATCAACACTTTGCGTTTCCTGGGAAACAGACAGCAAAAGCCCCCTTGTGCTCTGACCACCTAAATGCCTTTGAAGGGAAAGCAAGATATTATAATCAAATAAAATGCATGATTGTTTATAGTATATTTAGGTAGCTGGCAAACAGATACAAATGATGGGAAACAAGCTTTCAGGACATCAAATGGATTTCTTCTAGGAACCAAGTACAGTATGTATTTATTGCCTGTGTATTAATAACCTGTTCAAGTCATAAAATAAATACACATTTGAAGTAATACTGTAAAGAAACAACTTTTGTCTCTCAATTTGAGTGGTCTAGAAGATATTTAAGGTATGTTTTATTGATGTGTAATAGAAACATGGATTGTGTTGAATTTATAAGAAATGCTAAACTGATGAATGCACTAGCCAAGATGTTACCGTCTAGAAATTATATATATATATATATATATATATATATATATATATATATATATTATATATATATATATATATATATATATATTATACACACACATTCAAGTGTACCTCCATAGTATTCAGAATAAAAAATTGGTATAATTATTATTATTGGAATGTCCACATTTAATATTAAAACAGCATATGTAGAGTTGCTATTATTTCACTATTCAACGCAGAGAATAAAATAAAAAAGACAAAGCTTTCACTTATTTCTTGTCAACAGGATCAACTATGTTATGTTTTTTTTTCTTCTGCCTCTTCACTATTTGAAAATTTAAAATCATTAATTGCTTTCAATTAAGTCCTTATGATGCGTCTGAGAGACTACTTTTAATTTTAAGGATTGAATTATTCAGTGTCCCTTTTAAAACGTAGCTGGGGAGGGGGGTGGCCTGGATTTGGTGGGGGGGACGATTTTAACCGAGAGCATTTGCAGGAGTGGCAGGCAGTGTGAAATATGCTCACAGGACTTTGTACATTTGTCAGAGCCAGCCTGGGCTCTTGGCTGCCAGCCCAACTTGGCTTTTTGTAATCAAAGCATGTTCCCGGACTCCGTGCAGCAAGCTGTGCAAAAGCCTGCCTGATGTCTTTCCCAGCTAGCTCTCATTTGGAAGAAGCCCAGTTTTCGCCGCTGACATCTCAAATGCACAGAGCTGTGAGTGCTACTCTTATTTTTTTTTTTTTTCTCGTAAATCTTAGATTGTACCAGTAGAGATTTAGAAAGGCATAGGGAGGCATTTATGATTTTTGTTTTTATTTTCATGTGCAATTTGTGTCATCATTTTTAAATGTCGGGTAGCTACATATGGGAGGGGAGGGGAGTGGTTATGCCAGCCATGTCTAGATTGGCCTTTCCGAGCTGGTTTTTCTGCCCACAGCTGTTCTGCTGAATGTTGGGAATGCCGGACTGCAAGCACCTCTGTGTATTTTAGCCAACTGATGTTAGTTCAAGACTTGCCTCTATATCTCTCGGCTGCTTTACTTTAACAGCTGACTGTGAAAGTATCTAGCGCTCTAGGGAGAGATGCCATTCCCACAGAAAAGCGTCACTCTCTCTCTTTCAGCATTGGTGATACCATCCTGATTTAAGCATGTGTCCACTACCTTGCTGGCTTTTTGTGTGTTTTACACGCAGAGGCCTAATTGTTCTGACTGCAAAACGTTGGCAAAATCTTTAACTGTAAAAACATGAGTTGTTTCCAGTGAAAGTTTGCCTACCTAAACCTTTCCCCTTGCACATTCCAGAAAGTGTTATTCTTAGTTTTTTTATAGCACTGGAAATATAAGTCTTTGGATTAAACCTGCCATTTAATCCAATACATTTATATTTGTGTATTCAGTAAGGAATTAAATTGGTCACTTACTTTATAAGCCTTAAATACTGTGGTTGCAAAAGAAAAGGGTTAAAAACATAATTTGCCAGAAGTTAGAAAACATTCTGCGTATGCCTAAACATTATTTAACTGGTTTTAAACCCTGCTCAATGGCACAGATGGGATTCTCTTTCTGCAGTTGGGCAACAAAGAAGGCAATCAAGGTCTTATTTTTTCTTTATTCCTGTGTTGCTCTGAGATGCAGTTTTGTTTGCTGAATTTTAAAGCCTTTATTCTTTTCATCCTCAGGAACCTAGTGGCAAATTCCACAGTATAGTTTTTGCTACAACAGATGCTTTTTAGTTTTCACTGTAATACTAGATAGGTACATCAGACCAGTTTCTAGGTCATCCCCTGGCATGAAAATGAAACCACAAGCTCTGGCCAGTACAAAGATGCACATTTAAACAATATAAGTAATTCTATTCTACTGTATGTAACATACAGTAACAATGCTATGCAGTGTTTTTATATTGTTAGAGTGAAGCTTGACAGCCATTATAAAGTTTGTAGTTGGGGGAAGCGTTTTAATAGTTATTGTGGTGTTTTTATTGAACTGGTAGCAGGAAAGAGGCAGGGCTCTTAGACTTTCTGTAGTACCATTAGACTGGATAGCACTCCCCATTGACTTGGGGAATACTTGGTGGCATAGGGAGGGGACAATATCTATAGGATGTCTTGCTAATTTGGTAAGAGTTCTGTTTCTCATGAAGGTACTATTTATTGACAGAGTAACTAGCATGAGAAGGATACAGTGTCGTCAACTTTTTCACCAGCAGTTGTCTTGTTTTTCAGAGGCGAAAAGAGAATGCATTCTTTTAAAAAAGATTTAGGGTTACTATTGTACTATTCCACAAGCTTTGCACTGGAGTAAAAACAAATAGTAACTCTTGCCTTTTTAAACAAACCATCTGAACACTTAATTTTATTAACCTGCATTGCATAATTATTTAAATGTTTTATAGAATTATGTTTGGTTTACTGGTTTTGAAATCTGCTCAACATCTATCTGTTCAAAACAGCACTGTAGTGACGTTATTTAGTTAGTGTGAATTTGATGCATGTTCGCGCAATGCTTGTTAGATAGATTCGATACCTCATCCTGGCAATTCTCACTACTAACACTTGTGGGAAGAGGTGCGGTAGACACAGCTGTAGGTTTGCCTTACTAGTAAATGCACAGTTGGTGGTTAAATTAGAAATTATAGTTTTATTTCCCCATATACACAGATACAAAACAATCCTTAATGGTCCCCAACTGAGGATATATTCCCCACGACAGAGATATAGTAGAGGCAAGCATGTGATTGTCAGACTTGCATTTTTACTGTAACTATAGTTGCTAGGGAATCGCTTGTCCAGTTGTGTTTTTAAAAAGTTTTTTTTAACAGGATCCGAATCAGTAAGGTGTAAATGGAGGAACCTGTCTGCCCAGATGGCTCTCTTTTTACATGCGCAAACGATGTTGATCAACATGGTGGTCTTGATGCTAATAGTTCTAATTTTTTATTTACAGTACGACTGTGGCGGGGGATGTTTGTTGCCAAATCTTACTACTCATGAGTAATAATGGTATGAGTGGGCTTGAGTAGAGGTGACTAATCTCAATACTTAAAATATCAATGTGTCAGTGTTCCCGTACCACAGCACACTGGTATCATCTCGGCGTTGTACATTTAATTATGCAACCTGCTCAAATCAGTCTGGTAATTTAAATATCCCAGTAAAGGAAGCTACAAAATCTTTTGTAAATGCATCAAACTGTGTTCTCTTCTGCATCTTAACATTCCCTCGAAGCATTTCCCTGCATGCAGTGAAAAGAATTATCTTCACACAGTACATTTTTTGTTATTGCAGTTCTCCCTACAGGAACAGAGCTCACTATTTCCTTTCTTAAGTGCAATTTACCTCGCTTCTCCCTTGGTAGGTAATTTGAATTGCCAAATAATGTGAAAAAATGTCTCTGTTGTAGAACATTTACGTTCTTCATGTAAATGAGAGGTGAACTTTGATTCTAGAACAGGTCAGCCGCTATTGTTTTTCCATCGAGGGGGTCCTTCCCATGGAAATGGATCCTCTCCTTTGTTCACAAATGCCACTATTTCCATTTGCACCATGAAACTACACCTTTTTTTTAATACTCAATTTCTCCTTATCAAACTGGGCTGCTGTCAGTTCCATCTAAAGTCCAATCTGTGTCACACATTTCTATAATTTTATAAATGAATGCACCTACCGCCAATATTTTCCTGATTTTGAATTAATTCCCAGCCCTCCACTCTTCCCTGTGTGAGTAACTGTGACTGTCAACGCAACTTATTGTATTGTAGCACCTGAAGTTCAATTCTTTAGTAGGGTACTGGTTCTGAAAATGACGTTTATCAAATGAAGTAAGAATTTCATAATATGACTGATATGTTATAGGTGGAGATGAGATGCGTTCTGTGGCGAGTGTGATAAATCAGCACTGACAGCTTGGTGTTCCCTCCTGGGTGTGTAGGTTAGGGGCAGAATCATTTTGCAACTGCAGTTATCCCTTCGCCTAATTTCATAAAATTGTAAATTTAATGTGCTGGCATTGTTGTGTTCCATATACTTTTGCACTGTCCCCCAGTAATAACAACTGACTAATATTATTGCATGTTTAATATAATGGTTTTTAATTCTAATATGCTGTACATCTGATTTTCACAAAGAATGAAAATAAATGCCATTTTGCAAGAATCTTTAGATCCTAGTAACCTGGCACGATCTAATCTTGTTTCTTTATGAAATTAACATTTCTGCTTGCTGAATTACCAAATAATGAAAACTTATATTTTTCTGAATTAACACTTTTATGATTTAAAAAAAAAAAAAAAGTAAATTAAACACCTTGCTATACAGTAGTTTAGATACTGAGACTGTTTGTGATACAGACTTCATATTTGCAGTTACATAAAACACTATTGGGCAACATTTGTCTTTTAACTTAATGTGATTGTCATGCAATCGTTTGAGTTAAAGGTTACAGCTAAAGCGAATAGACGCTCGTTATTTGGGATAAAAGGAAGAAGCATATTTCGCCAAGTCCTCTGGCATGGGTAGTACTGTAAAAAGATAACTTCCCTGTGGACTTTGGATGAGTAGAACATTCCTGGGTTCTTGGTTTACAGTTGTGTTAACTCCTTTTCAGAATAATCCCCCGGATGTCATGCTAAAACAGAAAGACCAGAAGGATGCAGAACTGGACAAGAAGATCGTGGCATTAAGAAAAAAGAACGAGGCCTTGATGAAGAGATATCAAGTAGGCTTTTCATGTTTAGTCAGTGTCTGAGACAATCTTAGAAAATGTATACAAATGTACTGTAGGCCATCAAATCTAAATACTCCCAATTAAGGGAATTGTATATTGTATGGTCCAGCAGTAACAACATCATAATTATCAATCAATCAATCTTTATTTTATATAGCGCCTTTCATAGTGGACCACCATCACAATAATTATATCTCCATTTAAATCTTAAGTTTGACAATACTTTTGATAGGCTAACTTTAGCAAATGCATTATATTGATTGCTTAATGAAAAAGCTAACTGAACCTTGTTTTGATTGTGCATTTTTAGAGAATTTGACAGGGTGTTGAATTATGAATGTTGAAAATGTGATGGTTCAGTAGTATTAAAATGTAAAGTGGGTTTTTTGCTCTTTGTAACATACTGTATTATATTTGTGTCCTATACTTTGAACCGGATGCTGTGTTCATCTCTCTAACACTGAAAAACTGCCCTTTTACAGGAAGTAGAAGAGGACAAGAAGAGGGCAGAACAGGAGGGAATGTCTTACACCCCTCGAAAAAATAAAGCAGAGGACCTGACAATAACTATTAAAAAGTCTCCCCATGTAAGTTGTGACTCGTATTGGGGTTGTGACACAGACAATATGCTTTGCATGCAAGACATTTAGAAATAATTTTATTTGTTTGACTAATATTGGCTCAGCTGTGGGGTCGTTTGCAGTAGAAGCTTATTGTCGACCACCTAGATTTTTGTCTAAAACGACAGCTCAGTGAAGTTAAAACATTACTTAAAACTGTAAAGTGTTTAGCATGAACTGATTGTGTACCTGTTTTGAATGCCTCCAGTGCTGTACATATCGTGTTTTTTCAGCAATCCGATTTGCCTTAATGCTGTATTATACTGTTTTTTTGTGTGCCATTTATTTTAACACCTTTTTTTATTCGCGTATTACGGATCCTATTAAAAGGTATCCTAAGAGAGAGAATGCCATTTTGCTGTTTGTGCCAAATCTTCTTTCGGATGTGAAAATGAATTCAGGATGTGTCAGATCTTACTTGCTTTTAAAATGAACAGGAGACCCGAGTTGTGAAGAAAAAGCAGGGGACAGGGTGTCCTCCCAGTCCGAGAGGTGTGAATGAGCTTGAGGATGCTGATGTTAGAGACCTTTTGACTCTGGGTAGAGGGAAGAGGATGCAGCTGCTGGTGACTATGGCGAACAAGACAAAGGTAAGGATTGGTGCACCTTCTTAATATTGCTTGAAATGTGTTTCAAAGTACAGAGTACCATATTTATGTTCACCAAAAGGGAGGGGGTGGGTGGGGGGAGTTGTTTTTGTTTGTCAGAATGCAAGTGGTTTGTATTATATTTTGTATTTGCTGAATGTAGGGTAAAAGAATTGTAAGTGAGAAACAAGGCCTAAACTGTCCTCCCAGCCCAGGGGGTCTAAAAAACTTCAATGACGAAGAGGAACACAGACTGTCTATCGGTAGAGGAAAGCAAATCCAGCTCACAAAAACACCGAACCACAGAGCAAAGGTAAAACCTGTAAAAAGATCTTTTTTGCATAATTGGGTAGCACAGAAAAATCATGTGTGCCTGCATCCATCACATTGCTGGGTATTGTCGAAACATAAAGAAGCATGGCTACTTTACAGCACATCAGGTTTGAAGATGGAGAACCAGGGTAGACCATCCTTATCTGATCAGGGGGAGATGCATGAGGTGTAGGCTGACAGCAAGATAAGATGTAGATAAGAAAGCTGCCTGTGGCCAATTGTAACTTTTGTAGGTGAATATCTTAAACATGAGTTCTGCAAACTTATTACAGATGCCACCGGCATTTCTAGTTTCACAAGCAAACTACAAAGAAAAGATAATATTTTATACCTCCCATTGAGGATGTATAGTGTGTGTAGAAAAAGATTCACTAATTTAATGAAGTTACAATTGCCGCATACATCAGTAAAACAGGAACAAATTGTTCTGAAATGGCTGTTTGTCAATTATCAGTTAATGTAAGTTCACAGACCTATTAACATAATTCCAAAGTCCAACAGTTGCCTTATTATTTCACCTTTTGATCTCAGGATTCTGTTTGAATGCCGGTCTGCACCTGTGCTGCTGGTGCTGTTACCCTGCATGGGTTTAACCAGGGTCAGCATGCACACAGAAACACGGTGCAGTGGCAAGGTGGTTCCAGTCTTTATCTGTCTTAATTCACGCCTTCCCGTATGCCTGGTTATCAGTTATTGGCCAAAAATTATCCTAATTAGTCTCAATCTAAAATCCTGTTTTTACACCCATTTATTGCTTCGTCCAGTTTGATATTTTTCTTTGTCTGCACTTTGCATGCTGACTTTTTAAAATAAAGCCATACCATCTCCCTCAATATTCATGTCCTGTTCTCTAGTTGCCCAGAGTTGACACCTCTCAGAATCTTATATATATATAAATCTTTATTATAAATGCATACCCAAGGAATATAGAAATGTGCCCATGAATATTATTATAATATCTTTTTTTAAAACATGTATTTAGAGTTCTACTTGGCCGAGTTTGATGCAACTTGGCAGTGGCATTTTTTAGCACAAAATATTTTGCTTATGATAGTCTGTGTGAAGGTGTGTGACTCATTTAGTTATCTGAAAAGGAATGCATGGATATGCAGAATAGGGAGAACAAAGCCAGTAACAAAGGCTTGTTCCATTTGCATGCATTTTGTTTTTTTTTTACCTAGCCCTTACACTTGAAGAATGTATTTCAGTACATTGTGACCCATTGTGCTGAAAAGAATTCGGTCTAATTAACATTTTGCACTGTTTATTGTGACGTGCTCCGTTATGCCATGGATCCAGACTGGCAAAGTGCCAGGGCCCCTCTTAGAATCACTGCTACAGCAGAACAAAGACTGCAGCCCTCAAACAATGGAATATTGCACTAAATCATTCTGGGGCATTGTAGTTAATTCTGGCAGGCTTGGTTGTAGAACAGTGACAGGACTGTTTAAGCATGTCTGTTAATCACACTTTTTTTTTTTTTTTTTTTTTTTTTTTTTGTTCATGTGCATTATTATTATTATTATTATTTGTTAAGTTTGTTCCTAGACAATACTGAAATCTACAATAGATATCTCCCTATACCCTGTGAATTCTTTGAATAGGGAGCAGGATATTTTTTCCAGTATAATTGAAGGTCAGTTCCTGCTTTCATTGTGTGCCAGCCTCAAAAAACATTCTAGCCATTGCTGGAATAAAGAGGCAGCATTTTTTTCATTTAAGGCTTAAGACATGAGCAGGGGGAGTTGATTGCCTGGCCAGCCACTTATTTGCATTGTTTATGGTAGACTGGTGTGCATGTACTGTACTTCTTACATTGTTTTGAAATTAAATAATCATAATCGGTGGTTGATGTAAGCTTGGAGAAGGGAAATATTTACGTTTTTTTTTTTTTTTTAAATTGTCATTTTAAAATAGTTTCATAACAAATGACACACTGGTATATCAGCCACAAGGAGGCACCCTTTAGCTCTGTATGGAAATATTGCCAGAACTGAAACGCTGATCACTGCTTTCCTAAAGCACTGAGGCATTGCATTACCGTGTTTGGATAAAACCTGGTGGTTAGCTGGAACTATTAGAAAAACAAACCTCTTATCCACAGATAAATCGAATGCATTGTGTGCCGAGTGTTATTACAATACAGTATGATCTGATTGCATGATTTAGCACCAGCAAATCTTTTTTTTTTTTAGTCCATGATTTATTTTTTTAAATTTATTTTTCACTCTGTTAAAGGGGCAGTGTCCCAAAATGTACATTTGTTTTACATAAAAAATGACATTACATTGCATTAAAAGTTACTTTTACATTTATCCTAAGATTTAGCAGAGGTAAACCAGCAACCTCACTCTTTTAAAACATGCTTGTGACAAGCATGACTATACTTCATTGGTGACATAAAAGTTGAGGAGAACATTTGACAAACCCAAGTACAAAATAACTTCAGTAAATTGTATACAGTATTTGTTATTGCATTATAATGCACTAGTTTTCAAAACCCTATCATCTGCCATCTTTTCTTTAGTATGGCTTTGTACGAGAACATGCTCACCCTTGTTAACAGGAATAGAATTTAAAGCTTTTTTTTGTTTGTTTTTATTGGAATGCCCAAGGAGGAAGAGGTAACAAAAAACCTGAATGACGAATCTGAATGGCTTGCACAGTGTAACCCTTATTATAAGGTAAGAACTTCAGTGTGTTGTTTTTATAAAAACATACTGCTAGCATTATTTCATTTGTGTTTTTAGAGGTTTATAATGCACAGGTCTCTCGCACAATTGTTTGTTTTTTTTTTTTTTTTTTTTTTTTTTTTTTTTGCTAATGGCATCCCTGATTTATATGCACTTCTCTATATAAAAGCTACTTCTCCCTGTTGCAAGGCTTTTAGTTACAATGGGCAAGACAGCAGATCTGCCTGACTTACTTTTATAGAGAGCTATTTCTAGCTACTTTTGGCAAGTGTTTCCTTATTTATACATATTTATATTCTAGTTTTCACAATACTTTATGGCCGTTTCTGTAAAACAGAATTGTATTATTATTATTATTTAGCTGTAGAATTGGCTACATATGCGTAAAGATGCATTTTCTCTTATTGAAAGAGAAATACAGGCTGCTCTTGCTCCCACAAGAGCAAGTGGATAGTGTTAATTAATCAGAGATCTGGTGCATCTT
Organism: Polyodon spathula; assembly: GCF_017654505.1. Taxonomy (NCBI): domain Eukaryota; kingdom Metazoa; phylum Chordata; class Actinopteri; order Acipenseriformes; family Polyodontidae; genus Polyodon; species Polyodon spathula. Next base: position 14,133,713 of record NC_054545.1, read on the forward strand.
TAGTGGTTTGCTCGCAAAACAAATGAGTAGTCCCACACTGAGACCATTACTAGGTACTAATGAAAAACACTGTACTGCATGCAGGTGATGTGTTCTCAAGCCTCTGGGTGGGAAGTCCCCCGTTGGACAGCGTCATATGTATTGCCACCGCCGAACAAAAAAGTATTGCTGTCTTGTGGCAATTAGGAGCGTGTTACAGCATCACCTGAACTCTCATATGGTGAAGCTAATAAAAAGGAGTGTGGCACAGGTGTGGAGAACACCCCAGAGGCAGTACAAATGTTCACACAATTTAATGAAACCCAGGAGGATGCTCTTTGAAGAAACAGTAGTGGATGTTTTCATCCTTTTGCTGCTTCAGAAATATTAATTCCTTCTACATTGTTCCGTTTAAGGAAAGCCTGCATTGCCGATAATACTCAACTGGTATCTATGTAAGCATTGTTATAGTTTGAATTACAAAATACTGTTATGGAGAGAGAGATTCAACAGATTTGTTAAGATGACACTCTCATCTGACTTCATTATCTGATGAGAGCCAGAAGTTAATGTAAATTAAAATATTGTGCTGTTCAGTAGCTGTAATTTTTTTGTATAAGCAACACTTTACCCTTCTATGAATACTTTTTATTTAGTTATATATAAAATAAGGTTTTCCATACATCAAGATGGTATATTCGTTACCTTGACAACAGCTGCAGCCTTGTTATCAGAACATATTAGGCAGCTCTCTGTCCATTAAGTTATGAACACACGTTAAAAAAATAAATAAATAAATAAAAATACAGAATGACCCTGATCAAGTGGTCAATAGCCAGTCAGTACTTGCAATCGTTTGTTGCATAAACTTTGGATTGGTTTTGAAAATGAGGTTTGTTTTAGGCAGATTGATTGATTTAGCATCCTCCTTGCCCATTCAATTAAGTTCTGAGACGAATACAATTTGTTGTGGTTGTATATTAGGAGATCAAACCACATCTGTCCTGTCTCGAGCACAGCAGGACATTTGCTAAGTGAGAAGAGTCAAACCCAGTTTTGGTTATTTTTAAAGTATGAAATCTGTGATCTGTGAACTGGGAATCCTTTTCTCTGATGGTCTGAGGGAACAGGGTCTGGTTTTCGAGATGCAAAATGATCATAAATATGTGCATGTTTCAGAGGCTTGCAAGAAGAAATAAATGTTTAGTATCTGTTTAAGACCCAGTATGCTAGTGTGGCAGAGCAAAGCTCTGCCTTTTAAATTGGCAGGGATGGGGTTAACTTCCCCTACCTGCCTAGGTTTATTATGTTCAGGTGGCTGGGGTTGATTAGTTGATTAGGTTGATTAACGATCAATCAGCGCCCAGCCACCTGATATAAAAGGAGGCCTCTGCTTCTCATTTGGGGAGAGGGAGCTGAGGAAGCAGGTTGGTGTTTGTTTTGTGGTTTTTGAATTTTCTAAATCCAGTGAAGGCATTGCCCAGCCTGGAAACTTTATTTTTGTGAGTTTTGTTTTTGCTTTATTTGTGTTTGAGTATCTGTTATTTTGCCCTTGTGCACTTTATTTTTGTTTATTTATAATAAAATAGTTATTTTTTGAACTGCAGTCTGTCTCTGGGCCTCTATCCACTCGCCAGCCTGCCACATTTGGTGTCAGAAGTGGGATAGCGCCACCTAGAGGCTCAGAGCAGTATTTATTTTTTTTTTTTTTTTTTTGAAAAAAAAAAAAAAATGGGAAAGAAGAGCAGACAGTGGAAAAGGCAGGACAAGCAGCAGCTGAAGAAATGTAAGCTGCTGCAGCCACCGCTGGAGGACCCGGCCAGCCTCTTCCCCTGGTGTTCCTGGTGTGGGAAGGAGGACCATCGTTGGCGGTCCTGCCCAGACGTGCCACCGGCAAACTGGTGTGGCCGGTGTGAGGAGGACGGCCACAACTGGGCAGGATGCCCCTACAACCAGGCCCAGGAAGAGGTGCCGTGTTCACCCCGGGCATCAGGGGCCACCCCACTACCTCCAGCACCACCACCTTCACCACCGTCCCAGGAGATCTGGGACTGGTTGATGCACCCTGAGGCAGACCTCGTCCACGATCTCCCCATAGTTATCAACACGCTGTGGCGTCGAGATGGGGAGAGGTGGGAACAGTGGGAGGAACAGCACCACCTGGCCTCCTTCCCAGAGGTTGCCCTCATGGTGGTTAATTACCTGGCGGTAGACATGGGAGATCCACCGGTCACTCCAATAAAGAGAGGTGAGCCGTCGCTCCCAGAGCAAGAGAGGGGTGAGGAGCTGCCGTCGTCCCCAGAGCCAGAGAGGGGTGAGGAGCTGCCGTCGCTCCCAGAGCCAGAGAGGGGTGAGGAGCTGCCGTCGCTCCCAGAGCCAGAGAGGGGTGAGGATCTGCCGTCGCTCCCAGAGACAGAGAGGGAGGAGGATCTGCCGTCGCTCCCAGAGACAGAGAGGGAGGAGGATCTGCCGTCGCTCCCAGAGCCAGAGAGGGAGGAGGATCTGCCGTCGCTCCCAGAGCCAGAGAGGGAGGAGGATCTGCCGTCGCTCCCAGAGCCAGAGAGGGAGGAGGAGCTGCCGTCGCTCCCAGAGCCAGAGAGGGAGGAGGATCTGCCGTCGCTCCCAGAGCCAGAGAGGGAGGAGGATCTGCCGTCGCTCCCAGAGCCAGAGAGGGAGGAGGATCTGCCGTCGCTCCCAGAGCCAGAGAGGGAGGAGGAGCTGCCGTCGCTCCCAGAGCCAGAGAGGGAGGAGGATCTGCCGTCGCTCCCAGAGCCAGAGAGGGAGGAGGATCTGCCGTCACTCCCAGAGCCAGAGAGGGAGGAGGAGCCTCCGTCGCTCCCAGAGCCAGAGAGGGAGGAGGATCTGCCGTCGCTCCCAGAGCCAGAGAGGGAGGAGGATCTGCCGTCGCTCCCAGAGCCAGAGAGGGAGGAGGAGCCGCTGTCGCTCCCAGAGCCAGAGAGGGAGGAGGAGCCTCCGTCGCTCCCAGAGCCAGAGAGGGAGGAGGATCTGCCGTCGCTCCCAGAGCCAGAGAGGGAGGAGGATCTGCTGTCGCTCCCAGAGCCAGAGAGGGAGGAGGAGCCTCCGTCACTCCCAGAGCCAGAGAGGGAGGAGGATCTGCTGTCGCTCCCAGAGCCAGAGAGGGAGGAGGAGCCTCCGTCACTCCCAGAGCCAGAGAGGGAGGAGGATCTGCCGTCGCTCCCAGAGCCAGAGAGGGAGGAGGAGCCTCCGTCACTCCCAGAGCCAGAGAGGGAGGAGGATCTGCCGTCGCTCCCAGAGCCAGAGAGGGAGGAGGATCTGCCGTCGCTCCCAGAGCCAGAGAGGGAGGAGGAGCCGCGTCGCTCCCAGAGCCAGAGAGGGAGGAGGAGCCTCCGTCACTCCCAGAGCCAGAGAGGGAGGAGGATCTGCCGTCGCTCCCAGAGCCAGAGAGGGAGGAGGATCTGCTGTCGCTCCCAGAGCCAGAGAGGGAGGAGGAGCTGCCGTCGCTCCCAGAGCCAGAGAGGGAGGAGGATCTGCCGTCGCTCCCAGAGCCAGAGAGGGAGGAGGATCTGCCGTCGCTCCCAGAGCCAGAGAGGGAGGAGGAGCTGCCGTCGCTCCCAGAGCCAGAGAGGGGGGAGGAGCCTCCGTCGCTCCCAGAGCCCGAGGGAGGAGGAGGTCGCTCCCAGAGCCAGAGAGGGAGGAGGAGCCGCCGCCGCTCTCAGAGCCCGAGAGGGAGGAGCCGCCGCCGCTCTCAGAGCCCGAGAGGGAGGAGCCGCCGCCGCTCTCAGAGCCCGAGAGGGAGGAGCCGCCGCCGCCAGAGCCCGAGAGGGAGGGGCCGCCGCCGCCACCAGAGGGAGCCGGGCCGCCGTCGCCGCCTCCGCCACCAGAGGGAGCCGGGCCGCCGCCTCCGCCTCCGCCACCAGAGGGAGCCGGGCCGCCGCCTCCGCCTCCGCCACCAGAGGGAGGGAGCCGCCACCAGGCCGGGCCGCCGCCGCCGCCTCCGCCACCAGAGGGAGCCGGGCCGCCGCCGCCGCCTCCGCCACCAGAGGGAGCCGGGCCGCCGCCGCCGCCTCCGCCACCAGAGGGAGCCGGGCCGCCGTCGCCGCCTCCGCCACCAGAGGGAGCCGGGCCGCCGTCGCCGTGCTACCTTGGAGATTCGGGGCCCCCTCAACCAAAGAAGGCTTGGGGGCTCCGACATCAACCCCGCCCACCACCACCCACCATAACAGCCCACCCAAGGGACATAATTGGACTCTTGGGGGGGGGGGGTGGGGAGGGTGGGGGGAAGGGGGGAGTTGGCCGATTGCGGCCAGTGTACGTTGTACATGGGGGGAGGTGTGTGGCAGAGCAAAGCTCTGCCCTTTTAAATTGGCAGGGATGGGGTTAACTTCCCCTACCTGCCTGGGTTTATTATGTTCAGGTGGCTGGGGTTGATTAGTTGATTAGGTTGATTAACGATCAATCAGCGCCCAGCCACCTGATATAAAAGGAGGCCTCTGCTTCTCATTTGGGGAGAGGGAGCTGAGGAAGCAGGTTGGTGTTTGTTTTGTGGTTTTTGAATTTTCTAAATCCAGTGAAGGCATTGCCCAGCCTGGAAACTTTATTTTTGTGAGTTTTGTTTTTGCTTTATTTGTGTTTGAGTATCTGTTATTTTGCCCTTGTGCACTTTATTTTTGTTTATTTATAATAAAATAGTTATTTTTTTGAACTGCAGTCTGTCTCTGGGCCTCTATCCACTCGCCAGCCTGCCACAGCTAGTTTAACCACAACTCTTCCTTTATAGGATCCTTTTTTTTTTTTTTTTTTTTTTTTTTTTTTTTTTTTTTTATAAATAGGGACTGTTATACACAGATTGTATCCGTCTGTCATACTCAGCATGGTAAATGTGATTACTTACTTTAATTTAGCATCTTCACGAAACTCATCAAACTCCTAGCCTCTTACACGTTTTAGATTGAATTTGGCTATAATCTGATAAACTGTTAATCAAACATTTTTAATCTTTCAGGTTTTGTGTAATTACAAAAACTGTGTGAAATTGTTTTTTTTTTTTTTCTTTCTCCTGTGGGTTTTGAATTGTTGTGTGTTCATTTTGTGGTTGATTTGTATACATGTACTGCATTGTATTTGTTCAGCAATTGAGGCACCTTCAGGACTAGACTTGTTCTCTCTTCCTCCAAGGCACAGCTCCTAAGTTTTGGGCACACTATTGTGTCTCTTGTGCATTGTATACTGCATGCTTGAAACTTGTATTGGGCCTATAGTTATGCCTGCATTCATCTAATGCTCAAAAAACGAACAAAATGCCTCAATTACTGGTATATCATTGTATCATTTTGTGGTAGTTACTCCACATAAAGCACATACCCTGCAGATGTTCAAAATGAGCTGGAGGCCTTAGTGGCATGTGTGTGCAGTCTATTGCTCCCAGCGTTGGGGGAAACCAGAAATGTCATAGAAATTTGTTTAAGGCTTGTAAGTACACCCTGCTTTTAGGAAAAAATAGGTATTTGGGTGTTCACCTCAAATGCATTGACATAACTGGCAATGCATGAGAAAAAGCTGATTGGGAAATGCCAGCAATGATTGCAGCTGTTTAAAACATGCTTTCAAAGGTTCTTATCAAATTGATGCAATTGTAAGTGTTGCAATTGCCCGCAACTTTAGTACATCTCATTGTAATATTTGAGAACCCTCATTTACACTATCTCCACCTCCCTTTTTGCAAATTTATGCAGGAACGCCCATAATTACATATTCATCTACGGCTGAAACACAAAGAAAAACTGCTGCCGCAAAGCATTCCCTAGTCGCTAACAGCATTGTGCTTGTTAAGTACATTTCACCCTAGACTTCCGACTCGTTTGACTATTTTAGTTTTATTCCCTGTCAGGCTTGTACTGTATGTGGATATGTGTGGTTGTATTGTCTCCTTGTGAACTAGACAGTGCGTCTGAATAGGGCTATCCTAAACCAAAAAAAACCTTGCTGTTTTCAGCATGGCAGAGGTGAGAAGGGTCCAGGATGGGGATTCTCGGACGACCTACAGCTACCTGAAGTGGAAAGTGATAAGAAAAACCGTGGGAGAGGAAATGCTCGCAATAGGGGAGGTTCCAACATTGGCAATATTGCACAGGAATTCCAGAAACTGAACCTGGACAGGGAGCAACAGGTATGTGGTTAGCACTAGCACACTGTCTGTGAATGCAGATGGCTGCATGTTAAAATGGTGGGGTGAGGTGGGAATAAAAAAAAAAAAAAGAAATTACATATATACAGTACTGTGCAAAAGTTTTAGGCAGATGTGAAAAAATTCTGTAAAGTAAGAATGCTCTCAAAAATAGACATGTTAATAGTTTAGATTTATCAATTAACTAAATGCAAAGTGAGTGAACAGAAGAAAAATCTGAATCTAAATCTAAATCCATATTTGGTGTGACCACCCTTTGCCTTCAAAACAGCATCAATTCTTCTAGGTACACTTGCACAAAGTCAGGGATTTTGTAGGCATATAGTCAGGTGTATGATTAAACAATTATACCAAACAGGTGCTAATGATCATCAATTCAATATGTAGGTTGAAACACAATCATTAACTGAAACAGAAACAGCTGTGTAGGAGGAATAAAACTGGGTGAGGAACAGCCAAACTCATCTAACAAGGTGAGGTTGCTGAAGACAGTTTACTGTCAAAAGTCCTACACCATGGCAAGACTGAGCACAGCAACAAGACACAAGGTAGTTATAATGCATCAGCAAGGTCTCTCCCAGGAAGAAGTTTCCAGATGTGCTACAGGGGTTTCCAGATGTGCTATCCAAGCTCTTTTGAAGAAGCACAAAGAAACAGGCAACGTTGAGTACCGTAGACGCAGTGGTCGGCCAAGGAAACATACTGCAGCAGATGAAAGACGCATCATGCTTGCTTCCCTTCGCAATCGGAAGATGTGCAGCAATGCCATCAGCTCAGAATTGGCAGAAAACAGTGGGACCCTGGTACACCCATCTACTGTCCAGAGAAGTCTGGTCAGAAGTCGACTTTACGGAAGACTTGCGGCCAAAAAGCCATTTACCTCCGACGTGGAAACAAGGCCAAGCGACTCAACTATGCATGAAAACACAGGAACTGGGGTGCAGAAAAATGGCAGCAGGTGCTCTGGACTGATGAGTCAAAATTTGGCTGTAGCAGAAAGCAGTTTGTTTGCTGAAGGGCTGGAGAGCGGTACACGAAGGAGTGTCTGCGTTCAACAGTGAAGCATGGTGGAGGTTCCTTGCAAGTTTGGGGCTGCATTTCTGCAAATGGAGTTGGGGCTTTGGTCAGAATTAATGGTCCCCCCAATGTTGAATGTACAGGCAGATACTTATCCATCATGCCGTACCATCAGGGAGGCATCTGATTGGACCCAAATTTAACATGCATCATGACAACGACCGCAAACATACAGCAGCGAGGGCGGGTGAGGGCGGGCAGGGCGACGACAACAAGTCACACCTCTCTGTGTATTGAAAGGGGTAGAATGAGTGAACTAGAGTGACAGGTCAAACAATGAGATGCCTCTACAAATTTAAATGTTTCAATTTGCTTCTGTTGTCAAGGCTAATATCATACCGTTATACATTCTGCAGTCAGTGTTAAAATAACATCCAAAAATAAACCTCAAAATCTCTCGGTGAATCATCTTACCAGTCAAAAGAACACTCTTGCCATGGTAATTTTAGAATGCTCAAGCATCACTTAGACAGTGCTTCACAGCAGCATGGCTGATTTTAATTATGTTATTATTAGGGTGCTGGTGTCTCAGCTGGTGTTCCTCTCGCCTCCAGACCAGGAACCACATGTATTCCTGCCTAAAGACGTATCCTGGAGACATTCCAGCTACCTGTGTTGCCATTGAGCGACGAGGCTTTGAGGAACACTACCTTTACTGAAATACAGTGCATCCGGTTTATTTTGCAAAAAACATGTGATCTTGAACTCCTTAAACTAGTGAGGGGCTTAAAAATGATAAGTGTGATATAAATAATAACATACAGTAACATACATGGAAATATTCAGGGAGCACTATAGCAAGTCCCAAGTGTTAAAGAACATAAAGAAGCTGTTTATTACAATCATCTATATCTTTAATCATTCAAGAAACAATGTTTCTTTTTTACAGTATGTGCTGGCCATGTTCTTGTTGCCAGAAAATCACACCTGACTTTCCTGAAACATTTTATCTCTTAGCCAGTTCTTTAACCATAACTATTTACCTGCTTCTTCATGCAAATAACTTAAAAAATGTGCCATTTCCATTACACTTGACTCATTGTAATATACTGTATACTACTGTATTCTCATCATTTCGGTGATTTCTAGTGCACAGTTTGGGTTGTTTTGTTTTGGGGGTTTTTTTGTGTTGTTTTTTTTTCATGGTAAAGCATAGTGTAATATGATCTATGATCTATGAGAGTGTATGGGAGTACTGTCTCTAGGCTGCCTGCCAGAGCACATCTCTCTTTATATTCTTGTCTGTCTGTCATGAAATACAAGAGGTCATGAGGGGTTCAGTGATCGTTGGCATCTGGTAATGGATGGTAAAATAAGGTCAACCAGGGGTCTGCTTCTGGCTCTGTACTGATCTGGAAATTAGGACAAAAATGTGGGACCTTTGCATTTGGATAATGATGGCAATTTATAGCCATAACATTCTATCCCATTTGTTGGTATGCCTGTTTATGTTTGTAATTTTAGCATCTGTTCTGTTTGGTCTTAATAGCTTTTCTTCGCTCTCTAACTTACTAGCACTGTCATCCTTTGACCTGTTGTCTTTATGTATTTCTGTTGGAATCGTAGATTGTATTCTGTTTTCGGCCCTTTCCTTTTTAAAAGAAACTGCGGTAGTGAAAAGCAGTTCAGCCTTAAATAGCAGTTCTGAAATCTGGCACTGAGTGCAGTGAGTTTAGTTGCCTTGACTGGCCTCAATGGAACGGACTGTTGAAATCCACATTTAAAAAAAAAAAAAATCCCCCCTACCCAGGTTTTCATTTGTAAAAATACGCCTCCCAAAAAGCCCTTTGTGAATTTTAAAGTGTTTGAAAGACCAATCTTAGAGTGGAATCACAAGGTTTTTGTTTTAATCAAAATGTGTTACATTTTCAATGTTTTCATGCTCTTTAAGAAAACCCAAATTACCATATTCAAGTTACCTCAGTCATATTTGTTTTTTAGCCAATGTGCCAGTTATACAATAACAAAAGGAAAAAAAGAAACGTGTCAATTTTCTGAAACTGGTGCAAAAGAAAGCTTCAATTGGCTTTTTCATTACGACTTGTTATTTAATTGCATGTGTTAATGTTCATAGTGCTACTTCTGTTGAAATATGCATCATTTTAAAGTGTTTGCAATCCATTTATCTAATCCTGGCAATTTTTTTATTATTATTTTTTTTATTATTACAGTGCCCAGCTTGATTTGAGTATTTAATGTTCCCTTTAGGATGCAAGGTGGCATGAACCTAAGAGCCCTGCAGACCTGTCTGTACCCACATCCAGGCAAGAACAAGAGGAGTACAGTCTCTGGAAAAAAGAGCGAGAACAGATTGACAGAGAACGCGTGGCACGCCACAAGAATACCAAGGGTGAATGGAAACGTGCCTGGGATATAGATAAAGCAGAAAACATGTAAGTTGATGAGGAGGTTGTCATTGCGAACTGGCAGTAGCTGCATAGAAAAGTTGAAAAATGCACTATTTATGAAGTGTAGGGTGACCACCAAACAGGTGTTTGATTATATATCTTCTTTCCAGGTAAGACTTAGGAACTACAAGTAGACAAGCTTTTTAGATAATGCTTTCATCAGTGTGTTGTGTTTGAAGTTTATTCTCATGTTCTGAGTGGCTCTCGTGATTCCATTGTGATCCATTACATTGTAAACATTTGATCATAAATTTGGTACAGCTAGAAGAATCCTACTCTTAAGGAAGGCTGCAGATGAAAAGCGTATATCTGAAGTAAAGCACAAGTTTTATAGTAATAAAAATAACTTGACATTCGTAAAAGGGGCATTTGCCATGATTGAGCTTGTTGACAAGATATGGGGGGGGGAATGTGCTGTTAATACATTCCATCCTGCCCAGCAGTTACTACTGTGTTTTTTTTCTTTTTTAATACTCAGTGTGAGAATATGTAATTACATTTCTGCATCACACATTGTTGCCTGATGTGTCTCACATCTGTATGCAACATTCTTAACATTCTGAGCCAATTATTGGCAGTTTTCATTGGTTTTGTATTTTAATCCAGCTTTTGTTAATGTTTTATTTCTTTTTGTATTCCCTGCTGGGTATGAACAAAGCATGTGTACATGCCTTGATGTTGGTATTTTTCAGCAAGTAAAAGTACTGGAACCTTGGAATATAAAGATGGGTCTGTGCCATTACATTTGAATGCACATTTTAGAATTTTGTATTCTTTATCAATTAGGACATTTGGGAATGGCCACACCTGAAATTGCTGGCAGGGACAGATTTAGCCCCATTCCTGCCAACCTAACATTCCCACCCACTCACTGTTTACAGCAGCAGGCCTTAGACCCTGGCACACACAGTATTAAAACCGGGGGGGATTATATGTAGGAAACTGTCTGTCTGTATGTGTATTGCACATATATATTTGGCTTGCATATTAGTGTAGCGAATAAGTCACCAGCAGTTTTTAGGGGACAGAAAGCTGCCTGTAAACCAACCGAACTGCCACCTAGGTCGGCCTTGTGATGAAGTACCCAGAAGGTGTGTGTTTTGACTTTTGTTTGTTTGGTTCTGGTGATCTTCTGTCCCTTTTTGGTATGGTTGATATAACAAGAGTGGTTATCATATTCCACTTTTTCTTGTCCAGTATTGCATTTCTGTTGTTGCTTTTTCTTGATTAAAAATGGTTTCATAATCTTAACTTTTCCTTGGACAGAAATTAAACCCAACATTAACGCAATTGGATTTTGACAGTGGCTCCTACATGTTGATAAGGAGGGTCTGAAATGAAGAAACATGTATACCAGGGTTAGAAACTTGCTCCATTCCTGACCATGAGCCACGAATTTGGGCTAAATCTGCACTGTACACACTTATCACAGCATGAGGAGGTCTCACATGAGCGTGGGTTCACTATTAGGTGTTATTCATTCTGCTATAAGAGAGGAACAGTTTATTTAACGGGTTTGATTGCTCAGACTTGTGGCTCCTGATCAGAATGATGTACTGGTAACTAATTGAGTGAAGTCCTAAAAAGCAGAACTAGGTGCAGTAATAGTGTGAGATTTTAGCCCTGAATAACAATCATTCAGGTCTCCCTCTGAGATCCACAGCATTTGAATCCAGATCATGGCACTGATGTAAAAGCAGCAAGTGGTGCTCAAAATTGAAACCCCATGGTTCCCAAGTAAATGTCAACCACTGTACAAATGAATCGTTCACTTTGGACCTTGTCTCAGCCAGAGGAGGCACATAGTAGTGTGGTGAATTCCAATGGAAAAGTTAATAGAATCTGAAGGCTTAACCATGTTGTATAGTTAATTGTGATGGGTTAACCATTACCCTTTGGTAGAAACAGTCAGTTTGTATTGTTTGTATCTTAATATGTGTGCCAAATCAAGACGGAAATTGAGAAAAGAAAAAGCCAATAGGACATATTAGTGCAGCTGTGGTTGATTTATTCTTTTAAAATACAGGATAGGGAGTAGTTAGCAGAAAACTGCATTTCATATCGATTCATAAAGTAATAACCCCTGAAAGCTTTGCAACCTGCAGCAGCTGTAAGTATAATTTTAAAGGTTATTTTATTATTATTTTTTTTTGAACAATTGTTTTATTTGTTTTCTAGAAAAGAAAGTAATACATGAACAAATGGATACAAACAAATAGTAGGCGCTCTCAAACATACAAAGTAGTACAGTGACTGGAATACAAAGTTAATTAGTAATCCAAAATAATTTAAAGGTTATTAATCTTGAAATATTAATGAATAAATATAACTTTGAAAAGACTCAATTCTCAGCAGTAACATAGAGTAACAGAGAAATAGAAAATGTTTGTCATTTGCCAGAAACTGGGACTGTATTAAGCATTAGGTTTCTGCTACTTTTATCTTTTCGTAATGGTTTCTGTATTGCCTGTTTTATTCATGCATTTGTTTTTACATTTGCAATACTCTTTCCCCTTAGGGTAATAAAGTCTTAGGAAGTTTTAAGCAGTATGATTAAATGTGGACCTGTATGAGGCGAGTTGGATTCCTTGCCAGGATTGATTCGGCTCTGTGGCAAATGTTCTACATTTCAATCTAAAGCAGTTGTGCTGCGAGTTGCTGTTACATTAATTAGCATGCCTTCCTGTCACAAGCTGCTCTGTTGTGGGTTACACAATCTTACAAAACTTGCAGACGAGGATCATCTGCTTTTAGAAATCTCCTGTACCACATACTGTGCAGAACACACCTTAAAGTCCTGGAAATGTTTATCGAAAATCCTAATTCGGAAGGGCCTGTCGGTTCAGCAGCAGGGAATACGCTCTCCTTCCATGCATTTCACATCTGGAGGCTTGGGTTCGAATGTGGCTTGGGTAAGGCTGCCACGTTTACAAACTGCTTGCAGTAAACTAAACAAGACCGTTTAAACGATGTGAGGGGCCTGCTCAAGAAAAACAATAGGGTTACATTAAATTGGTATATAAAAAAAAAAAAAAAAAAAAAAACATTACCATTTAATAGGGCATTTCACATTTACTATTGGCCTTGTACTAAGCAGTACAAAATACACAAGTTATTTGCACACATGTGCTTCTGTGTTGGAATGCAGAGCGTTTGGAAAACTTCATGGATACAGAGTAACATAAAGCAGGCTCTTAAGCATGCTCCCAACTGCCATGTATGTTGCACTTTTATCACAGTCTGCAAATCTACAGGTAAATTATACAAGCAAACTAAGAATATAGGTCATCTTCTTTTGGTTAACGTGCTTTAGATTCACAAATCTACTTAAATATTATTAGCCAGGGATTGAAGGTTCGTTATATATCATCATTTGAAACAGTAACTCTTAATTTAAGTTTGCCTGCTTTTTCCAAATGGGGATGATAAATGATTGTTTTAAAATGTTGACACTGCGTGGCTCATGATGTACAGCAGTGCAGTTTACTCTGTGTCAGCCTCTGAGTATTCACTTGGCTGGAAGTCTTCTCAGGAGCGTTTTTAAAAATAAAAAAATAAAATCTATAGCCAGTCTTTGCAAGAAAAAAAGATAGGTTGTTTAATAATGAGCCAGATTGCTATTGAATCGGTATGCGATTACAACATAATATATGGTGGGTAAGTGATAGACTTATCAGCTGCTTAATGTTAGCTAATGGATTTTCTAAACATTCATTACTAGTAAACTAAACTGAGGCGTTTGCACATTTAAAGATGGCAGCCTTGGCAATGAGCGAGATGAGTTTGGTGACTATTTGACATACTTATTTATTAATTGAGGACAATTTTATGTCTTTGTTATAAAAAGGCCCTGGGTACCCCCTCTTCCGGTCAGGATTGAGGTTTGTCGGCACCATCCCTCGTCTTTCATTATCACTAAATTCACAAGAACCAATGAATTTAGGAAATATATATGTGTGTGTGTGTGTGTGTGTGTGGTGTGTATATATAATATATATATATATATATATATATATATATATATATATATATATATATATATATATGTGTGTGTGTGTGTGTGTGTGTCATGGTTTTGAGCATATAGTTTATTTAGATTGTAGCTCAGGAACACGTTACACGTTCTTTTCTTTAATTTTGTATAATTTAAGCAATGTGGTTTGGGTGATTTTCAATAAATAAATAATATTGCAGGGCATTAATGTATTACATGCACTAATACTTAGACCACGCCAGGATAAGCTAGATATAATTTTAGAGCATTTTACAGCGCTGGAAAATTGATGCACTCAATATGGATTCCCTGGTACTGTAAAATGCTCTAAACAAAACACAAGCTGTGGCTTATCGGTGAGGAAATAGGTCATTCAAATCAACTCCTAAATTACTCTAGGTTTTCTAACAGATTGTTGGCTTCTCTTTTCTTTTTAGTGCATCCTACTGTCCCCCTATTGACATTTTGGCTTCACCAGTTGATAATCAGTAATGACGATTTCGGCAGATCTGCAACTTCTCATGGCTCGTCAAAGCAGCCTTAGAAATGTAAATGGTCCCTTTGCTGTTCTACAACTGTAAACAGCATGCTATTACAACAGTCAATCGCTGCAAGTTCTAAAATGCTGTATTGTTTGTAAAATAAAGAGTTGTCTTTCATACGTAAACATTTCCTTAAATATTTTGAATACACAGTGTTGTTCTGTGTAACATCCCTATGGCTGTAGTATGAATAAAGTACTGACTACGGAATTGCAAACTTATGTTTGGCCATTTTTCTTTTCTTTTTCTCAACTGTTCATTTCTCTAATGACCCGAAAAACAGAATGGCCATTTCTGTGTTTATTTTAAAACTTGCTTTTGTTTTAATGTTGGATATATTACATACTATCTTTAATACAGGTTACTCCAGACAGAGCTTTAAAGAAGGAACTTTGGAACATTAACCAGCTGCCTTATCCAAGACTGGGGCAATTTTATAATTCAATCTATCCCAATTTAAACAGAATATGGGTGAACACATTGCAGGTTCAGATAAACCAAGCAGATGAATGAGTGCAGTAGCACAGGGTGTTTAAAGACGCATGTAAGAGGTCTTTCCCATCAGACAGCAAGTACATAATGCAATTGATGGAGCCTGACTGTTAGTAGCTCATTTTCAGCTGTAATTGCAAACACAAAAACACAAATATGTTCTAATATGACAGATGCTGATATTAGATTGCAGCAGTGCTGTACAGTCTAGTAAAGCAAAAAAAAAAAAAAAAGGTTTAGATGTTAATTTAAACAGTAAATTTACTGGTGTCTTTGGGAAACAATTTATCATACACCCAATAAACATGAGACAATAACATTCTACACTTTTAGGGAAAACCTAGGAAGGTTGCTTTTCCTTCTTTTGCATCATCACCATTTTGGCACCTGATCCTGTCATACGGTGTCTCCAGTGTAGCGTTGGACCAGACCAGTCGTTGAATGACAGAGATCTGCACTGAACACCAGGTGCTGCAGTGTATCAAGTGGTGTTCACAGCTTTGCATGGAGACCTCTCCCTTGTATCCAGACACACAGTGCTCAACATCAGGGATGGAAATAAGACTTATTGCATAGCAGTTTCGCCCATTCCAGATTTTACTACGATCCTGATTATCCATAGTGTGTAGCTATTTTAACAAGTTCAGGTGTGTCTTACTAGACTAGAGCTGCGTCAAACTACTATGAAATGAGTCTTATTTTTATCCATGCAGCATAATCATTTTGGGGCTGCTGGATGAGACATTAAACCAAAGCCCTATCTTCTGTGAATTTATTTATTTTTTTTAGGATTGAAATAGTCAGGTCCCCTGCCCAAAGGACTAAGAGGTGGAGAAGCCAGGGAAACCTCATGTTAGCTGTTCAGACCTGGGAACTGTACTGTAGTGTAGCAAACATGAACGCCATTTATTGTTTCTGCATGGCCTGGGAATCGGAGTGTCGGCTACCTGCTCTCAGACATTAGGCTACTCTAGTCTAAATAACTTTCCTCACCAGTAAGCCGACTACAGAAACAGCATTTATGGAAACAGTTATTAAAACATTCATTTCAATCAAACAAGAAATCGCCATGCTACGGACAGAACCAAATCTAAAAGCAAAACTAGACTTGCAATGCATTAATTCCAGTCTGAATACACCTTTAAAAATGCATGATTGAATAATGTACTAGGGTTCATTGAATGTGTCGGGTCCATTTGCAAGCAGACACCAATGGGCAGTGGTAATATTGAACCTCATCTTCCCTGGGCTGCTTTTGTAACAAAGATGTTTTGGGTCTCTATGAACTTTTCCAGCTGACCTAATAATAAAATATTTATATTCAATCGGTAGAGTTACTGATCACTGCCAGTAACTCTACTGTTTCTGATAAAAGATAAAAGAGCAGACCACAGCTGCTGACACAAAGCACATTGCTGTCATTTGTCAGAATCAAGGCATATTCTTGTTTTATCTGTGCTAGATAACACTCAGCCTTTCATGTTGCGCAGAGTATCAGATTTTGAGCCTTTTTTGGTTGGCATCATAATGCCTAACATGCACATACATATATGTAGTTGCAGCCAAAGTATTAGAAACTGTCATGATTGTTGTGGGAGCTGTATTTCTGGAAGACATCAACTACTTTTTAAATTATCAACAGTTGTGCAGCAAAGTTTCTGTATTAAGTGTTTAAGTGTATCTTCAGCTTTTGATTTGAATGACTACCATTCCTTATTTGGAGAAAATGTAAGAATATACAGAAGATATTGAAACTCTAAATCAAAACTTTCTGACGTTACCCAAAGGTAATACAAAATAAGATGTAAAATAATAAAAAATTGAACTAAGACTTCCATTTTAAATGTATTAATAAGTTAATACATTTTATTTTGGTGGTTGTTTTTTTAACCCCCCCGTTTTAATACAAGGTTAAAGTGTTGCTGGGGTCTGTTCTTTTGAATTGATGTACTTTAATTCTCTGTTTCATCCCCTAGGTATGGAGAACAATTTCTTGAGGAGGTTGACCATAGAGGTGAGTGATTCATTGCAATATTAATACAACAAGCATGCAGCTGCATTGACATAATGACATATTTTTCTAGGCAGTGATTTTAAGATCTTTTTTATTTTTAATCAATTTAATGTAATGCCTGCACTCTTGCCAGGTGACATTTAGTGGCTGCTGAAAAACACGTATCAAGAATTCCAGTCTTTCACAAACTCTATTAGTATTTCAGCTTGTTCCATTTTAGTATTTTATAGCTACTTTATGGATGTATCTACAGTAATCCAGAAGAATGTTGCTCTTAGGCATAGAAGTGTTTAGTGAGCCGTTATATTGGCTTTAGTTTAGGTACAATCATTGTGATTGTGACACGTTATACAAACCTGGTGACAGACCAACACAGCAGTCGTCATTCAGGTAGAGGTATAGGTCAGCAACAGCAGTTTAGAGGACCCTTAGCTGCACCGAAACAACTGTGACTGAGCCATCTTTAAAAAGCACTTACCAGTTTAGAAGTTGAGCCCATTGCAATTTAAACAAAGAAACGCAATGTAGTGTGCTGAAATGAGCAAAATCTAAGTATGTCTTCCAAAAGCCGGCTCCTCATTGTCCCCCAAAGGTGACATTACACATGCATCATACCATTCTAAAAACCCTGTAAATCTGGGCTATTTTGAACAGTGTGAAGCGAAAGCAAATGCAATTTTTCGCAATTTACAATATAGGAGTGTTGGTTGTTTTTATCTGAAAAAAATATCAACCCCCGGCTGTTACCTAAGACTTATGCTAAATTCCAAATGACGAACACTGTCAAAGTGAATATGGGGCTAGTGATTTATTCAAGGTTTGATCTAACAAGTTGATGGGACATCATACACTGACATGAAACTCATTTTTATTATTTTTTTATTATTGTATGCATCACTATTTACAATTGTCATTTTTTATTTTATTTTTTATTATTATATAAACAGCGCTTTGAGGTGTTTCACGGAAGGCACTTTATAAACTCTTATTGTATCTTCTATCACTTTTTACAGTCCAGTACTTTGACTTGTCTTGCATTCCCCATAAACATATTTAAAACATATCCTTAAGTAATTCACAGTTTCAAAGCAGAAAGTGTTTGGTATAATTACATAATAGCTTCTTGGATGTTTGTTTTAAGTTGATGTATGAGGTAGTTCAAGCATGTGGAATCCCAAATGACACATTTTCACTTTTAATTCTATTTAAATATGTATTTATGTGGTGGTATTTAGTTTTCATGAAACCATCAAATGTGTTTTGGTATTTCAAACGTGGTGATGCCACATGCTTTTAGTCTAATTTGGCTGAAGTCTGTGTGTCAGATATGCTTATTTTCAGAAATATACACTGTCTTTCAACAGGTAGTGGGACAATACTTGATGGAGAGCAGTGTACTGTATATGATCTTCCAAGCTCAAGAGACTTTAAAAATAATCTAAATCTAAATACAGTAACAGGGGTGGTTTGAACTTGGACTAAAATGTTTGGCCAAACCCAAACTGATCAGCATGAGCAATTGTTTTGAGTTTTTCAGATTGATTTTCCAGAAGAAAGTCAATTAACAGACGATTCAGGAAAAAAAAAAATGCAGCACTGACACGGAGCATTGCACAGGGCTTTGTATTCCTGCAGGGTAGGGAGGAAAGTCGACTGGTCTCCTATATGTGGTAGATTGATTGAATAGCCCCATAAAACAGGGAAATAATGCTGGCCATGAAGCAGAGCTGTATGCTTTGATTGAATCCACCACTAAGAAGCAAATAAGATCATAAACGTATGCTCAGGTGTTAAATCGCCTCATTGTTCTGACAGCGTCTAATACAATTGTGCACATTTAGAGTAAATTAGAAATGTTCTTAACCACGTATCATTCATGTTATTTAGCTTTCATTTCTTATATTGCTTTTTGCAATTTGGATCACCCCTGTCTAGAAATAGGTAAAACACTTTCTAAATGTTGACAGATCTTTTATTTTACTTATTCAGTGGGAAGAAATGCAAGCAAATTTAGAACAAGATTTCCCAACCGTGAAGCAAGGTGTAAGTACCAGCAATAATGTGCATGCCATTATTTATTTTTATCTGGTCCAAGTATGAGTGGGCTAAGTATTAGTAGAGCCCTGTGATATTCTTTTTATTTTTTGTTATTTTTATCGTTTTTATTTTTCACAAATTTGGTTTTATTACAGATACACGTTAATAGAACAACTCAAATAGATGTATATCAGTAATGGAATAGTATACATCATGTTTTAACTACATACATATTTTTTTATTAAACATTATCCACTTTTTTTTTTTTTTTTTTTTTTTTTTTTTTTTTTACATTTTGACATACCAGACCTGTGACAAAGTGGTTTATTGTATATGTTCACGTCCTCACTACGTCAGTGCATGAAAGAAGCAGACAGAGATAATTGTCATCCAGTTTTTAGAAATGTTTTATTTTGTATTTCCAGGTCTGGTAACCAAACAATAGTTCACCGGCGTTACACACGGTCATGTGTGGTCACATACATCATGCCCCATATATTTTCTTCTGCGCAGTCTCAAATAATAAACCATATCCATCCCAAAATAATACCAACACGGTCACCAGTCCTGGGTGTGTGCAGTAGTGCTCGTGGTGGGTGATACAGGTTTATATTTGTGACAATGGTGCAGTGTTGTCCGGTTTAGTGCTGGGCCTTGGCGACAGCTCTGGAACTGTGTTAACTATTTGGTAACGTACAAGACAAGACAATTACAAACAAACAAAACACAACACTTACGATTTCAATTTTCAATACACTTTTACTGTCCTTCTGGTTCTTACTCACTACAAACCCATGCAAAGGAACAGATTACAATTCTACGTCCCCCTTATATGCTGTCACGCATGACCCCTTGGTAAACGAGTGCAGCTGCCTTTACAGTCTGCGGCTGCTGCATCGTTTCCCTTCCGGGTCAATACGTTCTTCCAGACTGACCGACTTCCTGACCCGGAGAAAGAACTGTCAGGCCAGCCCATACAAAGAACTCTGTTCCCGCTGCTTAGTGCCCTCACAGGTTGGAGTGGAGATTTACAACCAAGATTCATTGTATTTCTGTCACAAGACCTCACACAGAAAAATATTTTAGTTATTATAATTTCTCATTAGTGGCAATAACGGTAACGTACAGTCCCCCACTCTTGTCAACGTCAGCTGCATACATCCCCTCATGCTCAAATTCTTTGCAGCATTGTTTAATTGTTATGCGCGGTTTAAGCATTTTAGAAACAAAAGTCTCTTCTCTTCCATCACAATTTTATTAAATGACTCGCTTCAGATTGTACATCTACCCGAGTGCTAGTCAGAGTATCCGTTTCCCTTCAGACCGTGTCTATGGTAACGGCTGAGCCTTGACAACTACAATTGCACGTATTTATTTAAAGTTTTTTTTGTATAAACCTCCCAATTTAAAAATGCCATTCTGTGTTTGCTTTATATTGATTTTTCGTTTTATATTTGCATTTCATTTTATATGTTAATTTAGTTGGATTTTTGTATTTGGGGAAAAACGTGGGGCTCTAAGTATTAGTGTTATCTGAGAGATACAGTGATGTAAATGCTAGCATTCATTAAGTCAGTACTTAGAAGCATTATTGTAGTGACGCTTTGTTCCCAAAGGAAAAGACATTATCTACAATAACAGCCTGGAAAAAATAGAATAATGGCCTGTGCAGCTAATTATTTTGTAAAGAGCTACACAGATTACATCTTCCTACTTGAGCCCTAACTAGTTCACTCCTATGCTTTAAGGTGTACATGCATGGCAGAGTTCAGTTTCTGGGTTGCTTTTGAGTGGGTTTCTTGAAATTAAAGAGGTACTGACAGCCATTCAGAGCAATACTCTACTGTTAGTGCTCAAGTTAATTGAGAGATCATTCAGACTCGAGTGTTGTTTCTCAATATGGCTGTAAGACATGACAATCCCATTGTTTTCTTGGTGATTTATTTTAAATTGTATTTGTTAAATCTTGATAGTGTGTTCGGTTACTGTTTTGACATACAGCCTTTGTGAATTATGTTTTGAAATCGTATCTTTAAGGTCAGATGTTTATTCTGATCTACTGCAGACTGTATTATTTACTAAAGTTGTGCTATAGTTGTGTCAGGTACTACTACAGTATGCAGAATGCTACTCTGCACAACAGCACTACAGCTAAACAGGGTTTAATCATATTAACTATAATTCCGTATCAGGATTGTCCCTTTCTGTCTTTCTTGTTTGGCTTTGTCAGGCATCATTTAGACGAAAAGCAGTCATTATGTGGGAACCTGTAGGTCATCACTCAGTGATAGCTTTCTTCAAAGTAGCCAATGTGAAATGTTCTGGGTGCTTCAATAGCAGTTAATCAACTGTAACTGAAGCTAACCTTCATAGTCACTAAATCACCAGTTGACCTTATAGAACCTGCACCCCAGAGTGTCAGAGAAAAAGGAATCTCCTTGCATGCTAAAAGTGTATTGATTGGGCACTGAAGCTTTTCAGCAGTTTTCTCATGGGCTTCCTTTTTTGTGTTGACCGGATTTGGACTCAAGCTTCTAGCCCACAGCACATATTTCAGGTTTTTTTTTTTTAACTGTATGAAAATGAATGAAAATTCAATTACTCTATTCAAAGTGTGTTATGGTACCGTTCTAATGAAGCTTTGACTGGTTGTTTTCAAGATGTGTTGCATGAGCTTTCTTTCATTTTTTTATTTTTTTATTTAGGTAATAAATTCTCTTTGCTGTCCGTGTTACAGGTGGCATGCAGCGCAGAGGAGGGATGGGTTGGAAAGCTGTGCCAACAGTAAGCAGCAAAGCCAAGGGAAAGGACCGGCTGACAGGCAGGGCAAAGAGGTAAGACACCTTGGACTGTTCTGTGCTGCTGATGTCAAGACCAGAACATGCCACTGTTTTTCTTTTAGTTAAATGTACTGTGTTAGCATTTTTGAGGCAAACTTCATTACAGCTTCTGCACCTTAGTTGCTGTGTAAACAAATCATTTTTGTTTGCTATGTCTTAAATGTATTGTTATGAAGAAAGAAAGAAGTATTTCATGCAGTAGTAAGCTGCATGTGAACCTGCTGTGATGTGAACCTGTGATATCCTGGTTACTGGAAAGGGAGATGCATAAAATAATGCAGACTATCTGGAACCGTTACAAGAAACAAACCACTGTCTCCTTTGAGTCCTAAGATTCCATTCCAGCAACTCCATTCCAGGAACCAATAAATCATGCTGGCAAAGCATGCCATCAAAAAACAGTTCCTCAAGAATTTCTCTTAATTCCCCATCTGTGGCAAAAAGTAAGCTCACACAGAAAGGGGGAATGGGATGCAGATGCACCCTACACGCCAGTATGTGTTTAACTTGTAAATTACAAAGGAAGTAGACACAAAATACATTTTTATAAAATATATTTTATTGACCAATAACAGTTTTAAAATTTCTAACTCACACTTTCTATTTTGCATATTTTTACGTGAGTGTTTTCTATTGTTTACAAAACATACTACAAAGGTAATTTTCTTTTATTGCATGGCGTATAAATTAACAATAAACATACATAAATAACCAACAAAAAACTTGTCAATGAAAGTGCATTACCCAGGCTCGGTATGAAACACCCATGCTGGTTTGCAGCAGACAAAATACAACATGTCTAAAAATGTTGCCATTTTGTCGGTGAAACTGAAACACATTCTTGTCCTTTAAAAACAAACAAAAAAATACTTGCCACTTCTACCCCCCATATACTGTACATTTAAAAAATATAAATGTATATGTATATAGAGAGAGAGAAACTAAATAAATACAAATAGTAAGCACCTTTCACACTGGCGCTCCTACCCGGGTCCTGGCTACCCGGGTCACATTCCTGTGAAGTGTGAACCCACGTAACCCGGGTCGGCAGTGACCAACCTCAGGATGTGGGTTGACACGCCTTGACCCAGGTCGATTGAGACAAAATGCATGATAAGCATACGAAGTAATAAACAGCCACACCTGCGTGAAGGTTTCACTTCTGCAGGGAACATTTCTGTTTATTCTGTTCAGCCATATTTCTGTTGATCGAGACGCACCATGAGACAGATTGCAGCAAGGATGAAGAAACATTTGCTCTAATCAGACGAAAGAGTGGTCATGTGAATGTTGCTGCTCCCGGGGCATTGCGTACGCGCATTGTGTACTTCCTTCTGTTGGGGCTTTACCTGGTACCCATCAGACATACAGTCGCCACTATCCCCCTGCTTTGTACTTGCAAAAAACAAATATAAAGATAGTCCTCTTGTGTTACTGGGTCCCCAACAGACTTTCAGTGCCCAGCACCTTCCCCATCCCGTGTAAGATTTACCAAATGAAATGGACTTTAGTCCTTCAAATACACAGGCAGTTTTATTTCTAAGATCCAGATCACTGGGAGACAGGTCTTGGTTGATGAAAAACTTAACTACATTCATGCCTTTCTGCTGTGACTCATAGCCGATGTGAGCCTGCAGCTGTCCCCGGCTCCCCGGAGGAGATTAAATGTAATTAGAATGCGGAACCCATATGAGTGCGCCCCCACCCCCCTGAAAAAAAAAACATTCAGTTCACTTTAACAGAATGAGGTAAGCATTTACTTAGAGATAGGCCTCCTGTGTGCTGAGCTTACACAGCATTTGTAAATGCAGAGATTAAAGACAGCAATACCATGAAAAAATAAAGACAGACTGACCTTTTTTTTTTTTAAAAGCAATTTCTAGTTACAAACAATTTTTACCCACCCAGTCATTTACACAAGCAACAACTGTTTAGAGACATGCTGAGGCTTGCTGGATACCAATTATCCAATGTATTTACTAGTAAATTGAAAGAATAATAATCTTAATGTGACACTCGGCTCTTTGTAATTCTTCTTCAGGTTAAATCCTGTTACATTTTTGCTGTTTTCATTTACCATTAATTTTAGCTTGAGCTGCTAAAATGGTTGTGCCCTGCACTTTGCTACACAATACCTCATATTTACTGTTTGTTATTCCTCAGTACATTATACTGTACAATATCTGAAATAACAGTGAGAGGGACGCTGCTAACTGTGCTTGTGCTATTCCTATAAGTACAATATTTGCTTTTGAGTCTATTAAGGAAAGCCTTATCTGTAGCTCTTTATATGTTTTTCAAGATTACAGTTTCTTGCTGTTTTGCTTCCTCATAATCAGTGGGATGTACTGAAAAGTGTTTGAGTATGAAATCAGATGCACCTCAAGAACAGTATAAAGAGTCTGTTTTGTTTTATAAAAGGATCTGTGCATCAACCCTAAACAATGTACTTCTGTGAATTTATAGATTCCTATATTTATTTTTTTGATAAAAAATGAGTGCGATTAACCATGAGAGAAGCTTAAAATAATGTCATCATTCTGCCAGTGTTGCAGCTATTTCATCTCGTAAAACATTTAAGATTCCGGATTCATATTTCCATTGTTATGGAAGCTCAGACAAAATCTAAGAGTAGCCTTGACTTCGACCTGTGATCTAAGATGAATGCCGAATGCTTTAGTGAAAACCTGAAGCTTTCGGTTATTGGCTTTATACTCAGTACTGTATTCTATAATTCACTTGATAAATGTTTAGGTGAACGTGACCTCTTTTGTCAAATTGATTTTACTTATTGTTTACAAAATATTCCATCTGAGCTGCCATTCCACTTGCATGCTTTATTTTTGTTCACAACAAAAACCCAGAGTTGTTATTATTTTCTGTTTTGTTCATCGCTCTCATAGTATTCCCCTGTCCGCAATGACAGCACATGGAGCGCACTTAATTCTTGTTGGTACGGATGAACAGCCCTGTTCATAATGAGTGCAGGACTGTCGGCTAATGAAAATGTGTGAAGCAACTCAACGTGTTGCTGTAGGATACAGAAATCACATACTAGGTTGAAGCAGTGTTTAAAAGATGTTGATGCCTTCTTAAGCAAAACAATCTCAGGACTCAAATAATAGCTGATGTAATGTGGACCTCCACAACTGTGGAAAGAACTGTTGGCAAAAAGCTGCAAAACATCTTCACCCAAGGTCATTTTCAGTTATTATTACTTAAAGCTGGTGCACCAGGGAGGCAAGATAGGCTGATTCCTGGAGCCAGCATTACAGTTCAGCCATCAACACCAGGCAGAAGGATATCTACATCATTAGATGGAAGGAAACGCAGATAGATCACTTTAGTTTACAGTAAAAGAAGCTATGTCTTAGATGGTGCTTGACTTGGCAAGAGCTGAGTCCAATATCAGCATGAAGTTTTAACACCTACTGTCATGTAAGGGAAATCATTATTGCAAGAAAATGGAAATGGGAAGGCTAGAATTGATAGTACAGAATGCATGTTAGTCTACATCACAAAACTGCAACTAAATTCAGTACAGTTTGGCACAGTTGACAGTGTTTTCTCTGGAGAAGGTCAGGATTGAATAACATCAGGGTGTTTCTCAGATTAAATGTGATACCTGTTCAAGTTGGACAGGGCACACCTCTGTAAAGTGTCCGCACAGCACACTCAGACACAAAACTATCTTGCATAGTATACTAGTTGATAAGCATTTTCATCACAGAAACCATCTTGTCTCCATACAGGGTTTAGTAACATTTGCAATGTGTAGCATATACGTCTGTGAAAATGGACTGCCATCTTTAAAGTCAGTCTTCATTTTGTTCTAGCATTACGAGATGTGAGAAGCATGAAAAAACACGCACAAGTGGGCCTACATAGATGACAATACACATAGAAAAAAATAAGATTGTGGCAATAGTCATGGTTATTTCTGCAAATAAACAATATGGAAGTTCCACTAAAGGTGAAACAACTTCCGTTGTGGATATTTGTAGGCAACATTCCCATCTTCTAGACCTTGTACTTTAGCTTGCCCAGTAAGATGGGAACTGTGAAGTTTGTGGCCCACCAGGGTCACACATATGGCCTTCAGTAGTGAACATGCTGTAGCAGCTCTGAGAAACAGTGCCAAAGTCTGCTTAACACTGACTAGGACACTCCTGACTGTAATTAAAAACAGCATGTTGGGGAGAAGTAAGGTTACAGAGAAAAAGTGAGCAACATACACTGTAGCAAACAGGATTTGTGTTTCTGCCTCATCACGTAAATACAAAACAAATCTTACTTTTGTTTACAATTACTGCATTTCCATACAATTAACACCTAGACCAAGTGCACCCGTTACATTTCACCATGAAGCACTCGCAAAAAGAAAAAGGTGATAATTAACTTTTACCAGCATAAATAACCACCAGTGGAAGGAATTGCCTCATTTCCGAAGCCTGGTGCAGGTATGTGTGCAATGATTTTGTAAAGTCATGGAAATGGTTTGGATCACCCTTGCTATTGGTTTGTTAACAGAATCTGGAAAAAAGTTAATAGCAAGATTTTTCACATTTTATGGTGACTATATTGTGCTTAAAGCTTTGCATTAGATACTGAAAACATTAATGTCTTAAAGTAGAAGCAATTTATATTTAGACATAAATATTATTCAGTGTTAACCCATTTTATTTATTATTATTATTATTATTATTATTATTATTATTATTATTATTATTATTATTATCAGTATTGTTGAAAATGACTGTGCTTGGGAATTTAGACCCTATGAAAATGTTCTAGGAATAGTATAAATAAATCTTTTTCTATAATTCTTGTTTCAGGTGGGATTCGAAAGAGGAAGAGGAACATTTGCATGTAAGAACACATTTATTATGACGGTCAATTTTTTTTGTTTATAAAACAAAATGCATGTTTTAAAGAGGCTGTTGCTTATCTCAGCAGTAAAGAAGCCAAGTTCATATTTTTAAATATATACACATTTCTAGCTAAGTGCATTTAATCTTGTTAATACAGATGTATGTAGTTCACAGAGACATACTATACAATGTTATTGTTGTTTTATTTGTCTAAACAATGGTGGATCTAAATACTGCCAATCTTTAACTCTTCATTAAACAAGCTGGCACTTTCTCTCAGTGGTAAGTTACTGACCTTGCAGGTGTAGGTGTCTGCCTGAACTCACTAGCTGCCTGGCCATTAGGGTCCGCTGTAGCACTTTGAGGAGAAGGTCCCTGCCAGTTTTGCCTCCCTAATCCCCAGTGAAGACTGGCAACTTCACACAGCCAGGACGAGTGTCTGTGCTCCCTGACTATATGACTTACCCTGCACACCAGGTCAACCTGGGGGACCCTGCTGACCAACCTTTTTAACCTTACAGCATATAATAAAAATACAGTGAAATGAGGTCCTTGAACCAATGAGTTTTTACATTAATCTACCACTATTTAGGCAATTAAAATAGAGCAACTTGGTAGAGGCCTGAAATATCACAGTTATCTTAACTTCTTGTTGTTTAGAATCACTTGGTATATCATTCTCAGTGCACTATCCGCTATGCCAAAAGAGCCAGACTCCATTTGCTGAGCATTCAGGTGCAACAATGTTACTCCAAAGAGTATACGGGAGTGTTTGTTACAGATACATGGCTGTTTCTCACAATGTGCTTTTTCTATTTTGTAGATCCAGTTTTATGAAAAGCTTAGCTATTGCAGGTGATATGTATGTTACTAAAATACTATATGTGTGTTTTTTCATCGCCATATGTTTTGTGTTGTTTACTATTAAGTCTATTGAAAAGTTTTCTAAAGACTTCAAGGGAGAGGAAGACCCGGAGGCTTGGGGAGATCCAGAAGTAGATGATATTCTGCAAGGGTGGCAGCTGAATACAGACTGTAAGGACCGGGGAGCATCTGAGAATGAATTGTTCCATGAGAAAACTACAGGCCTTTCCAATGGTAAAACTCATAAAGAACAATTGGTACAAGGAATACCAAAACCTAAAAATGGTTTTAGTGAAAACCTACCGGAGTTGGCTTTTGATATGGAGGACAGCAACACTGTCCTCAAAGAGGAGGCCAAGGCAAATGGACGTATGATGGATGGTGAAGCTTTACTACAAACAAGAGGAGGAAATGTTGGCAGTTCACCTTCTGAAACTTATGTGGTGGATGGTGGTTCAACCCAGAAGGCACATGGCAAAGCTCCTGTAGACACTGAGATTGTGAAGATATTGGAGAATGATACTAGAAGTGAATCCTTAACAGAAGCTCAAGAACATCCAAAACCACAAAGCTTGCATGACTGTAAGATCCAGGACAATGCTGTCTCAGGTGGTGTGCAAGACCCTGACTTGACAAGCAGCAGAAAGTTGAATGAGGAAACAGGGGAAGCTCCCGTGTTCACCAGAACTGCAGAAACTGAAAAAGTAATGCAGAGTTGTGAATTTGAAATAGAAGATCCAGAAGAACCAGGAAAGGATTGTACTAGTGATGATTCACACTTTCACTTGCTTAAGGGTGAGAAACCAGATGCTAATAAGAAGAATAATACAAGAAGTCCGGGTAAATATTTTATTAATGAGTTTGATACTAATTTAATCCTCGGGCTCTGTAAATCTTTAATTTTTGAAGCATAATAATTCTGTATCCAATTCCAGTTCAGTTATTTTTAGTTATACTGACTGTACTGTATAAGAAATATAAAGACTGGCTTTGTCACAATATGTAGGGCAAGCTTAATAGTTGTAGTAGTTGATAATATATGTGTTTTCAAAATGTATTTAATGTAGATCCAGAATAACCCCAGATAATTCTGGAGTATAGGGTCAGTGACTTAGCTTGGTTTAAATGTCAGCAAATTACTATCTTCCTTTTCCACCCACTTTTCTTTCAAATATGAAGAGCTAAAACTACATGTAAGTAGGCAAACATTTAACAACTACTGCTTTCACCTGATAATTTAGCTCAGAATGTATGAAAATCATTGTTCATCATTGATGAAACAGGTGCTGATAATGCCAGCCGTGCTGAAGAGACCAGTTCTGTCTCCCTTAAGCAGTTCTTCTTAATTGATGCTGTCTTATGGAACTCTTTTAATTAGTCGTTTGTATCTCTCTTTCTTAGAAGCCAGTATTGTTTCCAGTGTTTTCATGATGGGTTCTGACTCTGGAGCTCCACTTACAGCCCTTGAGACAAGCAGTGCCGAGGTATGAATCAGCATGAGGTCAGTTATTTCAGATATGGGACTCTATAATAGGCAATCAGCTCTAAAGCTACCTTTCCTATTGACTTTCTTATAAAGTGGTCTCAATGTTAATGAAAAGGAATAGAACATGGACATTTATTGCACCGCCACTGGAGAGAAAAAGTGGATTAATGGCAAATTCCCACCCCAATAAGAATTAGTCTATAGGGAAATTTATAGAATGCTTTACTAATACTTAATATTGTGTCCCTATTTACTTACCTGTGTATATGTTACTGAAGATTATCCAGCCTAAAATTGAACTACAGTGGCTAATGCCATAATTAACTATATTACCTGAATTTCACTTTAATATTTTTAAAATTATTAGGAAGATTTTTTTTAGTCACCTACTAGTCTCTCAGTGGGTTAGAAACCTTTACGTGACCTTGCAATACATTTTTGAGCCGCAATATATATATATATATATATATATATATATTTTTTAGCCAATTTTACTACTCAACCACACTGCTGGAGACCCTTTATATTGTAATGTTTTATGGGGTCTTCAATGTGTTGAATGTGGTCCGAATGTCTGGTGACAACCATTTCATAAGAAAACATTTCCTGTTCTCAAGACAAGGAATGTGTGTAGAAATCCCTCCAAAGTTACTGCAATTAGCCTTTATGCTCTTCTCTGTTCATAATAACTAGTCTTGGACAGCAATCAGCAACCTTTGACTCTGGGCTTAAATATTTATTAATATAGATCCAGCACACATTGAGAATATTCCCTCAATTCCCAATTTTCTTTTTGTACATGTACTGTGTGGTGCAAATTACAATGTTAGTGCAATATAGACTTTTATTTTCTATCATGAATATCAATTAATCATAAGGGTTTACTTTTTGAACAAAAAGGTTGTTATGCGTAGCACTAGGATATGGCGGTTTTGTGATCTACCAAAATCACTAACATACCAATTTCACACTTGACACCAGTACTAGTAAAGGTGCTGTTTCTCTTGTGTAAATGACCCAAGCAGAACTGGCATCACTGCAGAGGATTCCCATTCCTGGCTACTGAAAAGTTCCAGATCATTTAATTCATTTCTCTGTTTTGTTATCTTTTGTCTTTTTTTCAGGTAGAAGAACTTGGGAAAGTCTTTTAAGTGAAGAAATTGAAAACTGCTGTTCTTTAATGTAATCTTTTGGTGAAAGGAAAAAAAACAACACAAGTGAAGCCAAAAAAAGAGAGAAATGTATATGGTTTAAAAAAGGGGTAATTTTTGTTTCTTTTTTGGGGGCTTTTTGGTTTGGCTAAAAGCACTTAAAATGTTAGCACTTTATTTTGTATTATTTAGAACCGTTTAGAATATTGCATGGTGTGCTCATGCTAGGAAAAAGTAATTGGGCAAAGGCAATGGCAAATTTCCAGACAGCAATAACAACTTTAATGGTAATCTAGAACAAATTAATGTATATGTTCCTTTCTACATCTAGGTTGCTCCAATTACAATGGTATTATTCCTCTGAAAATGTATCCTTCAAATAGGGTCCATTGTTTCTATTGTAAGAAAGATGTATTAAGTCCATCATAATCAATGCCAGTTCTGGTGATAGTGTAACATCCCTTTTTCATAGAACATTATTTTGAATGCACAGCATTCTGGCTGACACTGCTACACAATTATTTATTTATGTTTTATGTTTTGAAGTGTACAAAAGTGGGAAACATTTATTTTTGACTATAAAATGTAGACTATTAAGGGATACTTTTTTTTTTTTAATTGAAGCTGCATATTGTTTTAGTGCTGCCTCTTTAACAACAGTGTGAAGCTGTAGTTAAGAGTATTTTGTGTTCCGCCTTATAACTAGAACCAATTGCTGGTGTGGCATTATGGGTTTGTTAGGTATCATTTTTACCTCTTATAATGAGGGAGCACTGTATATTATCAAGTTTTTTCATTCCTGTTTATAATAAGGCAAATTCATATGATTAATTAAATACCAGAAGGATAATGGGTTGAGTATAACTTCAATTTATTTATTTTTGCTGTAAATACCTAATGAATTCCAATGGAATGTCACAGTAGAATCACTTATTCTGTTGGAATTCATGTTTATTTGCAGATGCTAGTTTAAAAGCATTACTATTACTTATTTTAGTGGCATTGCAGTAATGTGGGAATATTTCAGTCACACAACTGCATTGTACACAGCCTTTTAAACAGATATGTCTAACAGTGTCTGATTCTTCTGGTGTTGAGTGAAATGTATGATGTCATAGGTAGAGTAACTATTAGATTCATTCAACCTTAGCCTGCTGGGATAAGTCACTGATTTTTTTTTCTGCCCGGCATAACCCAGGTTTACCCTAAAAGTAAGTTGTTGATGGAATCCAGGGTGATTCTCGAATGCTGTAAAATATTTTATTGGTAGATCAAATCATCCCTTGAGTCACATGCAAACATTTCGGATTGAAACACTGATGAATGCATTAACCAAAACATTTGTAAAAATTGAAGACCCATTTTAGTCAGTCCTGTTTAAAGGGGAGATATTTGTTATCCCACATTTTCTCTGTCTGTGATTTGTTTTTTACACAACAACTCATTAACAAGTTCATAGAAAAATGCGAGTTGAATGTTTAGTGCTCTAGCCAGCTGTTAGTTTTGGGGGTGGTGCCAATGGGAAAAGGCCAGGACAAGTTTGTAGATGCAGAGTAAGGTGGAACAATGCTTTATTTCTACAGCAGCTACTTTCAGATGTTTCTTTTGCATTCATCAAGCAGGAAATACACACACACACATGCTTTTGAATGTATCACATCAACATGGATTCAGTTTATCACATCAACATGGATTTATCTCCACTTTAAACTGAGCACATTTTGAGGTTACTAATTGTAATATTGGCCTAGAATGAAATAAATGCATTTTTTGTTTGTTTGTTTGTTTTGTTTTTCTGTAAAGGCTTATTGTCCAAAATAGGATTTTATTTATCTGTTTATTATGTTCTTGTTTTTTGCATGTTAACCTGTTTTAAGAATGAGCCTTTAAGTGCTCAAAAAAGGGGAGAAAAATATTGTTTTATTTAAAAAAAAAAAAATCTATGCAATTTTATGAATGGAAAAAAAAAAAACATGATTGTGCTACATAGTGAATACTGGAAACTCCTTAAAAAAAAAAAAAAAAAAAAAAAAAAAAAGTCCTGATTGCTCAATAGTGCCTAATGTTGGTTATAATATTATAGATGGAAGAACAGGTTGGTTGGATGGATGTCATTGCTGACCACACCAAGCTAGTGTGACATAGTTTATTTGCCGACTTCTGAGTCCTGCAGATATGTTTAGTACTGTATTGTTGGTGTTTTTTTTTTTTTTTACGGAGCCCAAGTACTGTAGCTCTTGTCGAGGTAAGCAAATGGTTAACAGGGTCATGCTGCTGCACTAGAAACCCTGTTATTTAAAGGAGTAATTGTCTTGCCTCCTTAATTTGAGGTTAAAATGGTTAGTATCATAAAATCTAGAGACCTCTACCGCCAAATCAGAGCCCTAAGGCTAATGTGCTGTAGCTCTTCCAACACGTGATGGTTCAGACTAGGCAAAGTTCCACCAGCCTTGCTCGTATGATTTGATTGCACCCACTAGATATCTTGTTGATGGCTTAACCAGTGCTATTGGATGCTGCCCTGGGTGTTAGCTATGTGCATCAATAGAAAAGGGAGGCAACTTATTTTTCACCTTTGTGATTAAGCCTGGCTATTTGTATAATTCAGGATGTTTAGAATAGCATGCTAGATTACTTTGTTAAAAATGCATAAAGGAAACAGAATGTCCATTTAGATTTAAAGTCCTCCAAAAACCCTTTCTGGAATTAGTCACTCTTCCTAATGATTACCTTTCTGAAGTTTTACATATCCTGAATGTGCACAAGCAGCGGTGGTTATAAAGTCACTTTGGCTCTTTACGCAGATTCTGTCCTTTTAAAAACAGGCTCAGGGTTCAAGTCCTGCTTGTATTAAGCTGCTAGACCCTGGTTTGGGACTCACAGGGAGAGCCTCATTACCCTTTGTGTATCACTTAGGTGGTAAATTGAATGAAGCTAGTTTGCATCATCATGCTCCATCAACCCCTACGTGGTTCACAGAATCTGCCACCGGGGTTCAGTAGCTTCCTAACATCCGCTGCCTCCTGTAGGTTCAGAGGATGGAACGATTATTAGCTTGACAGCACAGAGGGAGGCCTTCTGATGATCTTCAGTCAACTTTTTCTCAAGTAGATTGCAGTTGAGAGGCGACATTCCAATTGGCATTTCGAATTGGGTAGACAAAAAGGGTGTAAATTTGATTTTATTGTGTGTGTTTTTTTTTTTTTTGTTTTTTTTTTTTTTTACAAATTGACAAATCAAATTGAGGGTTGTCATTTCTCAAGGGTGTGTTTCTCAGTAAAAACGCTTTCTCCTGTTTAAAATTGTTAGGTAATGACGGAACCCCACCTAGACAAGGTGATGGTTAATGCAGAAGAACGTTTTCTGTAGTCGTAGTTACCGCTTCCTCTTTTACCCATGCTAGTAGTTCTAGAATGTAGTTTTTCTTTATTTAGTGTCTCTGACCCATTCCATTGCTCTGTGGACAGTGTTGTGTTCACATAGGCAGTGCAAAGTGCCCCACTGGTTTATAATCAGGCATAGTCTGCATGTGTTCTTGTTGGATCTTGTTGTGGTGGGACACACTGAAATGTCCCTTTCATTACAATCATAAAAATGTGTATCCAAACACTAACACACACAATCAGACATTGACAAATGTACACATACATGCATACATACATGTTAAAAAAAAAAAAAAAACATACTTACTGGTTTTCAGTGTTCTGTTATATAGCAGTGTTTTTCTATTATGAAAGTGTTAATTATCTTTTTACTTAAAACATTACTAATGTTGATTATCTACAGTATATCGTCCAAAATAAGTTCAATTACAGATACCAGCAGTTTTATTTTCATAATGTAGAACTGAATTTTGAAAAAAAGGTGTCTAATTCTGATTACAAAAAAAAAAAAACGGCGCTTTTAACATCTTATCGGTTTGTGTACTATTTTTCATTGAAAGATAAGGGGCCATAGACTTCATATTAATTGTACGTTATTACACAGTCTATATGTAGTCTATCACACAAGGGTTACCTGATGTTCCATTTTGGCATTCTGAAATCTATTTACTGTACATGACATTTGTATAGCATTTTGTATTAAAGATTTGTTTTTTCCAGTGTTAATCGTCTGTTATCCATCAGTAATGAGTATTTTTGTATTTTCATAGCAGGGATTTTGTTTTTTAGTAGTCCACAGTCAAATTCTATTTTTAAACCTGAAAAGAAAGGAAAAGGTATTTTCCCCCCATGGTATATGGGTCACCTGGCATGTATAGAGTGAAGAACATCTACTATGGCCCAAGGTATTTTCCCCCCATGGTATATGGGTCACCTGGCATGTATAGAGTGAAGAACATCTACTATGGCCCAATGAGATTTCTACTAGAAATCCATTATTCCTGTGTTTCTGTACAGATCAAGATGCAGCTCCAACATTTTACATTTTTTTACAAGACTTTCCAAATTTACATTTATGAATAAAAAAGGTGTGGGGCAAGTTAGCCGCTGTTGTGTTTAATTTGTCCATCAGTATACCCCTTTGTTTGCTAGCCTCTCTGATGCCTCATTGAATAGGTTGCAGCTAGAATA
Source organism: Polyodon spathula (assembly GCF_017654505.1). Taxonomy (NCBI): domain Eukaryota; kingdom Metazoa; phylum Chordata; class Actinopteri; order Acipenseriformes; family Polyodontidae; genus Polyodon; species Polyodon spathula. The sequence continues at coordinate 14,168,208 of NC_054545.1, forward strand.
CTTACACACACTGAGTCCGAGTTGCCATATGTCTACAGTTTTATGGTCAAAAAGCAGCTCCTCGCTATTCATGCTTCTGCCCCTTCCTATTACTTATTCCCTAGAAACCAGCTTGTACTTTCAGGTCTATATGGTGGTCTCTTGGCAATTCCAATAACACAATTACAAACCTACAGTGCCAGGACTTTGTTATCGAACTCGCTTCCAAATTTTATCTGGAATGCTGAGTCTCTGTATTTTTAAATCTAAGCCTAAAACATGATTCTTTGATTTGACTTTTCACTGGATTTGGAGCTCTTTTGGGCTGCTGTTCTCTGTAAAGTTTCTTGAGATGCTTGCATATGAAGGACTTTATATCAATGAAATTGGTGTGATATCTTTATAGAGCCTCTATTTTGACCCTGTTACAGTACATGTGGATTGATTGTCAGTTTTTCATATACTGTACCACACTTAATATTTTCCTTTCCTAGTCATTATTTTTGAAGTTCTTTTGGTTTATTTTTAATTTTTTCAAGTTGTGGATATGACATGGCAAAAATAACACTAGATCAAATGTTTCTGTTGATTCCTGGTTGTTGGTAAATTGGGATTAGGTACCACAGCTATTTTCATCACAGTGACAGAGGGGCCAGTGATAAACTGACAGTGGGTACATATTCCATTCTCTAACACTGAACTTTGATTCAAAGCTTTCTAAGGCTATAAGCTGTGTAAGGTTTAAAAACATTTTTAATGTGGATGGCATTATACATGGGTGCATAAAATCATGAAAAAGAACATTTTATGGGACATACAGAGTTGTGCTGCAAACAGTAATTCCCTCTGGGAGAACATTTATTTGTACTTTAAGTGAGCAGTTAGAGCACAGCTGCACAGAGATAAAAATGTAACTTTTATAATCGTTAAGCCTTCATCCGCTTGAAAAAAAAAATAGTGTTCCTCTATTGATCTTGCTTTTTAGCTGAACTAAATGTAATCGCCCAGTCCTAATTGTAATTTCAAAATTGTGTTATTGCTTTTTAGAATGATGTCATTTACATTAACGGGGAAATGCATTGAACAAAAAAAACGAATTAAAAGAAAAATACAATGTGTTCCATGATCAGGTTCGTTATTAACTAGTCTATTGTGAAATATTTCACTCATTTTTTAGGTTCGTAGCCCCTTTAAAACAGACCCAAGATTTGCAGTGTTTGAATAGCACTCACGTGCAGTTTTAATATTTGCAAAAATAAAATAATTGAAAACAAAAACTTAACTCACACATGGAGTACTTACTAAACTTTTTAAATTTCAGTCCCTACCTATCATCGGAAGGGTAATCTGCCTACCAATTAGAACAAAACATAAAAAGGTTCACACAGTACCTCCTCCTAAAACCACCCAGGTTTCTTCACCGTGACAGCCTCGCTTCAAACAGACTGGAGACATTTCTGTCCTTTTATCCTGCCTGCTAATTGCAGGCAGGTAACCTTCACTGGTAATCAGAGCCAGGTGAACACCATCTGGCTCGCTCCCTTGGCATTCTGGGGGATGTAGTCTTTTGGCTCCTCCTTGACTACATCTTCCTCTCTTCCGCCCCCTAGTCTGCCACACTATTTAAAAACAAATCTAACCTAGTTTTTAAACTCCATTTGCTTACCTCTCTTTGCACTAGCAGTATTATCATGCCCCTCCCCTTTTCTTTTGTTAAAGATATTTTGGTTATTTGATGATACTGTATTTTATATTCTAAATTTAAAGTGTAAATATATCTCAAAAGACAGCACTAAAGTTCAGATGTTGTAGCGGCTTGGTACTGTATTTGATCACTTCATACGCTGTAGATAAACCCATATGTTAGCATTACTTTGACTGATCTATAACAGAAATTACCTCATGTCAGTAATTTAATCTTTCCAGAAGAAACCCTAGTGGTTACTGAAATAGTTACCGGTAATGCAAACAGCAGGCAATGGTCGAAGCAGAACCATCAATATAGATTAACACAGCACACGTTATAGGTTATTAAACAGGTACAAAATTAAATATTCTGACAATTACACAAAGTATCCCCATAGAATATGGTAGAGACATTAATGGCAGAGTTATTTTACTCCATTTTGTGACAAGTATTTACTTTATACAGTACATACTGTACATGAAGCAGGCAAAGGGGTGGCATTGCCCATCATCTTGAACTCTCCAGTTACTGAAAAACAGGATGTGTGGTAGGATAGAGACGTCAACCCTGACCCAGTGAGATCTGTGTCTTACTCTTGGAGAATTGTGTTCGGCAGGCCTATCTGGGAAATTAGCCAGTGAGAACAAATCATGTACTTCACAATGCTCGAATCATACTCTCTTTGACCCTGGAATCCAGAAAGGTAAACTGTGACTACATTATTTATTAATGTTATTATGTGTAAGATTAAAACACTAAGAGGCTGCTGTTTAATTTGACCCATATGTGGGAAATGATTTAAATTAGATTGCAACTGTATTGTTTTTGCTGGTGTCTATGTCAAAATCTGTGTCGAATTTTATTCTTCAGAAGAAAAGTCATTGGCCTATACCCCTCCCCCCCCCAAGGTCAAATCGCATGTAAATGTATTACATGGGCAATTTGCCCCCAGTGGAAATTCAAGCCCACTGTTTCTGTCAAATAATACAATGTTTGGGACTTTTTTTTCTCAAAACTAAAACACAGCAAATCAGCACAGCAAACAATTGTAGCAAAAACCAGAAACCAGACACACAAAACTTCTGCTGTGAACTAAACAGACATTCTTTTAACCTGCAGCAGCAGGAGGTTATGCAAATATGTCTCATTCAGGAAAACACAAATATAAGATTTAAATACGTGAAACATGTTTTTAAAACTGTACAGGCATAACACATTTAAACTTTGAAAATAAAAGGCAAATAACAGCTGAAAAGTAGATTTCAAGTTGCTGGAACCTTTTCAGATCAAAGCAGCAAGAAGATCAAAGCTGATCAAAGTTGAAAGGTGCATGTCCCTTTCGAATCTGCTGGGAATCAAAGAAGTGCTGTTGCAAGACATGAATGATGAGGCAGGAAACCACTCTAACAGACCTGCAAGCAAATCCAGTGCGATGGCTTGGAAGCACGTTTAATAAATCAAAGATTGGCTCTCTAGTTGGTGTAAGGGAAATAGAACAGAACACAAACTTGAAGACAAACAGAGATATTATCTGTGGTGTTATTTTACATTTAGAAAATAATCTGTTTTGCCAACCAAAACCAAAAAAAAAAAAAAAGTTGTATAGTTGTATTTTTTAATAGACCTAGAGAAGTTGCACAAAGTTGTTTTTAATTTTGGAAACTAAAATAACTAAAGATTGCTTCTGGCTTCTGTTAAGCAAGCGAAAAACAAAATCTCTTGGGATTTAAAACACCAGATTTTATGTGCCAGTACTTGAAATGACATCCGCCTGTCTCATGATTTTTCTTGAAGCTCTTTCCAACCTGTTCTATTGTTTCTATACTCCCCTGTTCTGGAGCCACTGGGAGACATATTAGGAATATTGCAATAACTAAGAAAAGCATGTTAGGTATATGCATATTACAATAACATTTTTCTCTGAAATGTTTCCTGTTGTCCCTGGAAAGGCATGATGAATGCTGAATTGGTTCAAAATGTTAGAGCTGTTAGATTCTATAGGAAATCCAATAATCTCATTCACCAAGATGCTTTTAAACAGTAACCTGCATAAATACATCAGTGCATCCACTGGGGGGCAGAGTGTTGCAGGGTTAATGGTTACACTCTGACCAGAGAACTTAGAATACATGTTTGAGAGCACTAGAGAGAACATCGGGGTGCTTTAAAGTTTCAGAAAGTCACCAGGATGTGCTGACTGAAACAAAAAATGATATGCAAAGTGAATCTAATCAAGAAGAAGAATTCATTTGAAAACTGATATTCAGACCAAGTTGCTGTTTAATGCTGACGAGGCAGAACACAGTTTGATATAAACAGGCCAGGCAAAGGGGGGACTCTTTTACAGGAAACTGCACAAACGTAATTATTCTTTTTAAATCCCTGACTTCCCAACAGTACATATTTTCCAGGTTCTTTCACAAGCAAGTTTTTTTTTGTTGTTTTTTTGTTCCAAGTGAGGATTCCATTGGGATTTGAACTAAACCCTCAAAATGAAACCTAAAACTCCCCATGTGGAAATAAAGATCATTTAAAAATACACATACATTTTGCAGATGACTTAGACATGTACTTCTAAAAGCAATTTCTCATGGAAAGAAAAACTCTGGGATATGAAGATCACACTTTTGTTCTTCTGTAAATGGATTGTCCATCAAATGGCTGAGTCATTTTTAATGCAAGCCAGGCAACATATGTGAAGGACATCAAGAGGGCTGATCGCAAGTGCTCAGTTGGCAGGTGCTTCTCTACCCAAGACTGCACAAGTTACTGATGTTTGGCAAGGAACAGTTGCAAAGGGGATGACCTATCATACAGGCTATGTGAAGAACAGACTTCGTTGTAGAAGTGGTAACCATTGAGTAATTAGCATATCTTCCTCCAGAACTGTTTAAACACCTTGTAGACTTCTAACATGGGCTACCATCTGTCTCTCTATGTTATCTATTGATCACTTATTTTGGATCAAGTTTCCTATTGCATTGATGAAAAAACGGTACATAGCTGAGCACTAAATGGTGCTGGTGCTTATTAACATGAAGACACATCCAGACTGCATTTGTCTATAGCAGTTACCTAGCACTGCAGATCAGCCCCTGAATATCTTAACACATACTTGTGTATAAAACCATATTAAAATGATTTAAAAATTGTGTTTTGAAGCTTTTTCATTTCAGTAAAGATGAAACTTGCTGTATCAGTAGCTTATGACCAGGGGCATAACAATTCAACAGAAACCGTGGGAGACATGCTTTTTTATTTTGTTTTTTTAAGAGCTGATTTGACGCAAACAGAGCAAAGGATCAAAGGAACAGTTTGTGTCAGTTTTGTTTAAGTGCAAGGAAAGCAATATAGGGAGGATGCTTGAGCTCTACTAATTTTACTAAGTATTCAATATGTCCCATGCTGTAGTGTATAACTATTATTTAACATTACAAAAATGAGAGAGAGAGAGAGATTATTATATATGCTTATTATATTTTATTATCAGTGTTGTAATTACTCAAATATTGTGTTTATTAAGTATGTGTTCATTTTTTCACTAGGTTCAGGAGCTGCTCTTCAGTTCCACTTCCTGCCATAGATCCATGTACTGTAACCAAGGTTAGATCAGCCAACATATCTTCATAGAAGTAAAAGACGGTGCCATCTCATTGTTTCCTATTGTATTGGCAAAACACAGCTGAGCACTAGTTAGTGCTGGCACTTCCCTTATAAAGGTGTACATTTGCACAGTGCAATTCCCCAGGTTATACTAAGCAGTTACCATAGTTTACCATGCTTTTGTAACACTGGCAACACATTTAAATCAAATGTTTCCCCATAGTTCACACTTGCAAATATAAATTAAGATGCTCAATTAGGTTCACAACAAGCACACAATTAGCCAGGACACCTTCCGTTCACACCTGCCTGAATCTGCAGGGGCATCGTTAGGTTAACATCAAAAACCACTTGGCACCATTATTGTCCAACGGCATTTTAAATGTTACTGTTCATTGTTTAATTTTGTATTGTTCACCTTTTTTTTTTTGTTCACTAAGTTCTGGATATTGATAGTAGTGTATTTATTATATTATAGCATTATATTTACATGCTATTATACATTTTTTTAAAAGTTGGGAATTGTTTCTGTAAAGTTATTTTTTCCAGAACAAAAAAAACGGATGAACTGAAAATAAAAAAAGCAGGAGCCTAAAGCACCCGCCAAAGTCACTTTCCCCACAGGAAACGTTTATTAAGCTGACCTTCCATTCTGTCAATCAAAATACACCTGTGCCAAAAGAAAGCACACAGGGTGGGTTGTCAATTGCAATTAAGACTCCACAAAAAAAAAAAAAAAAAGTGACAAATACAATAAGGAGATTGCACTTGCATTGAGCAGTGACTTTTGGAAGACTGTGTTTGTAGGAAAAAACATTTTAATTCTAAATTTAAATTGTTAATTTGCAAGTGTGTATAGACTAAACAATGATGTAATGTACAAGCACAGCACTGCAGTGACATGGATCGCTAAACTCCATCAAAATTAAAAAAAAAAAAAAAAAAAAAATTTATTATTATTATTATTATTATTATTATTATTATTTTAAGAAATTTGATATATATTACCGGTAACTGCAATATTGAGATCTAACTCCTGGTTGTGTAATGTTTGTCTAATCAAATATGACCATCAATATACAACATGCTTTGAAGTTTAAATAGAGTACCAATGAGCTTCTGTAACATTAGAAGCTGTTACGTGATAAAGCCATTTATAAACTTCACTGTGGAGGACCATCATGTATTAATTGTTTAATATTACAGGAATTAAATTATTAATATGAGTACTGTAGAAAGAAAGCCAGGGTGTTTCATTTAAAGAAAGCGTGCAATAGGGTTGCTCATGTAGGGTAGAATGTAATACTATGATGGGGAAGCAAGGTTAATGAGTCTCTCATGCCTTCACCTCTGGAAGCTGGGGATTAAATCCACTTTGGGTCATAAATGAGTTGGTGACTTGAGCCAAATTTGTATATTCAATGTAATTATAGTCCTTTGTACTTGCAACCATTTTTTAAACCGTTCAATAAAATGTCTTTCCTGAACCAAGTTCAACATCAGTAAAATGTCATTAATCTCCAACCATTTCTACATCTGCTGCATCACTAATGAAATAACCAAGTACTGTGTGTTAATAACTATACTGCAGAGTTTCTTGCTAGATCTGTAGCATTACCAGTCTGTTTTTCCTAGTGAAGTGCATACAGTATGTTGTAGCATGGTAAATGCTTGATGAATTGGGGCCCGCATTTTGTAGATTTAATAACGGTCCGTATTAGTGATCATGATTTTAAATGGAGCAGGGTGCATTACAGGAAATGCACACTTTCAGATGTAAGGGGACACTTTGGCGGTTAAGAGATTAAACAGGATGGCTGCAAAATGCAACTGAAGTCACATTTTTTATGATAAACGTTTATAAAAACATATTTATTTCTTAAATAAGTTAGTTAATACTGCAGTTGCTTTCTGACTACTGTTTGAAGGGTGTAACAGCTCTCCAGCAGGCTGCTTGTGACTAAACTGCACAGTAGGTATTTTAACACAAATCTGGTGATTTAAAGGCACCAGGTGGCTAAGAACAACAAATGTGTCAGTATGAAGCACAGTTCAAGTCACAGAATACTGGAGCTGATCAGGTTGCGGAAAAAGAACTAGCAGTGCTTTACAATACTGTATGGCAATATAATTATAGAAATGGTTGATGGTGCATTTCCAGAGATTGTTCTCCTCTTCCTTGTGAGTTTCAGTGCATCTCATTCTGGGGATCATCAATGGTTAGTAAAGCATTCGGAATGCAGTGTATGGATGGGGTTAGAAAACAAGAAACGATGTGGGGCTTTTAAGCCCATCATTGTTACATGTCATTTAGAGTATGGGTTTCTACTGATATACAAGTCTAAAGGGGGAAGTGATTACTTTTAAAGATGTGTTCACTCAGCAGACCATTTATTAGTATTAATTTACTTAACAGATTTTTTATTTTATCTTTTACTGCTTCTTATATTAATTATATCTCTATAATTAGTTGCAGCCTGGCAACATCAGTAGAAGCCATTAAAGGGGTGTTGGTTTATGCATTGTTATATATATATATATATATATATATATATATATATATATATATATATATATATATATATATATATATATATACAGCCATTCCTGTTATGAGATCAGCTTCAATTGCCTCCTCTAAAAATATCGATGTAATGAAACATGAAATGTTACCCGGTTATTACCTTACAAGGCAATGTTAAATATTTTGGCTCTGTTTGTGTTTCCTGTAAGATTTAACCAGTAAAATAAAAGGTGCTTCTGAGCTGTAACAGAGCTTGAAACTCGTCAGTTGTGGTAGGCCCATGCATGTTTGCCACACACTTCCTTTTATAGGCCAACACATGCTAAAGGCTTTTCTGCATGAAAAAAAAAAGTATACTTTGATGACAAATGCACATTGAAAGACATCTGCACAACCTGAAACAGTTACTATATATATCTTTGTTTACTAATATACACTCCACCCCCTTCGAATCTAATCCTGCCACATTATGCAGTTGCTACCTTTGAAATTGCTACCGTCATTGCTGCGCCCCTGCCTTTTGATATGTAATTTACTGTAGCCATCATCAAAAAAGACAATTAGCATGCTTTTATCCTGCTGTAGACGGGAATCTGGTTTTGATATTAACAAACCTTGCCAAGGCCTCGTCAAACAGGAAGCGTTTATATCTTGTGTTGGTTTAAATTGAATTTGCCAAATGACAGTAAACCAATTTAAAATATAACCACAAGTTATGTTCGAGCCAAAGCATTCAGTAATGGCGTTTTTATTAAACATTTATTGGCCGAAAATCTTTTGATTCGTTTTTCATGAACGATTTCCATTTAAAACGATGAAGCCTACTTTTTAGTTTAGATCCACTGTGCCCGAAAATCGTTCACTTTGAAAAAATATTTTTTAATCAAATTGCATTTGAATACATGTTTTCATATAGAACCCTCAAAACTAATTACCAATGTATACACAAACAAGTGTAGCAGTATTATCATATATGAATTGGAAATAATGGTAATCGATAACTATAAATAAAAAAAGTTTCATTGTTCGGGAAATATCTATCACACAGAAGCGTAGCCTGCCATTATCTCTTTACAAAACCTTTATAAACAACAATGCATTTAGCAAGAAAGACATTGAGTGGATTCGTTATGAGGGAATTCTTACTTTTAATAAAACCCTTGGTTTCATTAACAACTGTGTATAGTTATATACACTTAACAAATGACTTTCAACTGTGTTCTTTTATTTACACCAAGATACATCCCTAATGATACATTTTACACTACCTGCACTACTTCAAATTTATTCATTTTTTAAAAAAAAAAAATCCGATTTAGAAAAAAAAACAAAAAAAAAGTTGTTTATTCCCGTTTGACCAAACTATACACAGTGATTCGGGCACCTCTATCACCGGTTTAAATTAACAACTATTTGTATTTTGTGGCAGAGAAACATAGTATGTAATGTATCATTTAAATTATATTTTCTTCATTCAATAAACAAATATTTGTGCAATTATCAGTTTAAAGTAACTGAAAATAGTGTTATCAAAGTATCTAGGCTAAAAAAGAACTCCAGTACTGAGCATTTATGCCTTAAATATGTACGCAACACCACATACAGTATTTTCACATTTACATATTTATTAGGCTATAATTAGTTATGCACATACCTGAGCTTAACTCAATATAAGGTGTTCCGCTTAAGCTTGCGGAATCTTGGTCAATTTGTAAAATTATTTCAAACAAAATGCAAGTCTCTACTCATAATTTTAGGGAAAGAAAATAGCATTTCAGCGGAATGTGTTGGCAATTGCCAGGCCCATTCGACTTCTAAAATGTCAAAGTTTGTTTAGACATTATAAAATGTAATATAGCTGTAATCGATTCCTCTTTATCCTTGATGCTGGGTGAAGAAACGTCTAACAAACCGTCAATCGGAAAGAAAGTTAGATGTCAAAAAACGGTTTTAAGACGTAATAGAGAAGGAAGGGTTTACAGAAGTATAAGAATTTAAGGATTTAAGTTATACTGTTTTTTTTTTTTTTTTTTTTTTATTCTATACGGTTTCACTCAGTGTAGAGTATGAAGTCACTGCAGCTGTTTCTAATACATCCACTAAGTCTTGCAAAGCTAGATCCTCTAATAACGAGGAAAACCTCACTGTTACAACCATGATTTATCGGTTCAGATCTGTGAAACCCCGGAGAACCTTGCTTTTTAGTGGCCGTCCGCTTCTGTAGCACTTCGCAGGCCTTGCGGAGCTTCGGTCAGAGCAGCCTGGGCATTTGACGCGTCTTGTAGGCTCGGTGTAGGCTTCCAGACCTCTGTTTCTCCAGTATCCTGTGCACTTATGTGTTTGATGTTGGAAACCTCTGTTATCATCAAATGTTCTTGTGTATTTAAATTGGCAGCCAGTCCTTTAGTCACAGTGCCTTTATACATGTGTGTTGTGCCAACTTCTTTGTGTCTAGGTGGCCCACTTTGCCCACTTTGGGTTAACATTTGGTCTGAAATTATTTCAGGACTGCTCAGCCCCCATTGCTGTAAGTTCCTCTGCTCGGCTCCTGTGTTTCCCATGTCCCCAGTCGACACCGTTTCATTAGCAAGTGATAGGTTCGACTGGGATGTATTAGTACTGGAAATGTTGGTGGCATTCCCTTCGTTGGTGGCATTCCCTTCCAAACCACCGGGCCACAAAGTGCTGGTTGATGGAGGTGTGGTGTCTTGAGACCTAACGGGCTTCCAAATCAGGCTGTAATAAATGGCGAGGATAATAGCAGCCAGTGACACGGACAAAACATAGGCAAAAACAGTGGCCAGTCTCACCCATTTTTTGTTGGTCTTCGCAGCCATCTTTGCCTTTTTATCCCCAGTATATGTGGCAGGTTTTCCCCTCTCCATATTGGGCATTAAGTCCCTGTCTTTCATATTACCCCGGTTTTTACCCCTGTGCTCCGCTACCCCGTCCGTTTTGAACGTTTTTGCTTCCCCTACAAGAGAAGGGAAAGGAATACAAAAGACAGGCTGAGACAACGGTCTCTGTTTTGTTACGAAACTGTACTGCTTTCATTCATCTGAGTCTCGAAATAATAGCTGATTCTGGGTGAAATCCACTGCAGCACTCCATTTGTGCCTTACAATATATATATATATATAAAAAAACACGTCTGTTCTTGTTCTCACCTCTTAGATCTGTGTCCGTAGGTGGCTGTTCTCCAGAAAGAATTGTTTATTCTTCCAAAACCTCCAAGGGATTAAGACGAATACAGTAGTTCTGCAGTACAGGTTTCGATGTGATCTGTGTGAGTAATAATTAAATGAGAGCATATGCTACACAAGCTGCATGTTTTCCTTACCCAGCGAATGAAGCGGCTTGCTCAGTTACTGTAACGAGGCAAAGGAGGCGGGCGAGTGCTCTTAAAGGGGCAGCGCTGCCTTATAAAAAATGTATTTCAGGTCTTACAAGCCTCGTTTCTTGCATTACAGTTGTTAGAGGTGTTGCAGGATTGAAACACCTTGACCCAGAACAGTTTGGTTAGTTAACAAATAAACAGTAAAAAAAAACAAACAAACAAACAAACAAACAAACAAAACCTCTGTATATCTCAACCTGTATAGCCCAAGAACGCCTGTGTCTAATTATGAGTCGTGGGTTATAGAGTTTAATAATACAGAAAAAAAAAACATGGCATACTGCCAATGACAAAAGCGTGACGTGATTTATTCACTGAACATATGTATGCAGATTTATATTGCGTTTTGCCTTGGTAAATATAATAAGCCAGTAGACACATATCCGCTATTTGACCCGAAGTGAATATTTACCTAATTTACCAGCCCTATTTGTGTATATATATATATATATATATATATATATATATATATATATATATATATATATATATATATATATATATATATATTTGTCAGTTTGACTAATTAAATGTTTCTAAGAAGAGTCAATTAAAACCGCGCAGACAAAAGCCATTTAAGTTAATACACGGAGTTGTGCTTTTCACATTTGTTTTGCTACTTAAATATATTACATTGGGAGAAAACTGTTTGTACAGAAGTGTACCATTAGTTAATGTTGTAATTGTTGGTACTATAATGGCAAGCAACATTGACATTTTACATGATAGTCAATAGATCACTTAGCAATGCTCCTTTGGGGAAATCACAGCACAATGATGAAAGCTGACAGATGGTAGGACAGGAAAGGGTATGTTAAGAGAAATTAAGACATCTTCCAGTGTTTCGTGAGATTATACATTTTACTTTATAGTTGCAGCTTCTCTCTTGTAAAGAGAAAAAAATCCTCAAACTCAAAACATCTTTTTAACTGCATTGATTAACAACCAAATCATTGTCACATAGCAGTAGTTCAAATAACGATTATTCCATTACCAACAATAGAAACGACCAAGAAGTTTTGATCTTCCACCACCCATGTCACAGTGGAGCTCCTCAGCTTTTATATTAGGTGATCAGAGAAAAAAAAAATAAAGGTAACGACTTTATACAGAAGTGTAATAAAGCAAACTCATATCAAAACACTAGCCTGTTTGCTTTGCAGAGTAAAGGTGTGTTATATACAGCTCAGTGAATGTGGGTTACAATGTTACCACAGGAAGTGCTGGTAATTGGGCTCTGGTTTAAATTTCGTTTTCATTTATTTAAAAAATGATAATAAAAGGAAGAAGCCAATACAATTAAACAATGCCTGCTTGTTCTACGGTTTGCAAGAACAGAGTAAAATCAATTAACAATAAGGTTTGTGTCAATTTAGACAGGTGTTTGACCTCAGTATTCCCAGAACACAGAAACAGTGTGTATTATTTGTTTGTAGCCCAGGACTATATTAGTCTGTTACAAATGTTGGGTTGAGGTCACCATTTGTGTACATTAATTTTAGAAAGTGTGAAGTGTATTGGAAAGAATAGCTGATTTTTGTTTACTGTTGATACAGCTTCCAATAGCAACAAATAAAGTAAATGCATGCGTATATCTCTTCTGGACAAACCATATACAGACATTTTCATATCCATAGAATGCATGTTTGTTTAACTTATCTGAACCCTACTATGTTTTGTTCTTTGAGAACCTTTTATTTCATATTGTGTTCATTATGTTGTTTTGCTTGGTCTTATTATTAAAAAAAAAAAAAAAAAAAAAAAAAACAAAAAACACTGCAGACATTTAATCTCTTAAAATCAATAGTACAGGAAGATAAATTAGGCTGTGTGATCCAGTGGTTAGAGAAAAGGGCTTGTAACCAGAAGGTCATCACTGACTCTTTGACTCTGACTCTAAGTCACTTAACCTCCTTGTGCTCCATCTTTTGGCTGAGATGTTGTAGTAAGCGACTCTGCTGTTCACACACCCTAGTCTCTATAAGTTGCCTTGGAAAAATGTGTCTACTAAATAAACAAAGAAGAAGAAGAAATTAGGCCCAGCATTTGTCTTTGGGGTCAAAGCATCTTACTGGCTGCAAAGCATGCCAGTCGTTAGGGCAAACAGGTGGTTGGTTGTTCACAGGAAAGCAGGCCTTGAAGGGGTGGGTACAATTTTACTCTCCAGGTGAAATGATCCAGGAAGCATAATGCATCTGAAGCTGTTAAAACATACATGAAGAGACAGATAACATGCAAAAAAACAAACATCTATAATCATGGCAATAATTCGCATTGTAGGTCAGGTGACCAAATATGTAGTGTAAGTTCTCTGTTTAATGCTATGGTGATTTTCAGGTTTTAAATTTTGATTGTTGTTTAAGGTTTGTTTACTCTACTGTACTGTGGAATATCACAGGTGCGCTTGATTGGGGATGTACTGCAATATCAGCCAATCAGATTTCTAGGTAGATTCTTCTGAGAGAAGTCACAAGTGTTCTTTTGGGTTTACTGTAGCCCTAATGTATATATGATATGCACAGTAGTCTCTCTCCCCAAGGCAATTTCACTTTATAGTTTGACTTTTTAATTAAGTTTTTACAGTGTAACCTAGTTACCTGTTCCATTTGGGACAACACACATTTTATTATATTTGTTGATGACTAGAAAACATTGACCATTTTGGTTTGTTAGCATTCAGATGGATCCTATACATCAGCAATCATATTATTTGTTGGGCCAAGTGTTGAGGCAGGATTCATCAACCTGTAGCTATTGTACACTCTTGAATTGTACATACCTCATTGCAGCAATATCCTCTTGTATTGTTCAGAAACGCTTAATTTTGGAATAACATTACTGTTGTAATGTTATTCCAAAATTACATTCCAGATTGAATACTGGTAACCAATACAGTTTAGATCATAATTAGACCATTAATATATGTCATTGCTCCATTTAATAATAATAATAATAATAATAATAATAATAATAATAATAATAATAATAATAATTAATAAAAAAAGGGGTTACAGTTTTATTATACTCGGTATATTTGTTAATTTAATGTCCACTAGAGGGCAGCGTTTACCTCCCTTGACATTTGAAGAAATGTAGCGCTTAGCCCTGGTTCATGTACAGTATCTATCTGTAGCTTTGACTTAACTACCTACGTCCTTCAACCCTTTAGCATATGTGTTTCTGAGTTGTAGTGAATTCCAAATGACCTATAATCTGAGCCATGCAATCGTAATGAAATCCACGCTGAAAGCATCAGAAACGAAACTTCCCTATCACAATTCTACGGTCATTTTGTTTTACAGATTTATGATGAAATATCCAAAACGTAGACTAGATGCGGCATTTTTATTATGGTCCAGGTTACTATCAGCCTCAGAACAAATAACTAATATTAACACGGTTTAGTCCCAACTGGCTTGGATTAGTGACAGTCTACTGTAATAACAGTTTACCCAAACGAATGCCTGCTTTGAAAAAAAATATTCTTTTGCCTGTCATTAAACCCCCTTTCTTTTAAATGAGCTCTGGATTGATGTACAAGGTATTATCACGTCGTGCTTGTAGTGCAACAAAGTCCAGTACATTGCATTCAGAACATCTGCCACGATGATCACGTGCAACTGCCCTGTTAATTAACCCTTTCCAAAACATCCCTCAAAAGCATTTTATTTCTATACAACTGCCTTCAAAGTTTCCATATTTCTAGTAAATATGATTATGGATCCCTCTCACTTAACTTTTTAATTGCTCATTTGTGTGAATAAAGTCTCTTTTTGGGAATCTTATCTAGTGCATTGCATTACCCTGGAGCAAATGGCTTTATTAAACCTATTACACTTTATTATAAAAATTACACAGTGGATAGGGTTTTTATTTCAGTGCATGGTTCATCCTCAGACTCCTAATGCTTGGCAGTGTTAGACAGCTCACTACAGTAGTCCTACTGAAATGAGAAAGAGCCGACTCATTTAAGGCATCTACACTGGGTTTCTAAATGACTCTGAGTTTGTTTTTGAATAGGTGGTGCACGCAGTACCTTACTCTTCTTTGCAGCTTGCTGTGTAATCCTTTCATGGCACTAATAGTGACAAATAATCTCCTCTTTTTAACTGTTTCAGGGGTCTCTATTATGCAATACTGGCAAGGCTCTGTACAAATGTTAATGTCAATGTTAATGGATCCTCTTAAACAGCAGTATCCTACAATGTTGTTCAGTTTTACAATAGTTACACCCCTTCACTCCAACCCAATTTAGAATGTCCAGATATGTTCCTTCACTGCAGCAATTCCCTGCAACAGCCCAGGAGAACTGAAGGCCAGTAGATGACCCCATCGCCTAGCCAATCACTCTTTGGTAGTGGATTTCAGCTGGTTACAGACCCCCAGAGACTTGTGAGCTGAAGCAGTCCTAGGACTGACAGCCCTATCTGTGTGACTCACCCTGCATCACACCACGTGGCCAGGCCTTTACCAGGTGATGGGTTTTTGGTTTGTTTGTTTGTTTATTTAGCTTTCTGTTCATTCTACTATTTCAAAAATCAGAGCTTGTTAACTCAAGGCAAAACATGATTAAAAAAAAAAAAAAAAAGATTTGTATTATTGGTTAATTACTATAAAAAGTTTTAAAATACAACCATACACAATTAATTTCTAGACGGTTTTTGGCAGTAATAAGCCCGGACCACAGGCCTAAACTTTGGTAATTCCCAGTGTTGATGTATATTACAGTGTTGCTTACTAATTTTATTTTATCTTTGTTCTCCATTTGGTGAGTATTTCTTTCAATGCCTTGACATGAAATAACATTAAACTAAACTTGAATTATTTAAAAAAAAATTGTAACCAATATCCACTTAGAGTAAATAGAGAAGAAATCCTACTAAGTCACTGTGCTGAAGAATGTCTGTAACATTGCCTGAATTTGCATGGATCATTGAAATGAAGTGAATATTCAAAATGCATTCAAACTACATGACCCGACTCCAGACACTGCTTCCCTGGAACCATGAATCCTCACCACTTAACTCACTCACATATATTGTCTGCCTCAGTCAATTGAGTGTTGATAATAAACCCCACATTAGTCACTAGTGACCCTTTGTACTGCTGGTTGCTTCAGATAAGTATTATCTCCCTTTCTGTTACTCCTATGTAAATCTGAGTGTAATAATGAGACAAAATTCTATGATAACAACTGGATATCTTTGTCCTGTTCAGGGATGGGAATAAGACTCCTATTGCATAGCTGTTTCTCCCATTCCAGGTTTTACTGCAATCTTGATTAGCCACAGTGTACAGGTAACAAGCTCAGGTGTGTTGTCTTAAACTCGTAGTGAAACCAAGAGTGGATCAAACTGCTATGCAGTGGGAGTCTTATTGTTACCCTTGCTGTTGCGTTTTGAGGTTTTGATTCATAATCATGCCAGTTTGGGCAACTCAACTCAACTCCACCTTTACTTAAAGTGCAAATAAAACCTTTAGGAAAAGCTGATCTGAACATAATGCTTTCTGTTTTGAGTTTATGTATGGAAAACTGTACTGAGAAACTGTCTGTACATGCACCATAGTTTCTTCAATAAAATATGAGAACGAAAATAGTGTGATGCACCTTCTGTGGAACACTCTGCATGACTGTGTGGTTACCTGCACCTCTTAAATCCACCTTAGTACACCAAGAATGGTGCAAATAAGCAATGTTGAGCCTGTGAATGTGACGCAGAATTGCTCCTAAAACTTGTAAACCAACCTATTTTATTTTTTTGATAACTTTAACAAATCTGTGAGGCATATACAAACCAGCCAGTAGTACCCATACACGACCCTCATGCTGTAAGTTGGAGTTAGAAGACTGTAAAGCTTCGTATAACACAGATGGTTGCTATGCATGTTGCTGCTGCTTTTTAGGGTTATACTATACGAGAAATGGGTGTGAACAAAAACAAAGCATCCCAGGAGCAAAGGGAATGGCATATATGATTGACTGTTTTGTAAACTTCAGGTAAAATGGATATGTGGCAAGGAAATGTAAATTTTTACTGGAAAACACAAGTAACGGAACTTTATTGAGAAAATAACAGAATACAGATGTGTACTCACATAATTTTTTTTTTTTTTTCCCCCCCACAGGATACAGTTTTGTACAGAGTATCAAACCACTGTCTTAACGTTAAAAAAAATCAAAAAACCTAACTGAGCTGGGGTCCAGAGACCATCCTAGTCAATAAAAGCTGTAATCTGGACTGACACCACCCTCTCCAAACATTGTGCCCACACAGGCAACAGTGATATTGATCTAGATAGCAGAGGGTCAGAAGTTTTAGTCCCTTTTAAAAAGTAAAGCTCCAGCTCTGTTTGAAGTACAGGCAAACAACTGCTCTATCGACCAATCTGTTGTTGGTGATCCTTTGGCAGAGAGGAAATGCAATTTATAATTTATGATTTATATATAAGCTTAAAGAGCCAGCTGCCCAATGTTTTGATATGTTGTACATATCTTTCTCAAAGGAGCATGTGTTTGAGAAAAAACACTGGAGGTATTCAGAAGCAAATGTAGAATTCTGCAACCGTGTTGAGCTTGGTGCACAGCAGGTAGGCACAACAATGCCGGACTGCATAGGCATCCTATATAACATAATTTGTGTGTTTATATTGCTTACTATGCACTTTCTATAACTATAGCCAACTCGAGCTCAATTTACTTGATCATAATGGACCTGAAAGTGGGGAAAAAAATAGTTTTTACTTGTGACTTAATCCATTTGATGTCCATTATCAGACACAGACAGATTCAGTGCTTAGTCTTCCATCTTGTTCTAACAGTAAAGCCTGGAAAGTCCCCTTCAAGTTTACTAGTGCCCTCAGACAGAAGTAATGAGACTCATTGCCACTTGGTTCTGTATTCTGCCTTCTGTCAATTATAGCACTATACTATACAACGTCATTCATCTGTATTTATTCCTTGATTACTGGATATTGTGGGTCTTCGTCCTAACTTATACATGGTAAAAATGGTACAAACGTAATCTGCCTTTACCATTGCTTTGAAATAGGACTACCTCCATGCTCATTTGCAAGTAATATTACAGTCATCTCTGGACTGGTATAAACTGTGCTGTCTGCTTTCTGATTCAGTTGGTAAAGAGTTCTGTGGTTGTAATGAGGTAAACCCCTTCTCAGAATGGAAAACACTAACCCTGTCTTTAAGCCTCCTGTAGTAAAAGAGTACCTGATCAAAGGGGCCAGGTTTACCAAGTGGGATGATGTGAGTATAACAAACTTTGGGTCACCATTGTAATAAATGTGCACACTTTACTGCCAGAACTCATTGTTTCAATGCATGTCTGTCTTGTTTCAGTTAATAAGTTTGAGTATGCATAACCTGAATGAGACCTAGATGATAAGAATGTCTGGTTTGTTTCTTACAGTAGATACTGGAATATAAGGGCATGTTTTATAGTGTTACCATTTACCTATCTATTTCTTGATCTGGGTGTTTACACAGAAGATGCGTATGTGTAAAAACATACCTGTATGCACTCAGAACTATTCTTTCAAAAAGCATTAGCCTGCAGGATTATGGCACACTGTTTTGTGGACAATCATCTTGAACCATGTACAGTAATACGTAACCGTACTCATGGACCTCACAGACTCATGATTCATGAATGGCTCATAACTTTTTCAGTCTGGCTACTCCCCAGCTACAGTAGGCACAATGTGCTGCTGGATCAGTCCATCACACAGGAGAGGAGTGATAAACTGGTTCTAATAAAGTAATGAGATATAATTGCACCAGAACGCAGGACAAATCTAATTTAGGCCTGAATTGAAATATGTTTTTGTTCCTAGAGTACTGCCAAGAGGGACGGCTAAACATATTCTGAATCATTATGATAAATTGCTATGAACATAAACTAAATACTCATTAGGATACATTGTTTCATGAATAATAGTTGTTTTTGCTTTCCAGGACACAGCGGTTACATCCCCAGTGACTCTAAAATTGGACCCAAAGGGCTACTACGTGTACTGGACCCACCAAAATCACGTAGGTGCATTGTTATTTGTAAATAATTTGCTAATGAGTAGGAACAGTAAAAACACGACAATGACAGAAACAGCACCTTCTTCAGGGATACATAAACCTGGCCACAGGAATATAGTGGAGGCAGGGATACTGTAGAGACATACAGAGGCTTCAAAAAGTATCTGGACGCCTCTTCTGGTTTTTGGTACTTCAGTATAGGGCAGCTGCTACCTGTTTGACTCCACTCAGACATTTTCTCAATGCATATCTTGGTATCCCTAAATAGATATCTATATATATATATAGTAGATATATATTTATCTATCTATATCATTCTATATATTATATATATATATATATATATATATATATATATATATATTATATATATATATATAGATAGATAGATAGATAGATAGATAGATAGATAGAGATAGATAGATAGATATTTACCTTGATAAATCTTTATAAGGGGTGCATACAAGGCAATGTTTTTTATTGAAGATGGGCCGTAACCAGCAGATCAATTTGGGAAAACATTTTTACTTAAAAGCACCTTTATACTTCTGTTCATGTTTTGATGCAAAATATGTGTCCGTTTTATCATTTCCTGATCTGTTTTTAAGTAGAGGTGCAGCACAATCACAGAAATCCTTCAATGACAAAGTACCTGTGAGCTTTAGATGTATAAATATTCATAGTCAGCTGCAACGATTACCAGATTTTCCTTTGCTTCAGCTTTCTCCTATGCTTCAGGTAAATTTAGTGGAAAGTGGAAATTATATCTAGTCTCATTTTTTCAAAATGAGAAAACATCTATAACTGGGTCATTCTACAGAAATGGGACAAACTGAGTCCCCTCCTCAAAGCAAAGTATATTTAAATATTAAAAAAAAAAAAAAAAAAAAAAAAAAAAAAGTTGTCAGATGCAATATACATATATGTGTTTCACTGTTTTCACTGACATTTAGCAAATGTGCATAATTATTTTTATGCAATGTTAACATTTAAGGGTGTTTTTTTTAATAAAAGTTCAATGTCCCCAGCTCATACTTTCTCATCAAAACAAATGTATTTTATGGAATCATTCTAAAACATTTTTTTAAATGGAATGTTGTATCATAGTAAATGTTGAACTAGTATTTTAAAATAGTTGTTCTATTTTTGAATAAAAAGCCATTGAAAACCTGTCCCCAGTTTTCAATGTCATTAGCGTAACAGACAGTGTATTGCCACCAAATGAAAATATGCCTTAGGCCACCCCTTTGAGCATGTGATGACGAAAAGAGATTGTATCATTTCCAACATGTCCACATGGTGAGTAGATCAGTTTCAAACATTTATTTAAAAAAAATCACTTCAGGTGTCTGAAAATCATTGATTAGGTTTATTATTTAATGATTCAAAGTTAGGCAAGGTCCGAATGTGCAGGCCTCAGATTTTTATAAATTCATAAAAAATTTTAAAATTGTCATTACCATGACAACTTATTTTGTTTCGGTAATGACAGAACTGTTATAGTAATTATATTTTTTACAAATGCTTTATGCTAAATTATTGTTAAATATAAATGAATTCATTAGTATTTCACAAAAGTATTTTCTTTGAAAGCAGTAATGACTAGGGGAGGGGCATTAATGCTCTTTAAGTCCACTCCCATCTGCATTACTCAAAAATTGATTATATTTTGGAGTACATATTCCCTTGTAAGATGACCTTGTGAGTTAGACATTTGCCTATTAATAATAACTGATATATAATATAAATATGTTGCTCTATTTAACAATACCAAGATATGTAGTCAGTCAGGGGGTTATGTGGGTTAAAATGGTCAATAAAGGCCTCAACCCCACCAAATCCAATAGGAGAGAAATGCACACAATAAAGAGACCAGGCAATGCATATCCTAATGCTTTACAGTATTTACACTTTTTTTAGAGTAAAGGCCTCTACACAGTGGAGGTGATGCGACAAGGGAATGTGTCGCACCACGACAAATAAATATATATATATATATATATATATATATATATATATATATATATATATATATATATATATATAAAATAATCAGAACTGGGCAGACACGGGCAAATACTTTTTATTTTATTTTATTTTTATTTTTTTAAATAAATTTAGTTGTCTCCAATTTTTTACCCCAGTTTTCGCCCCAATTATTATCTGTATCCTTGGCTCACCGCTCGCAGCCCCCCTGCTGATTCGCATCCTTTGAAATGTGCTCCTGCCAATCCATCATTTTTCGCACTGCGGATCCACAGCGAGGCCACCAGACCTATAGTGCCGGAGGACAACACAGATCTGGAGGCGCCACTGCAAAGTCACAGGCGCCCTATTGGCGAGTGGTGATTGATTGGTGAGCTGTGGATTCCCCTGCCAACCTAAGCCCTCCCTACCTGGGCAGCACTTGGCCAATTGTGTGTTGCCCCCTAGGAACTCCTGGTCATGGTTGTCTGTGACATAGTCTAGACTCGAACCTGCAATCCCCAGGCACATCCACATGGAGTGCTTTTGCTGGGTGCGGCACTCGGGAGCCCCCCTTGGCAAATGACATTTAATATAGAAAGGTGTAAGGTACTGCATGCGGGCAATGAAAATGCATTATAAATACCATATCTATGAAAAAGATGCAGTTTATGTTGACTCAGAAATGTCTTCATCTAGACAATGTGTACATTGTTTGGTTTTACACGGATTACAGACAGTCTTTACAATGCACGCATCACCAACATCTATACAGTGTTATTACAGCTTTTTCACAACCTGCATAAATCCATGACTGCATTGTCAATAGTGTGTACAAATAACATAAAACAACCCAAAGAATCTGCACACCACAGGTGCCACAGTCTTGTGGTGACACACCTGCAGGTGCTTTTGTATTTAAACAAACAGTGGGGGCAGCTGATTTCACTGTGATATCCACTCCCATTTGCAATAATGAGAGGCAAATAAGGCTCTATATTCTCAGTTTTGACAGATTTCTAATGAAAAATGATTTACAGAAGCTAGTGGTCAATATTTACTAATTTTCACCCAGAATTTGGCCCATGATGAACTGCTTTTCTGATCGTATATTATTCCAATATTCATATGGGAAACTGAAAAATTCATTATTTTCACTACTTTTCACCAGTTTTAATGTGTTTTTAATAAACGCTGATAGTCCCAGGTAATCTTATGTGTCTTGAAACACTGAATCCAATCATTTATGTGCTGTCTTTTGGTCATGGAGCTGGCCTTCTCGTCAATGCAGGTGATAGCCGGCTTCAGTATGTATGTGAGGACAAAATGTTTCACCAATATAAAAGGTTGGCTGTTAATTTTAGCAACTATATGAAGTTGCCGTTTTTCATAAAAATTTCTGATGACATGTTTCTCAAAACCGAACCCGGGATTACTGAGGGCATGCTTCTTCCTGAAAACCTATGTATGCAAGGATTAAAGTTCACAATCTTGATGCTGACTTTCAATCAGAAATTACACTTTGAGGCTTGCATTAGACAAGTTTGTAAACTCAATTCAAGTGCACCGCAACTATTGTGATGCGCCTCTCTTGTGTGGTACACACGTGCATACCTGTAGATTGTCTTAAATTGTGTATTTTCTGTTTAAAGTTGTGTGTGTGTGTGTGTGTATATATATATATATATATTTTTTTTTTTTTGCGCTCTGTAGGACATGGAATTTCTAGAAATTTCAAGCATACGAGACACAAGAGCAGGGAAATATGCAAAACTTCCCAAGGTAAGTCATTCCTGTTTTTATTGAGACTGCAGTCGTTTGTTGTAGCTATAACTAAACTATAACTAAAAAAGATACCCCCCTTTATATATTTTCAAATAAAACACATATTGTTTTAATCCTTTTGAAATTTTGCATTGCATAGTGAAAATCAGTACAATTTTGGTTGCAGTAGCCAATGTTTCCTTCTGGAATGCTCGTTTCTGATGTCTGTGCTATGAGTAAAGTTTGCTTGGTGAACCACCTATCAATCTCTTCTCTGTCTGGTTGGCTCTGGTTTTGATTTGATCAACCACTGCCCCACTGGGATAAGCCACAATTTGATTTTATTAGAGCATTTTACTGCATTGGGAAAATACCCCTTAAAATGAGAGGGTCAATGCAATCCAGGGGAATTCCTTTGCATTGTAAAATGCTCAGAAAAAAAAAATCTGAACCCCAGATCTAAATTGGAGAAGAGGTTGGGGGTGATAGAGACATTTTTCTAATGGCAAAAGCTGTTCTGTGACCCCAGAAACACTGATGTTGGTGACAGGCTTTTCCCCAGCTTGGTTTCATATGTCCTGTGCATGTAGAGCATTTAAGTTAAGGATTCTATTGTGTTAAACAAGCGTAAGACATTACATTTCACATGGTCAGAGATTATTGGCATCTTTGTCATAATTGTCACTGTAATGAACCAGCACCTGTGCTATTTCTTTTATAGCTCTATAGTAAAGTACAGGGATTTGTCAGTGTCATATAGGCTAATTATCTAGTATTAAGTATTACACCTTTTATAATGCAATGTGTTTTTTCCTCCATTGTTTTATCAACTCCTATATTTTTAAAGTAGAATAAATAATGCTAGTGTTACAGAATGTGAAACTAAACACATTGAGAATGCTTAAGAGAACTTGGATTAAATTACTTAGTAGTTTGGTTCAAGTTTTATACAAATTAACAGGTGTTTTACCTCTTTTAAAGACTGGAGCTAAAGACTGGAGTAATTGCTTTGAAAATATGGCCTGACTTCTCTTAAACAATAAGTGACCCCCTACACACGATGCATTCACTTATAATAGCAATGCATAGACACTTATATGTCCCAATTCAGTGATCATTTAGTTACCATAAGGAAAGCATTGTAAAACAAAAAGAGGTATGGTGGAAGCATTGCATAACCATGGGGGGAAAACTGCAAAATTACCTTGCAAACTTACAATGGTAAACTACCTGAAACCAGCCCATAAGCATCCCTTTGCAGTCCACATGTTCTTAAGTATTGTTGCTCTATTGAGAAGTTAAAGTCTCTCCCAGCATGCTCCAGTTGGTTTTTTTGCATATGGTTTGTGATTTGCCTTGTTTCCTTGCCAAGGCATTATGCAAATCAGAAGCACTAACAATTAAAAAAAAAAAAAAAATATCCTCAACAATCTGATCCCTTTGAGAAGAACATGGAGGTTCATGACCTTAAGTGCAAATCGACTGCAACCACAACTGTGGTATCCCTGCATTTGCTGCTGACACAGATTTCCATTTATTGTTGTCGCTGCTATTGAATCATTAAGGCTACTATTTACTTATTCAAATCTGTTCAATTTAATACTAACATTTGATAAAATTTATTTCATTGGCTATTTACTACCTCTTCTCTTCTGTGCACTTCAGTGCTTCCACTATTATGTAACTACATCCTTGAATCCCACATCTAGTGATCCTTCTTTTCACTCTGCGAGTTAAATAGGAAAGCTCCTCCTACTACCTGCAACAGCAAATAGGAGCAAAACAATGGAACGATGAAAAAAAGGGGAACTACGTCTGTAGCTCAAGGGAGCAAAGCAAAAAAATAAACAAATGAAAAAAGAGGGCCTATCTTTTTCAAATTGTATTGGGTTTTCAATGTATACATAGAGACATAGTCATGTTTTGTAGGGTGTTTAACTATCCCTTATTAGAATTTACTCCAATATTTTTGCATGGTATTTTTTTACAGTTTTCCCATGTTTTTCCCATGGTTAACATAGTTTCCCCTGATTTGCCATGTTTATTAATATGCTTTACCATACCTCAAGATTCTTTACCTATGCTTTATTACACTTTGCTATACTCTCACTATGGTACTGTAAACTTTATAGAATGACCGAAAAAGCTGATAATCAACAATTTCTTTCAAACATGATGTTCCAACCTTTTCAAATATAACTTTTAAAGGTATTTCAATAAAAGCCAATTTCACAGTTTGCAGTAGGTGAAACTGAGTTAGAAGTGTATTGTAATTTTCAAAGAAATAAAAAAAGAAAAAAACGTCATCAAAACCAATTTACGTAACCCCCTGTAACCCCTTGAAAAAAAAATATATGGGTAAAAGTGTCCCACAGACCTCAAAGGACAGGGGATAACATTGAGCAATAGCCCACAAGAAAACATGAAAATGCAATCTTTGATTAGACCCAATACCTTGACTATATAGTGCAGTTTCAAACTAAAAAAAAAATCACGTCTGAAATGTACTCATTTTGACCATATACCAGTTTTTCATATCAATGCCATTGTTAAGCAACTTTCAGTATCCAAAAATACAAAATGACATCAATACTAAATATAATTAATTGACTTGTATATCATTTATAATAATCTTCATTGGCCATCAACATGCAGTAGTGCAAGGGTTGCTACGCTGATATGGACTGTATTCTGTAAATAAGTGTATTTTCCCCCTATAGGTTCCAAAGGTTCGTAATGTGTTCAACTTGGATTTTCCAGAAAGCCACTACTTAACAAAAACACTGACTATAGTATCAGGACCCGACATGGTGAACCTGACCTTTCACAACTTTTTTGCTTCCAAGGAAAATGTTTGCAAGGTAAGACATGGTTTTCAATATTACCTGGGTCACTGATACTGTGGATATGAAGGTTTCCAAGCACACCCAGAGATACAAGGACAGCCTTTAGGGGTGGTATTGATTTAAAATGGGTTCTTGGGGTACTACTATCACACGCACCGAGCCTACATTACTTGAAGTGCCTACTGAGATCCAAAGTACAATCACTTACAATAGGGAACCACAAGCAGACTTCTAAAATGAACTCAAATATTATATTTTAGATCCATTTTCGAAGACTGCTTATGGTTCTTTATATTAGTATTCTTTATAATACTGAAAAAGTGTCAGTGTGACTATGCTGTACATGGGGTTTGTATGGGTCACAGCTGTCAATGGCCGCTGGTGTTACTTAAAAGTGGGTGCATGTCTCATTAGGATTATCCCACACTGTCCAGACAAAATGCAGATTCCTGAACTGACTTAGATAGAGTCACACTGAGGGAACTAGGATGTAACCCACAGTGAGTTAGTGAGGTGAGCTGTGGTGTAGTGGTCTCTTGTCATTGTGTTTGGGGCAGCACAGTGTATGTGCGTATATGAGACAATGTACATAAGTCCCAGTACTCAGTTTTTTTAATAAGGAGAAAAAAAAATTAAACCAGCAAAAATCAACTTGGGTTTCGGTAGAAGCAGTTCAGTTTATGTTCCTAGTTTCTTACTAGTCTTTATAAAATACTTGCATGCTTCAAAATTATAAAAACATAACACATTCATTTAAGGTCTCGTTCCTTCCAACTGTGTTTTTGTGAATGTTAAGTAAATAAATTGGACAGGCCCTATTTACTATTCCTTATCAGAATGTTTTGTTAAAGACTGTTTTTTTTAAGCCAAGTTAAATCAAGTTTGCAGCAACCCTTCCTGCTGTTTCAGTAACTGTCATTTTCAACTCCATGTGAAGTCTTTGTGAGCACTGGCAGCAGTAACTGTCTGCTGTTTATCTTCTATAGGATTGGGCAGATGATATACTGTCAATTGCTTACAACCCACTGACAAGCAATGCCTGTAGACAAACCTACCTGGACAAGATGTAAGTATACAGGACACTACTCTCCATTGCTGCTTACTGTACACTAGGAGGTTTCTAGTGTTTTCGTGTGCCTAAAAACAACGAATAGTGAAAAGGGGTCCACCAACATACTGTATTTCATTTTCACAAAACACATGTAAACAGTATTTTTAGACAACTCCAGGAATAAAAAGCTCTGTCAATTGCAGCATACCACATTTAAGGGTTAAGTGAGTTTGTTCAACTTGTTTAGCCTAAGTACCATTAATAATCCTAATTGTAGCAAATCAGAAGTTCATGAGATCATTGGGATCATCAGGTCAACTAGATGAAGTTTAAAGTGATTGCAGCATACTAAAACAGACCCTTGCGGTCTCATTAGGTGGATTAAGTTAGTCCTGTGAAGTTAGAGACTACACTAGTCCACTTTGATTGTGTCTCCTTATTCTCAGTGTTTTCACGCAGATCTGGGTAATATGGGTTAAATACACATGCAAACTTTTTGTTCTTTATACAGAATAGCTTTGCACCTTTATAATACAATTAACCTAAAATACTAAACCGTGTCAATTTATTTTTGATTTCTTAGTATATTCTTGAAATTCCCCATGCAAATTCTACATATTATGCATTGTAGTTTGGATTTGCATCTTAAAATAATGCACAAACATACTACGGATATTGAAAGTATGTATACCAAACACCCTGTATCGAGCAAGCTATACAATCATTATGGAGAACACAATGAGAGGATGCAGATTGTCCTATAAATGTATACCATGTTACAGCATACAGATTTTGTAGATCAGTGCATTCCACTTACCTTTTATATGACAGATAATATTAGTTTAAAAACAATGAGATAAGGCAAACAATCTATACAAAACAGGGGGGAAATAATGTGGTCTAGGAATATTTGCTCTACAGCACACATTCAAATAATCTAAAATTCTGGTTTCTACTTTCTATATACTGCTCTAGGGGTTCATTTCCATGATCAGTCTAACCTGATCAGATCAGCTAAACAAATTAACTGGATCTTCTGATTAGTGCACTGCAATTGGGACTCATTTTGTTCAGGTCCTGGGGATTTTCTGGTCCTGAAGTTACTTTGATTTGAAACTGACAAAACCACTGGTATGCTGCAATAACTTCAATGTTTTGTGTTTAAACAATTATACCAACTTCCAACCCACCAGAGCAGATATGCTATTAATCCTTCCTTTTGTCTTGTTTCAGTGGTTTTCTGACCATAAATTCCCTGCCTACTGTACCTCATTATCTGCCCCTACCAATAGTCTTCTATCCCTATTTGTGACTGAAAGGATTCTAGAAAGTTCCATTTTAAGCAACTATTTTTTTTTTTTTTTTTAAATCCCTCTTCTTGTTACTGTTTACACATTTCTAGACTCCAGTATTTCAATGTATTCACATTTTGAACAGCTGTATTAATACGTTAATATTTTCATATAGTTTGGGAAACTTAGCCTTGTACATAAATAACCTAAAAGCCTTTGAAAATTGATGTTCTGATATAGTAACACATGTAAATGCCAAACCTTCTTGCTAGCAAGAGCGCTTCAGCACAGTGTGTAGTGGTATCACACTGTCACATTGTAGGCTACCTGTTTGGGCTAATGATTTTGAATTAGTCACTTGTGCATAATTCACATTATGGAGACATGCACTTTTGATAAGGCATTTATCAGAAGTATGCTCTTCTCTCGCTCTGTATCTCTGTTTTAAGATACGTACGAATCACACTAAAGACAAACAAAGATGGGAAGATACCTGTGAAAAAGTAAGTATAAAGCTAAGTGGCTATGATTTCTTGTTTCTATAAACTGAAGGCTGCAGACTTGTAGGGAGTTCAATAGGTACTTGAACAGTGTTTAAATAAGACTGATACAAAAATGCAACAATAAAACTGCCAGAACTAGTAATATTACTGAGTAGCTTTTGGTAGCCACTTGTGTGTGTGTATGTGTGTATACATATACACATGCTGTATACCCACGCACTGATAGATATGTCTTTTATAGATATCTAGTTGAAGGTAGATAAGTAGAGGTGCAATCAGTAACCAATATTCTAATCGAATGGTAGACAGGTAATAATCACAAATGATCAATGCTTTGAGAAGACTTTACACATACTTTTGTTTCTTGCTTTTGAATAATAGACATGCCACAAAGATAAATATAAGAAACAAAATAAATATAAATGCTATATATATATATATATTATATATATATATATATATATATATATATATATATATATATATATATATATATATATATATACATACATAACACAGCTCTGGAAAAAATTAAGAGACCACTGCAAAATTATCAGTTTCTCTGGTTTTACTATTTATAGGTATGTGTTTGGGTAAAATGAACATTTTTGTTTTATTCTATAAACTACAGACAACATTTCTCCCAAATTCCAAATAAAAATATTATCATTTAGAGCATTTATTTGTAGAAAATGGTCAAAATAACAAAAAAGTTGTTATCTGCTGGTGCAAGGTTGTCCTGGAAGAAAACTTGCTTCCTTCTGCTCTGACAATGTTCCCCAACTCTGAGGATTGGTTTTTTCCAGCAGGACAATGCTCCATGCCACACAGCCAGGTCAATCAAGGTGTGGATGGAGAACCACCAGATCAAGACCCTGTCATTGCCAGCCCAATCTCCAGACCTGAACCCCATTGAAAACCTCTGGAATGTGATCAAGAGGAAGATGGAAGGTCACACGCCATCAAACAAAGCCGAGCTGCTTGAATTTTTGCGCCAGGAGTGGCATAAAGTCACCCAACATCAATGTGAAAGACTGGTGAAGAGCATGCCAAGACGCATGAAAGCTGTACTTGAAAATCAGGGTTATTCCACCAAATATTGATTTCTGAACTATTTCTAAGTTAAAACATTAGTATTGTGTTGTTTAAAAATGAATCTGAACTTATTTTCTTTGCATTATTCGAGGTCTGACAACACTGCATCTTTTTTGTTATTTTGACCAGTTGTCATTTTCTGCAAATAAATGCTCTAAATGAAAATATTTTTATTTGGAATTTGGGAGAAATGTTGTCAGTAGTTTATAGAATAAAACAAAAATGTTCATTTTACCCAAACACATACCTATAAATAGTAAAACCAGAGAAACTGATAATTTTGCAATGGTCTCTTAATTTTTTCCAGAGCTGTATATATATATATATATATATATATATATATATATATATATATATATATATATATATATATATTCTAAATGGGGCGCCAGGGTGATTAATCCAGCTACAGTATGAATGTTAAAAGCCACTAATCTATCTAATAGATAATTGGAATATTATGATTGTTGGTAGGTTTGCACACCTAGGAGATTTTGAGTGTGCTGCACTATTGTCTTTATTTTTCAGTATTTATAAGATGTTTCCTGCTGACAGAAAGAGGGTAGAAGCTGCCTTGGCTTCTAGCCATCTCCCGAAAGGAAAGGTGAGATTGCCAATGTCTGGGAATGCCTTTCATGTGGGTAGATCGTTTATTGGGTGATATGTCCGGGGCAAGTGAGAGGTTTTAAAGGTAAAGATTTCAGTGTTGAATGGCACATTTATCATTGAGGTGACACAGTGGTTTTGCAGTCTGTAGATGTTATAGAAATTAGATATTTTTCAAATGATGTAACTGCAGCTTTATAAAGAAAAGCAAGCTACAAAAAGTTTATTTTTTATTTTTTATTTCTCCTTTGGGGGAATAGTTAACTACGCTGCCCTTCAACTTGTGTCTAAAAAGTAATCGTTATTAAAATATTGCACATAAATGACACTCACTGTTCCTAATATAAGAAACTTGCATTGATCTTAACTTGTTACGTGTTTGAAACCCAGGTCTAATATTAAATGAATTTCATAACTAAAGTTCAGATGGAGGGTCAGACACCAATCTCCGCGTCACCAAATTGAATCATTCAATTTACACATTAGCTAATTAAGAGTGTTAGCACTATAAATACTCTCTCCACTTACCTCTCATTTGTGTTTCGATTTCATCGTAACCCACCTCCTCTCCATCTCCACCTTTTCTTAATAAAAATTTCTAGGTTTTGTCAATGGGGGTCAGCCAGACAGTGAGCCCTCAAACCATGTTAGGTTTGAAGCCAAATTAATGTGTATATACAACATTCTTCTCTGTAAAATCACATACTCTGCATTCTCCACAATAAACATTTGTACTAAAACATATTGTGATTGCTGTTCGTCCCAAACTACTGAAACGTTATTTTCTGTTTTATTTTTCAGAATGACACAATGAAGCCAGAAGAATTTACTGAAACACAGTATAGGACATTCCTGATGAATCTTTGCCCAAGACCAGAAATATATGAAATATTTACCACTTAGTAGGTTTGTTTTTGATGTCTTGAGAGTAGATGTAAAGTTAGCTGTAATCCTGACATTGCACGTATAGTCTACTGTTTTGGTAGATAATTATTTTTGCCTCTTGGAAATAATGGTCCATAACTACTTGAACTTTGTGAAAAGGTGACGTGGGGATGATATGAGTACATAGTAAAATTATATTTAGCCAATATCAGATTATTTTCATGACATAGCTCTATGATGGTCCTGTCATGCACAATAAAATGGTAATAATTAAAAAGAGCAGCTATTTACTGTAATCTTTATACTGTATTGCAGTAGTGCCAAGTCAAAGCCCTACATGACAAAGGAGAACCTGACCAAGTTTATCAATGAAAAGCAGCGCGACTCCCGGCTGAATGACGTTCTGTTCCCCCCGCTGAAGCCAGACCAGGTCAAGAGCCTAATTGAGAAGTACGAGCCAGCGGCCGCAAACAAGCAGAGGGGTGAGTCACATTCACAGCAGAGGCACTGCTCTGGGTTTTCACACATACTGCTCTGAGGGCCATTCACCTGTTTGCCTGTGTAACAGCTAATTTGTCTAGTTCTCCCTTCGGTATTGAGGGTATTAGAATCTGGGGATCTATGAATCTATGTACCTAAATACGCAGTTTCATTTTTAAATGTACACACTATTAAAAATGTTTTTAGCATTTTTAGGTGTTTATTGCAGATAGAGAAGAATACAATAAATGTTTATAAAGTGCCTTCCATGAAACACCTTAAAAAATAAAATTTGGCATAGATGCTGAGTCTGTGGTTGGGAGCACGGTACCTTAAGGCCTTACCTCCCACAGTTTTGAACCAAGCCTTCAGGATGGTCAGTAACCCCGCTGTAGAAGAGTGTAGAGAATGGGTTGGAACATATTCAGACAACATATCCGAAAGGACCCTGTAGGTCAACAACAAGATCTTAAAATCAATCCTAAACCAAACAGGTAGCCAATGAAGGCTTCTCAAGAATGTTGCAATACGCTCTGTAGATCCGGTACGAGTCAAGACTCGGACTGTAGAATTCATAACCAAGTGGAGTTTAGACCAGTGAACAGCAAGTTAGAATAATCCAGCGGTGAATAAATACATTCATGGACCAGGGTTTCAGCAGATCCCTGGTCTAAAACATTTCATAGTATCGTTTAGAAACATAGAACGGTGATTTCACTATTTGCTCAAAACCAATTAACAACACTGATGAGCCTGTATCAAACTACTTGGTGTATAAGGCTGATAGTCTACTCTCCCCAGTGCATTCATAATGAGTAATATAATACGTTTGTTAGTATTAAATGGTAAAACCTATGAAAGCCTGTATAATACCAATAACAGTTTGCAGATTTTAATGTTTTTATGTAAAGCTATTGAAAGACTACCCTCTTGTGGTGAAACATATGTATGGCAGTATTGCATGTCTCCTGACAGAATGGGTGTAGTGATTCAGTACTGTATGCACAGAAAAAGAACAGCAAAGTTAGACCTATACCATCTTCTTTCTACCATTTTGGGGAAACAAAGATATGATAGCCCTTCTAAATGAGTAGCTTTATCATAGGAGTATGCCCTTCAGTGTTTTATGTCATTTTTTCATTTTGCTCGCCAACATTCCTACATTTCAAGCATGTTCTGCTGCATATTGTAAAATCACAAACACATAGAAAGTATGCACAACAAAACACACTTACAAAGTTAACCTATTCTAAGTGTTACATTAGAAGGATCATGCTGTTCACACTGTTGCCATTCGATTACAGGTCAGATATCCCCAGAGGGGCTGTTGTTTTACTTAGCTGGCTCTGAAAACTACGTGGTTGCTCCTGAAAAGGTGATTCTTCACCAGGACATGAATCAGCCGTTACCACACTACTACATCAAGTCTTCACACAACACCTACCTCACAGGTACTTCACAATCCTGGGTACTGAGGTCTCATTTGAAATCTTTGGTGTTGTTTCCACTTTTCCCTTATTATGCAATTTAAACTTTTCTTAGGTAGTACTTTTTCTTCTTTATGAAGATATGTAGAACAACCCTCTCTTCCTTGCTGGTCCTCACTGGTTATAGAGAAGTTCTTCAATATTCTGTACCGGACAGCACTGAGTAAATGTGTCAGGCCTCTGGAAAGGAACTCTGATAGATGTAGACCAACAAGGAGTAGAGGGCAGTTCTGTAGTGATGTATTTATCAAAACAAAGAAAACATTTAAGAAATTAGAAATCGTGATTGGGCAGAAGGTGGGGGAGGTGAAAACAGGTACTGAAGCAAATAAATGGTAGGAGACACAAAACCTTTGTGAACCTAGTCTATCAATCAGACTTCATGCATTTATAATCTACTGTAGCAGCAATGATTTATAAACCTTGATAGCCTCTGGTTTCTGTGCCCCCAGAGTTGATTTTGTTTTTGTTCACAAAGCTGATATCTAGTGTTTGATTCGTTTCCAGCCGGGCAGTTTTCGGGAATCTCTTCCCCAGAGATGTACCGGCAGTGCCTCCTCGCAGGGTGCCGCTGCTTGGAGCTCGACTGCTGGAAGGGAAAGCCACCAGAGGAAGAGCCAATCATCACGCACGGGTTCACCATGACAACGGAGATTCTGTTCAAGGTAGAGGCAGTCTGTCCTCACAGTCAAATAGAACAATTACCTCATCAACTATCCATTCAGAGAGATGCAAAAATAATTCATGCAGGCTTGACATCAATAATATTAATATTGGTACAGCAGAACCAAAAACCTGGGAATTATAGGAAGTGCTCAGAAAATTGAACCCTCTGAATCTTGCCTATGGTACATTTTTTATTGTTTTCCCCCACATCTCTCATTCCTAATCAGCTAATGGCAGACCTAAATAATTAAAATAGTTACTTTTGGAGATTACACTTACTTTTTTTTTAAGACCAGACCTGTTTTCATTATATGCATGGTATTTTACTTAAGTTCCCAAACATAGCAATGACTTCTGAGAATAAATATCTTACAATACTGCAGTGTGTAACTACTGTACAATAAGAACTAATACAATCCAGTACTAGAAATGACCAGTGGTTAAATGATAGGGATCTTTGAAGGTCAAGGAGGTTGTATTTACTTACTTTAATTCAAAATGATTGGCATAAAAACCATAAGGACTTATTTTTGCGTGTGTTTCCATGACAGCTCTTAAATGGATACAGAAATGTTCCTTTTTTGGAGTATAGTACTTTGAGTAAAGAGCTTTCTTCTTTGAGACAGAGCCTCGTGAAAAGCCGTTTCAGGCGTTTTTGTTTCTAACAGCTTCACACCGCTATTCCTGCTTTGCACTGAAACCATATAATTGCTGGTTCAAAATGGTTCTCCTGCTCCGTTTTTGTTTTGGTAAATTATACCCTGAAGACTCTCCTGTTGCTCACTTTGTTGTGTTTTTTTTATAATTTTTTCTTCTTTCTGGCAGGATGTTATTGAGGCCATCGCAGAGTGTGCTTTCAAAACCTCTCAATATCCTGTGATCCTGTCTTTTGAGAACCATGTTGACTGGTGAGATAATTTATTTTATTGAAGGTTTTATTTATTTATTTATTTATTTAATCTGGCATGTGGAACATATGACATTCTTGTGAATGTCAACACAAATTTCTTGAGTTTTAAACTTTTAGAGAAAGTAGAATCTCTCTGGTCTTATTCACAGCTGTCTCTGTATTTTTTAGTCACATTTTATTATGGAATCTTTTACATTATAATGTATGAGATGCATAAGACAAAGACTAGACATTTTTATTATAGTACAGATTTACAACCAATACTTTAAATAAATCATCAATCTGACCTGAATCTGGTCCCACTGGCTCAGAGTTCACTATAAGTATCATTTGGGAAACAGAAAATATATAGCCAACCCCAGTCTATACCAGTGGTAGAATAACATACCATTGTATGTTCTCTTTATCTCCTCACTTAATACATATAAATATATGTTTTCGTCTTGTATTGTTTCTGTTTTTCTTCATTAGTGCCAAACAGCAAGAAAAGATGGCAGAGTACTGCAGGACAATATTTGGAGATGCCTTGCTTACAGATCCACTGGAAAAATACCCGGTGAGTAGAACGTTTAGGCACTAATGGAATGCAGTCATGAGTTATAGTCATGTGGTTCCATTTCACAAGATAATACTGTGTGTTTCAAAGTTTCTTTTGTTTCACATTGTTAAAGCTCACTTTAAAAAATAATTCCTCTCCAATCAAAAACAGACTCTCACAACGAATTACTTTTTTGTTCTTGTTTGTGTGTGTGTGTGTGTGTGTGTGTGTGTGTGTGTGTGTGTGTGTGTGTGTATGTCTAATTGTACATGACAGCTGAAACCAGGGCATCCCGTACCATCTCCTGCAGAATTAATGGGGAAAATCCTCATCAAAAACAAAAAAAATCAGTCGCCTAACAAGAATGCTCAAGAGGCAGCTAAGAAACCACCAACAGGGGACGGTGCCCATCCACACACCACCCACCCAACCCACCATGCCAGTACAGATGAACTCAACAGCAGCACAGACCCGCATCATGGCCATGGTATGTTTCACAGAAAAGATACTCAGCCCACATTTCCTTGATTTCTTTAAATAAAAAATGTTGCTTCCAGTCTGTGAATGTAGAGAAATTACACTTGTCAGACACAGTAAATATATTTAAAATCAGGATTTTAAATAAAATCGGAATCCTAATCAAAGTCAAATGTCAAAGAGATTCTGATATAATGTAAGACAACAGGCATGTCTAGTGGTGTGTTTGTTTCTGTA
Source organism: Polyodon spathula (assembly GCF_017654505.1). Taxonomy (NCBI): domain Eukaryota; kingdom Metazoa; phylum Chordata; class Actinopteri; order Acipenseriformes; family Polyodontidae; genus Polyodon; species Polyodon spathula. The sequence goes on from NC_054545.1 coordinate 14,204,244, forward strand.
TATCCCTGTAACTGTTGCTTCTCTCTGTCAGAGGCAGATCATCATGATCATCATGATGAACATGACGACCACGACGATCATGACCACGATGAGGAGACGATGAAGAACTCCGATGAGGTGCTGTAGAGTGCAACACAAATCAACACACTCACCCCACAGACCTCTTTTCAGTTTTGATTTTAATCCTTCAGATTCCAGTGCATACAATTGTGCCTCATTGTTTTATAATAGATGGTGAACAAGCCGCCATGTATAATAACAAATAATATACACCAAAACTGTACAAATAAGGCTATAATTCTACTCTGCCTTATTATGCGCGGTTGGGTGTACATTATTTTTCTATAATACTTGTCCATCAGTGAATGCTACAGTGTAGCAAAAAAATAAAAAATAAAATTGTTTTAACCTTTTTTGTCAGCATTCCAAAATAGCTTTCAAAAGCGATCATGGTTGCTAACGTCTTGAAGTGTTCATGGGGTTTGCTTTTACCTATCAGGGTACAGCGGGCCAAGAAGTAAAAGCCGTCGAGGCAATGTCTTCTTTGGTGAACTACATCCAGCCAAACAAGTTTATTTCTTTCGAGAATGCAAAAAGTAAGTCTGCTTTTAAGACTAGCATGGTAACTTTTGCTATTACATGTTTCTTCCTGGTGTGTTGCATGTTATTCTTGTAGGCTGTTGTTTATATTGTGCCTGCTGAGCTGTAACTGAGCTTGAAGATGTCAAGTCAGCAGATACATTTGTATTTGTCTCACAAGATTTTTAGTATCAAATCATGGGAAATGTAAGCAAACTGGATGTACAAGGTCCAAACTATGGAAGAATGTAGTAAATAGACACCAATGAATTATACATTAGTACAAATCTGATTCTGGGACACTGAAGCTTTGTAGTTGTGAGTTATGATTAAAGGTGCTGATTTATGTTTAAATTGTTCATAAGTCTTATTGATTGCCAGGTTCCCAGTACAGCGGTAATTTGCTTATGGTAGATGCACTCTGAAGCCAACAGATCTTCAGAACCATGACACTTTAAACGGCAACATAAGTTTCAAGCAGCCAAAGTCCAAAATGTTTTTAAAACTATAATTGTCAGAAGTTATTTTCCCATGCTAGCATCAGTGTAAAGTGTATTGTATTACTGTTAATGTATGTGATATGAAACCATTGATGGAGCCTGCTAATCTTTTTTTCCAACTATCTCTTTAACCTCAGAAAAGAATCGCAGCTATGCGGTCACCTCTTTTGTGGAGACTAAAGGGGGAGAGTTGGCCACAAAGTCTGCTGTGGAGTTTGTGAAGTATCCTTTTGAAATACATTGTGCCATTCCTACCTACTAAATAGACTTTGCTGCCAAATGGTCTAGTTTTTTGTTTTTATGATGAAACAGATGTTGACTATATATGTATGTAGATCTCTTGTGTTGCATCAGTTTACAAAAGTTAATCTCACGTTTAGCCTATTCAACAGTCATTATAAACTTAAAACATTTTTAACATACAGCATTCCATTGTTACAGAGCCCAGGAAATACCGTGGGGGGAAAAAAAAATATGTATTGGGTGCACACAAGAAAAATTAATTTATGTGCATGACATATATTTTTTCCCCACATTTTTTCCCTTGCTCTGTACATTGTCAACCAAGATAACATGAAAATGTAATTTTAAAGAGTCTGTTGATTGGTGTTATAAAGTTTCTATACAAAGTAATGAATAAGTTATAACAAGAGGCAGATGAGTCGAATCTACCCCAAAGGGACCCGGATGGACTCCTCCAACTACAACCCTCAGCTGTTCTGGAATGCCGGGTGCCAGATGGTGGCGCTGAACTACCAGACCATGGGTGAGTCAGCACTTCTCATTCTCACTGGCCAGCTTTACATGGGAATTGCAGGGCAAAAGTTGATGTAGTCACCTATTGCACATTTAAAACGTACACTTTGTGTTTATACTGTTACATAATGTCACTGACACTTGTTCGCGTAGAATCGTACAGTAGCTAGGACAGTGTTTTAATGTTTTCTACAAAGGCAGCACAGATCAGATCCAAAAAAAGAGAGAAAAGTATAACAATATATAAAGTTTTATTTAGAATGTTTTTTCAAACATGCACATCACCTTTAGCACCTCATACTCTAGCTGTCCCCGCTTCTAACTTATGTAGAAATGTAGCGTGTATGAAACGAACAAAAATGCATCGTTTGCCATTGGAACAGAGCATAGAAATTGGCCACTAGAGGCCAGTGTAGCTAAAGAAATACAAGCTCTCTGTGTGATTTTAAAGGCTTGTTGTCTTTTTATGGTTTTACAGTATTATCAGAAGTATAACACCTTATATCTAGTAATGCGATTTGATTGCCATGCAATTTCTTTACCAGATTTTCCAATGCAGCTGAATATGGCCATGTTCGAGTACAACGGCAGAACTGGCTGGCTCCTTAAACATGATTTTTTGCGTCGAGCTGACAAGACATTTGACCCTTACTCTGCTGACAGAATCGATGTCATTGTGTCAAACACTGTCTCCGTCAAGGCAAGTATCTCGCCCCAGGTACATTTTCTCAATGTGTGACCAGGCGAAGAACCAGGATAAAAATAAAAAACAGATTAAAAAAATGTTTTTACACTTTAACCTTCACTGCTTGGCTTTAGAAAGCATACTTTTTTGTTTGTGTTGTTGTTGTTTACAGGTGCGGTGATATAACCCACTATTGTTCCCTGGAATCAGTTATGTTGCTACGTAACTGCACTATTAGGAGGTTATAATTATCATCAGAAAGCTGTTGGGCTTACTCAGAACAAAGCAGACAGTGCTGTCTTCTGTCTGTCAGTGCTTAGAGTTAATAAATCCCTTGTATTTGTAAATGCTCCATTTGTGCCCCACCCCCCACCAGATATATTCTGGCCAGTTCCTGTCTGACAAAAATATTAAGACGGGAGTTGAGGTGGAGGTGATGGGTCTGCCCGGTGACCCGAAACGCAAATACAAGACAAAGTGGTCTGCGGCACACAACTCCATCAACCCTGTGTGGAATGAAGAGCCCTTTGTGTTTGAGAAGGTGCGGTGTTCTCTTTTTTAAGTCGTGTATTATTGAGCCTATTGTCATTTTAAGGTTCCCTTCTTGTCAGTTATTTCATAAAGCTTTTGTCACCGCAAAGTCAAATCCTTGTATCTCAGGAACCATTTGTGGTAGCAACTTCATATCTGCAGAGCTATATACTGTAATCCTTGCACGCTCAATGTGTTGCTGGCAATGACACATGTTGCCATATTGATGTAATAATAATAATAGTAATAGTTTTATTTCTGCTGTAATAATAATAATAACTTTAATTTATTATAGCACCCCTCAAGGCGCTGTACAAAGCAAAATGATCAAGCACAAATCAACATTACAAAACACTTTAAAATTAATCAGTAAAAAATATATATAAATACATAAAGCAAAATACAATAAAATAGGTCAATATAGCGATAAAACCGATCATCATAAAAGTACAGTATATTGTAATAAATGGTGCAGACTGCAGTAGAGTCAAAGAGTTAAGAAAATACAAGAATAATAATGTCTTAAGGGTATTTTTAAATTTGGCTACTGTTGTGGATTCTCTAACGAAAGCTGGAAATAAGTTCCAAAAATGAGCAACACAGCGAAAATTACGTCCTCCGAATAGAGACCGTTCAGAGACAATTTCCATTGACAGTGTCGCTACATCTTGTTTAAATTGTTTTTGTCCAGCCCCTGTGTATTGAAATGTCTTATCTCAATAAATAATTCATTCATTATGTATAGTGTTCTCCAGTAGATGTAGTCTTTTGTTCCCCACTTTCCCACGTTCAATAACTGATCCGAACAATCGATTGTGTGAACAGATTCTGATGCCGGAGATGGCCTACTTGCGTATTTGTGTTCATGAAGAAAGTGGGAAGTTCATTGGACACAGAATAATCCCTATCCATGCCCTGCGATCAGGTAATACTAATCTAATGGAAGTGACAAGGAAATGGGAGACCTATCCCAGCGTGAGAAAAGAAAAATGTGCTGGCTTCAGCTTTGGTTGTGTTCTATTGTAAGATTTAAAAAAAAAACAACAACAACAACAAAAAAAAAAACATGGCACCTTTTAGTGGGCAACATTTATAGGGAGGAAACCACAGCATTGCCTCTACCAGCAAAGATCACAAGAACATTATTTGACAGTTGCCTACTTTACATAAATGAAAACTGCCTTTTCAGTTTGATTTCTCTATTTCAGGATTCCACCACTTATGCCTGCGAAGTGAGAGTAACATGCCACTGGACTTGCCAGCTCTGTTTGTTTACATTGAGGTGAAGGATTACATCCCTGCCTCTTTTGCAGGTAACTGATCTAACCTAAATAGATTCAAGTAGTGCAGCTTGCATGCAGGCCATAATGTGAGTAAAATGTGAATAAAATCCCTTGTAAATATTTACCTGTTAACCATTTATGATGTCCTATGCAATATGTCTTTTATTTATGCTAGCCATACATATTTTCAGATTTCACAGACCTCCTATCAAATCCCCTTAAAGAAGATAAGAAAGTAGTTAAACCGGTAAGTGTATGTGTTTGAAAGTTCTGTTACAACACAGCACGATACAGTACTTCCCTGCAGTTCAAGAAAAACAAACTCGTTTACGAATGTAGAGGTTATTCCTTAGTTTATTTTAAATGTTTCAGAGCTGGTAAAAAAAAAAAAAAAAAAAAAAGATCCAAGTGGGACTATTCCTTAGTTCATAATGGCTGCAGCATTTGATTACTGCAATAACAACATCATACACATTAAATATTTATAAATTAAAAATATTTTATATTATTCCAAATCTTCCTTAACTGTTATACAGTAAAGGACACCCAGGACACTCACTCAAGGGCAATCCTTCTTTTTACCAGGCTCCTGCTCAGAAACCACCTCCTGTGACCTCAAACAACAATCCCCCAGAGACACCAAGTCCTCAAGAAAAAAACCTAGACACAGGTCAGTTAAAGACCTCATATTAGCTGTCCATCTCTTTTTTTCTGCATGTTGCTTGCTTCTATGCAATAGGTGGCAGTGGGGGGCTATTGGTTTAATGGGTGTGTAACAACAGATACCACAGGTGCAGTGCTTCAAAAATTTATTTCACATTATCTTATTCTAGCAACAGTTGGTGCAAAGGGGGATGTTCACATATATTCTGTCTGTGTTAGACATTTCCATGGTATTTTTCATTAAAACCATATCAATTAAGCTAAAAAAAATCCCCCACCCAAAAACTCAGGATTTTATAAGTAAGCTTTCTTTTAAAATGTATCCCAAATACTCACCATCTCTGTACCAGCACTGTATGAACATACTGTCATATTTTGTTGTACATACTTTCCATACTAATAAAACTAAATACTTTGTTTTGTACCCCATGCTGCTGTGTGAAACCAGAATAAATGACGCTATTTTGTTTGGATGGTTTTAGCTGTTCCTGACCTGGCAGCTGATTCCTCTGCTGCTCCTGGTGTTGCTCCTGCTCTGACTCCCACTCCGATCCCAGCCCCACGTGCAGCCACCCCTGCAGCCACCACTGCAGAAACTCCTGCAGCTACCCCTGCAGAAACCCCTGCAGCCACCCCTGCAGAAACCTCTGCAGCCACCCAAGAGCCTCCCAAACCTTCCCCAGGTATTTCACACCCACCGCTGTAAACCACCTGCACTGTAGCCTTAATGCTAAGTCAGCTCTGGCCGATACATGCATATTAGATTGAAATTGAAAATTACTCGGGGTTAGTGAGGCGGGTTATACTTTTCCAGTAAGTTTTAGAAAATGTTAGAATCCCATACAGCTAAGATTACAAAATAATCTTTTTACTACTTATCTATTATAACCAGACTCATGCTCTCACATTGCAGATCAAGTTTATCCTAGCTATGTTAATGGAATCTTTAAATCGCTTGAAACCTTAAAACCCACTCCATCTCATTTATTAGTACTTGGTTTTAAATACTCAACACCATCAATAAAATGGGTGACCTATACTAGTAATAGTCATTAGTACTGGCCTCATGTGAATGGGTCTTGTGCACAGGTGGAGAACATGTGGAGGCTGACCTAGCATGTAATCACTCAACTTGTCTTCTTTTCATAGAGCCAACTACAGCAACCATTGACGAGCTGAAACAACACAAAACCTTTGTGAAAATCGCAAAGAAACACGAGAAGCAGATAAAGGACCTGGAGAAGAAGTATCAGAAAAAATGGGATGACCTGGTTAAGAAATACAGCAAAATGTTTGCAGCTCTTCAGAACCAGCTCAAAAAGAAGAAAGCAGGGTCTTTGAAGAAAGGGTAACCTGCTATCAATATTGCCATCCTGAAGATTTTCAGTCACTTTAGGAACTATTATATACAAATTCTCCCCACAAGATGACATTTATAAGAAATGAAAACATTCACATAGAGGAAGTATTTGCCCTGCATGTTTTTATTTTACCAATAGCGTGACTGTATGTTTCTTTGCTAAACTTTACTTTAGAATGGGACACTTTCCCTTCTTAAGCTGTGTTAATAGCATGCTCTAGGATTGTTTGGCAATGCTTCAATACTTTCCTGTTGCCTCAGGATGGTTTGACAGCTAGTCTTTGATTTTTATTGGCAGCGACATTGTTGATGCCCCAGACTCTACCCCTGCCCCAGACCCCAAGGTGGCAGAGGTGAAGGGGAAACTCAAGACTGAGCTGACACAGCTGCGTGAGGAACAGTACGCTCTCATCAAGACAAAGAAAGAAGAGCACAGTGCCGAGGTACCTTACTTTTAGGGGAATAAACAAGCACATTCAATTTGGGTTATGAGTGTAATGCATTTCTAAACTTTATAAACATTTTATATAAAAGTTTTTTATATACTGTGTGTATATATATATATATATATATATATATATATATAATTTCTTAGATGTGACACCCCCCCCCCCCCCCTCAAAAAAAAAAGGGTGTAAATCGGTGGGGACAAGATTTCAACTGCCTATTAATATTTGGTCGTCATACAGAGCCAGTTTTAGGCAGAATCAAGAGTACAAAGAGTAAACCCAGTGGTATAAATGAATCTATACATTTCTAGTACATTTAAAGTAGCTAAAGGAAATTACCTTGGGTCATGAAGCACAACTGTAATTGTTAATGATTTTCTAACCACATCTAATGTCTATTACTGTACATGCTCTACATTGTTTTAAAAGTGTGTCCTTTCTTTATTGTGACAGCAATCTGTAAAGCTGCTGGAAATAGCAAAAGAAAAGCATGCAAGTGAGCTGAAAGCACTGAAGGAATCAGTTGACAGGTCAGGAATTTATATCACTAATTTATTGTAGGACTACTGTGAATGGTAATAATGAATGAGGGAATAAGCTCAATCAAAAACTAGTGAACTGAGGAACTGGGAAAGACACAAGTGAGACTAAAAGTACACTCATTTCACATGGGCTAATTACCAAGATTATGCCAGCTGCTTTCAGGGCACAGTATTCTTTGTGAAGGGCAGCTTGACCTTCAGCATAACTAAGTCATGCTTGCAAAAATATAATGGCAAATGAGTCATTCCATGGCCCCATCTTGCTGATTTGATTGGGTCTGTTGAGAAAATTTTTGGTTTTTCAGTAGTCAATGTTCTTAGTGAGTCCTCATCGGACAGGACACCACTGTATTCATTACAGCAGGCAAATTCACTAACATGTGAATTACACTCTATTCTGAAGCAAACAACAGCAATATGATAGTTACAAAATATAACCTATTACTATCATGCACAAAATACATGTATTCTGATTGTTCAAGATGGAACCACCAGATGCCAGTATTGCTTAGGATGTTGTAAGACTAAAGGCTCAAGCTACATCTTTTTTTTTTATTTTTATATTTTTTTTAACCTACTACTTTTACCTGTGGTGGTTGGTGAGCCCGCCATCATTTCCTGAAAATCAATTGGATTAAATGAACAGGATTTTAAAGCTGCAGTGGCTCACAATCAAACATGTACACAAGCTTGTCTCAAGTAAATGGACACCTCATCTTATTTACATAGAGCAACATGTGATTCCTTGGTAACCATCTACGACATTCTTCAATTGTTTAGAGTTCTGTGAACTGGACTTTATTAGAAAGGTGTCGTGTTGACTGCCCACCCAGATTGTTTACATTCTTCAACAATTTTTCAGCTGTTGAGACAGAGTTTCCCCTCTGAATCCTTTGTCCTCGATTTGACTCACGACATGGTCTAATAGCTGTGATGTCACATGTGTATTGTAGAACAGCTGTCCCCTATGTGTTATTAGAATTTGAATACCAATACAGCAAAATGAAATAGTAACAGGACATGGTATTTATGTACATATATGAAAGATCCTGATTTTTGAAGGGGCTTTTTCATCTTCTGTAACTAAATGTTAACTATAAATTCCCTTGCTTCAATGTGGTTCAACATTAGTTTCAACCACAGGTACACCCTCTATTAGAAATATATAAAATTAATATTTACATACGATACTTCTGGAACCCAAGTCTTGCAACCAGTGGCAAAGACGTTATTTTTCATGTATCCGTATGTATAAATGGTGATCTATTTTCATTAATTAGTAGTTACGTGGTAGAAATAGACTCCCAATAAATTATACGTGTCACATTATTGTATATTATGCTTGTTATATATGCCTTTACCTTTCAAAACATACTTTAATTTCTCTGCAGTGAAACTAAAACCAGGAAGAAGAAACTTGAAGTGAAGCGAAATGAGAAGATCAGTGAAATGGTGAAGTCTGGTTCTGATAAAGCCACGCTGGAGAGGTGCAGAAACATTCATTCATTCCTTTTCTATTGAACACATGGTGTGGCCCTGCACTGGCATAAGAAATAGGGGACAAGACAACTATGTGATGTCTCTCACAACACAAACACACATGTTGAGTACAGCTGTTGCTGCCTTTCCTTGCCAATAACATTTCTGTTTTATGCTTGTCTAATACTTCACACACAAAAAAAAATGCAGAAAACAGAAATAACCCCCACATGTTCTTCTCAAGTAACATAATTGGGGATATTTGCATTCGTGTTTAAGAAAGATTAGCTTGCCCTCCACACACGTTTGTAGAGAAGCATTTTGCTGTGTCTTGTTTTCATTTGTTTTATATATATATATATATATATATATATATATATATATATATATATATATATAACTATATATTAAAAAAATTTTTTTGGAAAAAATACTATGACATATGTAAAAAATACTATCTCTGTTGTCTTTAATAAACAGACCTATAAGATTAATATATATTGCGAAAATTGACTTTTGTGGAAATTTTAGACTGTAAAAACTGCAACAAAACTTTATTTGTTTTGCAGGATAAAAAAGGAACTCAACACCACCTTTATCCAGGAAGTTGTACAGATGACGACAGCAGTAAGTAATGTCTAGTTGATTCTTTCACTTTATGCTGAGAAACAGCTGGGTGTTATTCTGCTATTTCACGAGGCACAAACGTGCTGTTTTAAAACTCTATCATTCTGCTGAAAACAAAGTTAAATAGCAATCGTCACTCACTGCCTGCCACTCTGTGCAAGTCCTGTGTTGTCGCTGGTACTGCTTTAGGTAGATATAGCCAACATAGATTTAAAGCTGCTGTTATGCTTTTTTTTTTTTTTTTTTTTTAGGTTAGAGAACATATTGTTGACCAGCAGGAAAAACTGGAAAAGAAACAAGCTTCCACTCTGGAAGAGATCAAAGAGAAAACGGACAAGGTAAATATAGTCATCAGAGACCTGCTAATTACTGAAGCATCTGTGGACATTGAGGTGTTTAACCTTTGTAGGACCACCCAGCATGGGAGTAAGCAGGAGAAAATAACTTCACTCAACATAGCAGACCAGTAATAATTTTTTCAGCCGTATAGTCATTTCATCAGTATGCACCACAAAGTAGTGAAACCCAATGGTCTATTGTATGGATTTATTACTAATTATTTTTATTCATTTTCCAATTTTCTCCAAATTTTGGAATGTCCATTTATTATTCAACCTGGCTCACCGCTGTAACGCCCAAACTAACTCGGGAGAGACGAGTGCTGTCAGCCGTCTGCTTTTTTTTCACTCTGCAAGCCCACACAATCCCATAAGGATCAGTCCTGTTGTGCAGTTATTAAGATGGTTGCTTGGCAATGGCAGAGTTTCATACTCACGTCTGGTACGCTAACTCACATGCATTACCCCTAAACACTAGGCCAACCCCCCTCCCAGAAGTTCCATTTCTATTTTTGCACTGTGATCAGACCTCTTCCATGATATTACTTCAAAACAGACTGGAAGGATAGTCTCAGAGAACAAAGCTCCTCTTTTTTTTTCTTTTTTCTTAGTAGAGGTTGAGTTTCTATGGACTTGTGCATTCATCTCTACTGCTGTTGTGAGGCTAACATTTAGGGCTTGCTTATTTATAATGTCATTGCTTTTATTTGTTTTTTGTTTAATGTTGGTCTGTAAGAATAACTCATTGTTTAATGAAAAATGCACAGTTAAGCTTAATTCTCTGTTCTGGAATTCTGTTAACAGCATAACCAGGACGTGAACACAGAGTTTGATGAGAAGATGAAAGCTCTCCCTAAGGAGGTGGAAGAGAGTGTGAACAGCACTGTCCGCCCATACTTCCCAGATGAAGTTGAGAAACCCAAGGAGAATGGATCACAGGTTGAAGGTCTATCTGATGTGGTGTACACAGGATAGATGCATTGGGATGCCCTGTCCCCATTAGTCAGAAGTTTGAATTATCGGTATGTTTGCATGTATTTATTTGTTTACTTTTAATTGAACTCATAAGCTAAGGTGAAACGTTTTTGGGTAGTTTTTGGGTTAGTCGCTTATATGCACTAGGAATTTGAATTTGAATGATGAGTTTTGAGGCCAAAACTGCCTCCTCATAACCTCAACATTTGAAGCTATCCAGAGGGGCTGTGTTTACAAAGCTGTTTTGAGAAAGTACAGCATTCTTTTTAAACCAAGCACAGTTGATTTTTTAAAAAATCATTTATTTACACTAATAAAAAATAAAAAAAACACCATAAGGGTTTACATCATTTAAAAATATTGCTGCTAAAGGCTTTTAAATTAATAGAACTAGAGACCTATATTTTTAAGCTTTTCTTTACTGATGGGCACCACGAATACCATCCCAATCAAGGACACTTCACACATAGCAGGCGTTACCTGCTAGCTAAACAATAGAGATAACAGTTAAACGTCCCCAAACTAAGGCAAGTGAAATTATGTGGCAGGTAATATAAGTTACAGTGAGAGTTTACATTTTATAAAGGCCAGTGAGCTTCCAAGGGTGTAGGATAAGGACTGCTCTACCTAATTGAAATAGACAATCTAGGTGGTCTCTAACACAGAACACTCGACAACATGTTTTATACTGTAAGTTACCAAAGTAAAATTTATCAGCAAACCCAGTCTATATTAACCAACATAATACAAGTAAAACAATGTCAATACCACTGCACTGCAAGATAATCAAATGATATGCACTCATTTTGGGCACTTGCAGAATAGTGAACTAGTGAAATTGTATAAAATGGTGAACAACAAAATAACTACTTCCTTTTCACAAATCTGTGTACTCCCATTAACTGGTCTAGAAACAGCACTGTACCATTAAATTACATTTTTGCTGCTTTTCAATTTTCAACTTTTCAGTTTAGCCATTCTCCTATTAAACTGTTGTGCCTGCATGCTGTAATTAATCACGTTATCTGCAGAAGAAGGACATGGTCTGAAGTAAGAGTTGAGAAAATTGGACATCTACATATCTGCAATATGTCTACTACATAGAAGACATTATTTGAATTGTATTTTGTTTCAGATATCAGGTTTTACTGATTTTCTTTTTAAACCTGTTACAAATATGCACTGACCCACATCTATAACTTGAGCAAGTTTTATGGGACTAAATAACCGATAAGCCAGTCAAAAGTTGTGTACATAAATCATGAAAATGGCCTATATAAATGTCTTGTAATGTTTATTTGGGACTGGGATTAGAAAAAAAAAAATTGTGGCTGTCAGATCAACCCCAGCAGATGGAAAGGCGCATCACACAGAATCTAAAAATATTTTAAGCGACTCAGGTGAATGGATGAAGCCTTACATAGAAAAACTAGGACAGCTTCAAGTTCTGTTGATGCACTATAAGGATTAAGAGGTTTATAATTTCTCAGTTATATGCATTTTTCTGCTTTGATCATACTTTTACTGAATCTCATGAAAAATGGTTGCTTCTCCTTTTTCATTGACGGTTTTTAACAAATCCACATTTTACAGTGCAATTGAATGTTAATCAGAATGTTATGGTTACACACATATTCTTAACATAATGGTACATTTTAAATACTATTTTAAACCCATTTTCAGCTAACATGTTCTAAAAGAGGGATCCTCAATGAGTCTGTAGTTTAAATACTCACATGGTGGTGACTTTTTTAAACATTTAAACTTACACATAAAATATAGATTCATAACAAATATTACAGACCTTTTTAAATAGGGGTAATTTCTTTTCCTAAAGCACCGACTGAAGCTGTTTCCAGACAGATGTATTTCAATGTGCCAGGCTTTGTAACTAAATGCTGGGCACCTGTCCTTAGAATAATAGTTTTCTTACACAACCTTCCATCTATATATCATTTCAAATGTACTGTATACAACGCTAAAGCTGCTAGGAACAAGGATAGTACAGAAAGATGAGATCCACACTGCTTTGAAAACTTTCAGTTACCATCCCTCATACTGTGTAAACCCATTGTAATAATGGCTCTTGTGTACTGTCTGCCTAGCATTCCTAGCACTTGCAATTACTTCCAGAGCTCAGGAGGCTGATCTACCCATGTTGTGTACAAGAGCTTGCTTCTGAGCCTGATGCTTACACTGTCTGAAATGGTAGAATCATTTTGAAAATGCACTTTCTTGTGTAGCCCTCCCTTGTATCTTAAACTGTGGGATATTTTTTCGAATATAGAACCTACATGTACTGGCAGGGAGCTATAAGGGCAGTTCTTTACAACAGCCCATCATCTGTAACCCCACAAGCAAGTAAAGAATGTGTCTAGATTGTAACAATGTTGATTGTGTTTTTATGTCGGGTCTTAATACACATGTAAAGCTTGCTTCTGTTGTTCTCCAAGATAATCATTTATATAAGGATACATTGCGGTGTATAATATTAAGACTTATTTTATATTGTAACTCCATATTGTAAATAGACATGTATTGATCATGACAGTAAACACGATTACTGTATTTGTTTATAAAAATGGTAATGGTATCAATTGTCTTTATAAATTAATTTAAAATAAACTATTTATTCCATATGGATATGTCTGAATAACAATTACACAAAAAAAAAATACAATAAAAACATATACATATATACACCATAGCTCTTTGTGACATTATTTGTATTCAGTTTTACTGGGTGATACAGGAGGTCATGTGACTTGCCCAAGGTCACACAATGATCCCCTGACTTTTAGGGTAGTGGAACACAAAACAATATTAAAGATTGTTTTGCCAAAGTTATTTAAATCATGGCTTGAACTTTCAACATACTGCTAGATAATCATCACTTGTGTACTAGTACAGTTGAAAAAAGATCCCTGAAAAGACTGAAAGTTGCCTTGTACATATGCTTCACTGCACCCACTATACCATAGATCTTATGTGAATTATGAACTATGGAATAAAAAAAGTGAAATCCATTTGATGTCAATTAAAGATTTATCACCTGTCAAAAGAGGAGAACTTGCAAGTGGATAAAATAAGCAGTAATCCTTTATAAATACCCTCACCCCCAGAAGATAAAAGTAAAGTATCCCCTCGCACCAAGCAAAATCAAGGAAAAGAGCTACTTTCTCCCATCAGATTACAAAGGGTTGTTGATTGTGCCAATATTCACTGAGGATTCTAGAGGGAGCGTCTCCAGCACTCCTGCGGGTTTGGGAGGCAAAAGCTGCCAAGACTGTTTCCCCTCACCGTGATACAGCAGACCCTGCTGGCCAGCAACCTGGTGAGCTCAGGCGGACACCTGCAGGGTTGGCCTTTGCCTTCAGAGACTGGTAGCTCGCTGACATCCGCTCTCGAGTTCATGAATGTAAAAGAGATAATTGGCTTGGTCGTAGGATTGGAGGACACCCACTGAACCTTCAGTTCTCCTGAGCAGTGTGGGGGAACTTCTGCAGTGAGGGAACATAACTGCATATTCTATATTGGGACTAAAATAATTGGGCACGTTTTTTTTTTTTTTGATTGTTGTAACTAGTTTAGGCATCACCTACACCTTTCCCCATTGAATTACCAGCTGGAAACATGAATCACAGTTCTAACAAACAAGAGTTATATATATCAACAGGGGAACATTAATGAATGGAGGTGGAAATGTAATTAAAGTTAAGAGAAACACCTGCTTACTCACTTATTTCTTAGTACTAAAGTTGCTTCTACTGTATGTCTTTGGTTAGATGAATGTCAGATAGATATCTTTTACAAAAATTATAAATGTTAAACAACATGTAGTACCTTGTAACTATTTTAACTACAATAAATATCCCCACCAAACACCACATCTGATAAACTCCCACACTGACCCATATGTGAGATCTGATTTAAAACCAGTGAACTTTTAAAACATCTGTTAATATACAATTTCTAATGAGAAGTCACTGATCTCAGAGACATTAAGAAAAACAACTGAAATCCTACATCAACCGATCTCAGTTGTTCCAAAAGCAATCTGCTCTATTTAAAGAAAAAAAAAACATTCTGAACTTGTTTGAAGCTGGACTACTCAAGGTAGGATATTGTAGAAGAGGATGGTTGTTTCTAAGTTTGGTTAAACTATGGGTAAATAAAATAAGGAAAAGTACAGTAAACCTTACAGTACTATGTTTATTTAAATGGGATTTTCATTTATAAATCATGCACAGTACAGTATCACTTCTATGTGTTACACAGAACCCTTTGCTATCAATTGTCTTTGCAACAGACCATGTAACGCAAACAACGGATTCTCTCCCAAATAATATTATTTTTTTAATTTTCATTTAAAAATATTATGATATGTGGTACCACTTGTTTAAAGAAAGCTCTCAGTTTGCAAGTCTTTATTTCAGACATTCTTTTGCATGGTCTGCAGAGTCAAAGAATACGATTAGCTTCAAAGCATTTGTCAACATGGGAAGAAAAGGCAGCATTAAAGGGGTGAAGATAATTTAGTTTTCTAGGTAGAAGATATCCAGTAATTGAAAAAAAAAAAAAAAAGACAGGACAACAGACTAATAGGCATACAAACCATGAGCTTTCTTAAAACTAGTATGGTAGTATGGTACCATATATATATATATATATATATATATATTATATATATTATATATATATAGTATATATATATATATTATATATATACAGTGCCTTGCAAAAGTATTCAGACCCCTGACCAATTCTTTGATGTTACTGAATTACAAATGGTACATTGAAATTCGTTCTGTTCGATATCTTATTTTAAAACACTTAAACTCAAAATCAATTATTGTAAGGTGACATTGGTTTTATGTTGGGAAATATTTTTAAGAAAAATAAAAAACTGAAATATCTTGCTTGCATAAGCATTCAACCCCCACACATTAATATTTGGTAGAGCCACCTTTTGCTACAATAACAGCTTTAAGTCTTTTGGGGTAAGTATGTACCAGCTTTGCACACAGTGTCGGAGTGATTTTGGCCCATTCTTCTTGGAAGATTTGCTCCAGGTTGTTCAGGTTGGTTGGACTACGCTTGTGGACCACAATTTTCAAATAGTTCCACAGATTCTCAATGGGATTGAGATTTTGACTGGGACACTGTAGGACATTCACCTTTTTGTTCTGGAGCCACTCCAATGTTGCTTTGGCCTTGTGTTTGGGATCATTGTCCTGCTGAAAGGTGAATTTCCTCCCAAGCTTCAGTTTTTTAGCGGACTGAAGCAGATTCTCTTGCAGTATTTTCCTGTATTTTGTTCTATCCATTCTTTCTTCAATTGTAACATGATGCCCAGTCCCTGCTGATGAGAAGCATCCCCACAGCATGATGCTGCCACCACCATACTTTACTGTAGGGATGGTGTGTCTTGAGGCATGGGCAGTGTTAGGTTTGCGCCACACATAGCGCTTTGAGTTTTGGCCAAAAAGCTCTATCTTGGTCTCATCTGACCACAAAACCTTTTACCACATCGCAGCTGGGTCACTCTCATGCTTTCTGGCAAACTCCAGACGTGCTTTCAGATGGTACTTTTTGAGTAATGGCTTCTTTCTTGCCACCCTCCCATACATACTTATGTATCAAGATATTTCAGTTTTATATTTTTCTTAAAAATATTTCCCAACATAAAACCAATGTCACCTTACAATAATTGATTCTGAGTGTCAGTGTTTAAAAATAAAATATCAAACAGAATGAAATTTCAATGTACCATTTGTAATTCGTTAATATAGAGAATTGGTCAGGGGTCTGAATACTTTTGCAAGCCACTGTGTATATATATATATATATATATATATATATATATATATATATATATATATATATATATATATATATATATATATATATATTATTCAGTGCAAATGCATTTTTGCTAGTACTGTACTTGTGGTGCTTTTAAAACTACATAACTACATATGACCAGAGTAAATGGAAGTGCCCCACAGTTAAGACTTTTCATTCCAATTGCTATAACCCCTTTCATTACTTTTATAATTATGCATATACTCAAGCACAAGGGGATTCATCTGGGACATGGTTACAACCCACAGGCAGCGTTGCAGTAAACTGCTTATCCAACACAGCACCCAGCATCATTGATTACAGTGTGTGCGGTGTTATTCAAAGTGCTTAGAATGACACAGACTGCAGTTCCACCCAATTAGTAGGAGTAGAAGACACACAACTACTGTGTCAATTAGTGTAATAAAGGAATTGCAGCTGAACTGTAAGACTGGATATATCCTGATCCAGTCAATTTGTGTCATTTAAAACAACATCCTAATTCCACTGTTGGGCAGATTTTGTAATTTTGTCAACCCCCTTTAAGATACCGTAAACCACCTGTGGTTTAATTACCACTGTCAGTAAATACCAATTTGCTTTACATGGCCATTTTCTGATAAAATCACAACTTTGTATTACAAACTTTGAAATTCTTGACAACTATTCACTTACAATGATACGTATTCAGAACAACAAGAGATAACATAACCCATATTTAAAAGTCATATGTAAGATTATCTGTGGCTATAAAAATGCACCAATGTGTGCGGTGGTCTCAACTTATCCCTCTGTGCCAGATGGCAACAGTCATTAAGCCAATACACAAAAAAAGGACATGGATTTGATGGGCATGGAGACTGAACAGTTCCCTCACCCACTGACAGACTGGTCTCTCATCCTTTGTCTACCTGACAAATACAATCTCAAAGTGCATGGTCTAAAACTATGCGGCAGTGAAATTGTATATTTTGTACAGGACAACACTGGTAATAGAAATGAATTGAAGAATAAAATCATAGAAAATAACTATCAGCTATAAAAAATGTTTAAAAAGCAGTAAGGACTGTTTAAAGAATTGTTTATTGAGGAATGTTGACAAAATCTAATTTCATTGAAAAAATTATAGAATACAACTGAGTACCAAATATTAAGACAATAAATCAAAGTGTTCTTCCTCTATGCCCCAGAAACTTTAAAAAGAGACATGGTCTCAATATGACAGCCATATTAAGCCAGGAGTCAATGCCAGAGTAACCAGCAAATTTAACAAAAAGTGTTTATCTAACAATGCAAACATAAAAGCCACTTCTCTAAGTTCTTTGAGATATGAAGCTGTGACAGTGCGGTGCCAGACACTGTAAAATTACTGCCACAAAAGGGTGCATTTTTCTTGTATGAGACCCACGATTGAATAGACTTGAAGATTCATAGAATTCAACTGTGTACCGAGTCCAAAGCCAGCATCAAAGTATTAGGTCTCTGTCATCCGAAAACCAGCAAGTCACATGCCATCTTACACTAGGCCACACTGAAGGATGCCGTTAGATTTTCACAACATTGTAAATATGAAGTTGGCTTCTGCAATGGTTAATGAGATATTAGCAATTGAAACAGGGTAGCAGGAGCAGCAGAGGAGTGACATGTAGGTTTCCTCACAGGGATGCATCACTTTGTTATTTCATTTGCTATAGGACATCTGATCCCAAGCCAACAGCGGTAGTGAATATCCTTCTACCAAGTTCTATCACAATATGGAAGACAAAGTAGGAGACAGTGTGGTCCAATACTTAAAGTCCAGGACTTATAACCAGAAGGTCCCACGTTCAAATTCCATCTCTGCCACTAACTGACTCACTGTGTGTGACCCTGAGCAAGTCACTTAACCTCCTGCAGATCTCCTGTTAGATCAGTGTCCTATTGTAAGTAACTCTGCATATAATGCACAATTCACAGCCTACCTGTAAAGCACTTTCTGATTGTAGTCCACTATGAAAGGTGTTACATAAAAACAAAGATATTATTATGAAGTGACATACTGTATGTACATGCAAATACCTCCACTAGATCCCTGAGGGAAATAACATTGATAAGTTCAATTTTTATGTAATGATTAGTCTGGCTTTTTATATTGTTTATATATATATATATATATATATATATATATATATATATATATATATATATATATATATATATAACATATCTTTGTCAGGCTTGAAAGCCCAGGAGGCAAAGAAAACTATTGATTTTTAAGAAGTTAATGAAGTGCGTTACATGAACATAAGGGCACTGTGGCAGAGCAAAGCTCTGCCCTTTAAATTGGCAGGGATGGGGTTAACTTCCCCTACCTGTCTGGGTTTATTATGTTCAGGTGGCTGGGGTTGATTAGTTGATTAGGTTGATTAACGATCAATCAGCGCCCAGCCACCTGATATAAAAGGAGGCCTCTGCTTCTCATTTGGGGAGGGAGCTGAGGAAGCAGGTTGTTTTTTTTTTTGGTTGTTTGGAAAGTTTGAATCCAGTGAAGGCATTGCCCAGCCTGGAAATTGTTATTTTTGTAAATTTTGCTTTTTGTCTTTCTTTGTGTTTAAATTGTTTTGTTTTGGCCCTTGTGCCCTTTCATTTTTGTGTTTATTTATAATAAAAGTTATTTTTTTGAACTGCAGTCTGTCTCTGGGCCTCTTTCCACTCGCCAGCCTGCCACAGGCACTAAACCAATTAAAGAGTTTCAACAAAAAACAACCCTGGCACTATATCACATCCTAGAATACTGTTACTATTATGCTGTCAGATTTCACAGAGTTAACAGAGAGAGAAATAAAGAATTGTTACCCTTAATACATGTGTCAAAAAATATATTAAAATAATCCTTAATTTTTTTAACAGGTTCTCTCTTCTCTATTCCATTTAAAGTGCCATAAACGTTTCATTGTTGGAACCTGGCTATTCACTCTTTAAGTGATTTACTTCCATGTGAAAGTTTTCATTCAACAAATTTTGTTCTTAAGAGGCAGACGTGTAATAAAAAAGCTATTTTAAGATCCCATACTGAAGCACTTATTGGTATTCGACACACACATGGCTCGTATAACCCAAATACCAGCTCTATGAGTAAAAATATAAGTAGCTATCCTTTTCATCCTTGTGAAAAACCTCTTAAATGGTCATAATGTACCATGTGTTGTTTAGATGGTAATGTTGTCTTGAAAGTTTCTACAGTTTCTGAGGCGATACAAATATCAATGGAAAATGTGATAAGGTAAGCATCTGTTTGTCACTAAATCTAACGTCTACTAAATGCAAAATGAATTGTAAACCAGTGGTACTAACCTGAGGTCCGGGTACCCCTAGGGTGCCACAAGATGGCTTCAGGGGGGGTGCAACAGCACACACAGAAATATTTCCTCGAAAACAACCATGACATCTGACAATTGCGGGCATCAACTACATAAATGCTGCTGGCTCCTTGACGTTTGCTCTTAGTGCATTTTTAGTAACCGCGTTCTCATCATTTTTTTATGTTTTGGCAGTTGCTACAGGAAAGTCTACTGTATGTGCTTGTTTCAGATAAGCAGTGGGTTATAACCCTCCATGATCCTACCCAACAGTTCGGGGCTTTGTTTCAACCAGTTCCCCTTTCTTTGCCCATAGATTAATTGTTGATTTGTTGATATACACACACAGTCTCGGATATCTGTGAGACCAGTATTATGAGCACTGGGAAACAATGCTGACCAATAACAAATACCCATTAGTTAGGGCATCAAAATGGGTAGTGGGAAGAGAGCGCTTGGCTTTTGGAATGTGACTACCACCAATTCGAGCATACATGGATGACATGACAACCATGACTACAACAGTAGCCTGCACTAATCGGTTATTAGGCAAATTAACCAATAACATTGAATGGGTACGAATGCAATTCAAGCCCACAAAATCAAGGAGCATCTCTATAATTAAAGGTAAAGTAGTAGATAAAAGATTTTACATTAATGGTGAAGCAATACCCGCAGTGTCTGAGAAGCCAGTGAAAAGTCTTGGGAGATGGTACAAGGGGGATCTAAAGGACACAGTTTGTGTGGGAGAAGTTAGACAACAAGCAGTGGAAGTGTTGAAGAGCACAGACAGAAGTGCCTTACCAGGCAAACTGAAGCTCAGGTGCATTCAATTTGGTCTACTGCCAAGACTGCTGTGGCCACTGACTGTGTACAAGTTTCCTTGACAACAATTGAGAAGCTGGAAGCTTTAATCAGTTCATACGTCAGGACATGGTTAGGAGTTCCATGCTGCCTCAGCAGAGTGGGACTTTATGGTAAAGGAATTCTGCAGCTACCAGTCTCAGCTCTAATCAAAGAGTTTAAGTGCATCAAGGTCCAACTGGAAATGACATTAGTAGATTCACGCGACAGATGCATAAGGAAGGCAGCACTTGTGTTGAAAACTGGAAGAAAGTGGGCGACAAAGAAAGCTGTGGAAGATGCTAAGGCTGCCCTTTGAATCTGTGATATTATGGGGCAAGTTCAGTATAGAAGAGGGGGTCTTGGTCCCTATTCAGCTCCTCCTACATGGCACAAGGCAACCCCAGCTAAACGGAGGAAGCTGGTAGTCAACGAGATGCAAAAGCAGGACGAGAGGATGAGGTATGTAAAGGCTGTTTCCCAGGCCAAGCAGGGAGAATGGATGAGATCAACATATGATGTTCTCCCATCACCACAGAACCTAAACCTGTGGGTGGGTGAGGATCCCTCATGTCGTTTGTGTTCATCACCTGCAACATTAAGGCACATTTTGACAGGATGTAAGGTGGGTCTTAGTCAAGGGCGGTTTAATTGGTGCCATGACCAGGTGCTGCGATGTTTGGCCTTAGCATTGGAAGACAAGCATAACCTGACCAATAAGTTTCCATCAGTTCCATAAAAGCATTATACACAAAAGACAATATTCCTCTATCCAGGAGAGCAACCACCAAGAAAAGGTGTTAAAACTAAGCCTCGCCCAGGACAACTGGAAGTTGCTAGAGACTGGAAAATGCTAGCAGATGTTGGTCAACAGCTTATTTTTCCACCTGAGATTGTCACCACTAACCTTCGACCAAACATTGTCTTGTGGTCTGGATCAGCAAACCTTGTTCATCTGGTAGAATTAACAGTGCCATGGGAGGATTCTGTGGGTGAGGCGTATGAGAGAAAGGAACAGCAAGGATGGAGAGTCCAAGTTTACCCAGTGGAGGTGGGTTGTCGTGGATTTGTGGCACATTCTACAACCCGGTTTCTCAGAGATGTCGGGTTCAGTGGCCAAGAGTTGCATCACACAGCAAAGAACATCTGAAGCAGCAGAAAGGAGCAGCAACTGGCTGTGGTTGAAACAGAAAGATTCTGGCTGGGGATCTCAAGCACAATAGGAAGAAATCAACGCTGATGTACAGGTAAGTAAGCTGGGTTGAATGGGGGATGGAGGGGTGTGATGCTGGGACACCAGAATCACTGTTGAGCCCTCTTGAGGTGTCGTGGGCTAGTCGACGAAACACCAAGAATGGAAGGTGCCCACTTGAAGACCCCAGAGATGTACCCTACTTAGCTCAATCCAGATGGTTATGCTGATACGCTGGGGAGACCGCACTGTGGTTGATCCCCAGAGCCAGCATCACAGCCGTTGTGTGTGCTGATGCGCTGGGGAGGCAAAATAAGCTGATCCCTGGAGCCAGCAATACACTTCAGCCAACAACACCAGACAGAAGGATATCTACATCATCAGATGGAAAGCAACGCAAATAGATCACATTAATTTACTGTAAAGCTATGTCTTAGTTGGTACTTATCTTGGCGAGAGCAGAGTTCAAATCAGCATAATGGTTTAACATCTACTCTCATATGATGGAAATCAGTTCCTGGTTGAAACAAAACCTGTTGAGGACCGATACCGAGAATTAATGCTTAACACAACACCAGCATTACAGGAAATTAAACACTTTTTAAATACTGGGCTGACAATGGTAAGGGTGATCCGACCTTACCAGGAATTGGATGAGCAGTGTCAACGTAAGGTAAAGGTAAATCAGATAGACAAAAATGTAGGCTCATGCCTTGATCAGTGTACTAAATATATTGCTAAAATATATGATGTACTGTATAGGTTCCACGGATTAAAGTTTCATCAGATTCATAAACAAATTAAGTGTGGGTCGTCTAGCAAGTAGAAAGTCACATCCCTGTTATCTAATTTTGTCAGCCCATCTGGCAAATCACCCAACAGGCTGGCAACAATCTTTCTGAGAGAGGGGGGGGGCAAAGTCCACTGAAAAAGCTATTGCTATTGGAGTCACAATTACATACCCCCAAGAAAGGTGTCTGCTGAATTAACTTTGGAAACAAGAAAAAGCTGTGGAGCAGGTCAGGTAGTCCTCTCAGTGCATCCTTTAGGCTCTGTTAGTAAAGCCTCCTGAATTTTTAGTAATTAATATTTCAGAAGCTGTTTCAGTGGCACTTCAACTGTGTGGAGCTAATTAGCGCTCATCTTTCTTGTTTCCCAAAGCCATCTGGATACCTTGTTGCCTAGTAATTTCTTCATAATGGCAACTACTTTAAAATAGGAAGAAAATGTTGCATAAATGGAGATATTACTCACCACTGGATGAGGTGCGAGACATTTCTCTGAAATGTTACAATATTGAGGCAGGATTTTTTTATGCTTTCAAGGGGGACACACACAAAAAAAGAATAGTATTCAACATGTGACAATGCATAATATTGTGTCATAACAGATTCACAGTGCTCTCATCCAACAGGGTATCATTGCAAATTAGTTCATTGCAGATCATTGTCTGTTTAATATTCATACATGTACAGTACAGGGTCCATTTTGCATCAGTGCTTTTTTGCCGCCCACATCATCTGCAGCTGTATCCATGTACATGTAGCCAACAGTAGTAGAAATTAAAGTGCTGCTTATTAGATTTGTAGCCTGAATGGATAAACCAAGGTTTATCCATAGCGATAGCAGGATTCACTGAACAAAATGGGAATCCTGAGAGCAATAGCTGCATAGCTGTTAATTATACATCATTAAACTTAAACAATTTAGCTATTAACACAAAATAAGTTTGTTCTGAAAAGGCCAGTGGAAATACATTGTAGTTTTTAATACAATAAACTCTTACATGGACTGTACAGTGCAATTAACAGTCTTCCAGTAGCACACACAAAAGTAGACTCTTATTCCCACCTATCTTGTATTACACACAAATGGAAAGTGGATGGGACACAAAACAAACATGTTACCTGCTTTAAAATACACATTTTTCAACTCCACAACACAGGGTGGATTCAAACAATAATAAAGGCAATGAGTGGAACAGAAATAGCTCAAATGTACATGGAGGTCCATGCCATTACGATGGATAAGATAACACAATAGCAGCTGCACCCTTCAGCTGTGAGCTGCAGCCCACAGCTGATCTTCATCAACTCAAAATAAAGCTCAGTATGTTTGCGGACAAACACTTCCAAAATCTCAAGCCTTGTTGCTTCGCTCTATAAAGGGCTGCCTGTTAATGAGTTAACACAAAGAAATACTTCTCTCCTGTTAAGGATGTAGTCACCATTAAAAGGAACATATCTGAAATGATTCCTTGAATTTCTCTTCTTTCTCTGTTGTACTATCAGGTCCTTTCTTCCTTCTGCATGCTGAGATACTTCAATGATTAAACAAAACACTGATAGTAAAGAGGCCGTCGACCACCACCTCTTGATAGAGTGTTGAATGAGTACTCCATTACCATAGCAACATAAGCTTCAGTACAAGGTTAGCTTGATTTTGACTTTCCTAGCACAATCTTGGGGGTTGATACCTTTGAAAACTTATTGTCATATGTTGATGTATTCTCATTTTATCATTCCATGTACAGTGTTTTGTATTCCAATGGTATATTTTATATTCCAACACATTTACCCCTTTGTCTGATCCCAACCACTTCTTTGTAACTCCTGTGTAAACACTTGCTAACAAGTATCAGTCTTATCCTAGCAGCTGCAATACTATATTATTTAAGGGCACTGCTTGAGATATCCTTCATTTCCACAATATGAATTGAATGAAAACTGTGTTCACATTCACTCAGACTGATCCCATAATGTAAATGAGACAGTCATTCAAGTGTTCATGCTTCAGATAATTTCCAAGTCCATCATATTTTCCTTTGTTAGTTTAAGATCCCCCTCAATCTTTCTCTTGACACGTTCTAGGTCCATTCGGACCGTCTTCTCCTGTTCAAGAGAGCTGTTTGCTCTGGCTTAATTTGGCCTTAGTTAGCGCGTTGATTTTGTCTTCTTCAGTATTAAGGTCACCCAGGGTCTGCTGGTGAGCTTCCTGAAGCTCTTTCTTCTCTTTGGTCAATTTAGCATTGGTGTTATCAAGACTGGCCATCTCCATCAGGTTTTTAATCCTGTTCTCAGTGGCTTGCCTCTCTTTCTCAACCTTGGCTAATGTAAGCTCCAGGTCATCAATGTCTTTTTTCAACTCAGAGCAATCATCCTCCAGCTTGTGCTTTTTAGCAGTAAGATCTGCATTCATATCTTTTTTATCCTCCATTCTCTTTGTAACTTTTTTAACCTTTGCTTTGAGTTGGATCTTGCTCTTTATCAGTTGTTCACACCGTTCCTTTGCATCAGTCAGGTTATCTTGTTCATACTGTACTTGAAGCTACAAGTAATTCTTCTCTTGCAGAAAAGACACCATCTTTTCTTCCAGTTCTTTGCACTTGCTCTCAGATTTCACAAATGCTTCTTTAACTTTAGCGAACTCCTCCTTCATGTTAGCTATTTTTTCTCTGACTCTGCTGTTTTCAGCAGGGGCTTGATCTTGAAGTAAAGCTTCATCCATGACCAATTCTTCACACCCATGAAGGCACGAATATGCCACTGAATCACCAACATAGCATCCCTTCGTTCCACAATTTTTTTAACTCTGTTCTCATAAGCAGAGCTCTGGAGTTGGCCTGAATTTTGGTGATGATACAAGACAGTTGTTCATCTCTCATTTCTTCCATTCTACCCAGCAGACCAGCTTTGAAGAACACCTTGGTGAGCCCTAATCTATATTGGGTTTGATCAATGTCAAGTGACCAGGACTCTCTCTGCACCCTTCTTGCTGTCAATAAACTGGCCTTCTGGGATAGCGGCAGAATTAAGGATATGGTATCTCTGTTTGAAGTCTCCATTGTGAATCCTTTTCTGCAAATCTCGATGCCCTCCAATACACCATTACAATAGAGTTGGTGCATCATCAAACAATGATCCATCTCACCTGGTTCCTTGCATTCATTGGGAATCAAACAACACACAAAGTGAGGTCAGGTAGTTTGCAAATTGGTCAGCAGCTTGTTCAAGTTTTCTCTGTGCATGGCAGACAGTTTGGAAAGATGAACCCTTCTAATCACCTTTGCCAGATTTGTCAGCTCCCTCAGCTCCTGCATAATTAGTAAACATGATGCTGAGGAGTTTGACAGATGATTTCTGGAACAGACCCACTACAGTTTCATTCAGTGGGTCTTTGTTCTTCTCCAACCAGCCAGTGATGTTTTTATCAACAGTGCCAGTGTAATGCCCAAGGGCAAAATGAGCCTCTGGCTTCCCCTTTACAATACATGGTTTCTGGAACATGTTAGGCTTGTCCAAATGGTTGTTGTAAAGTTTTGTTTTAAATGTTTGATCACTGGCTTTGGAAACATGCACTCTTCCTCCAGGATGGACATGATTCCAAGAGGCTTCTCAATGAGGTCAATGCAGGCTTGCAGGTCTATGCCAAAGTCAATGAGTTCCCAGTCAATTCTTTCTTTTACTCCTCCTGTTCCATTACAAACATGTGGTGGTTGAAAAACTGTTGCTGTTTTTCATTGGTGAAGTTAATACAGAGTTGCTCAAAGCTGTTGAAATCAAAGATCTCAAAACCAGTGATGTCCAGCACACCAATGAAATACTGCTGTGGTTGCTTGGTTTCCAAGGATTGATTAATCCCTCACCACCATCCAGTTGAACATTTTCTCGTACATTGACTTTGCCAGATCACCAATGGGGTAATAGACCTGCTGCGCACTTTGTCCCTTGGTCACATACTCATTTCCGACTTTGACCCTGGGGTGACACAGTCCCTTCTAAAGGCCAGCTGAGTTAAGACCCATCAAATAGGCAGACTTGTCATGTATCCTACATGTCAGTGTAATTGATTGAGGTGAAATAGTCCTGGCTGTGACAATGTTGTACTCATATTGTACAATCCTGTTAGAATTGAATGAACACCAGAAGTGGTTTTTAGCTGCAAAAGTGTTTCTGATGCCAAGATAAAAAGAACAGTAGATAAAATGAGGCTAAAATCATTATCAGAAGTCTCTTAAAAAGTATGCAGACCTGATTTAAAGGCTGCCATAATTAAATACATTTTCCCTTTGAGCAGTGAACAGGTGGATAAAGGACAACTTTTGTCTCTTGGACAAAACCAACTACTAGTGGACAACCTATTAGTGGTGTTCCATTCACAGCTTCACCGGCTCAAGTAAGCTAGTAAGAATGGAGAGCCAAAGGGCTTTGTGCCTTTGTCTTCACAAAAGCAATCAAGCTGGCTTGCAGAAATCTCCATGCTGCCTGCAGCATCTAGATAGATGCTGAAGAATACGTAGCAGAATCACACACATACATACATGTAAGAAAGACTGGCACCAATATGAGAAGTATGCTATTTTATTTATTTATATACTTATTTTAGAAAATGTGGTTCCTCAATGTATTAGCCTAGGGGAAAGTCAATTTATTGTCATGAATCAGATGTGTATTTGACATGCCGTCTCCCAATTTTAGGGTAAAAAAAAAAAAATGACAGTACATGCTTAACTGAAGGTCTTAAATAGCACATTGATTCAGCTGTGATTGTGTTAAAATAAGGTTATTGACTTTAAACTAATTTGTCTGAATCTGTAGTTTTGTTTCGGGATCAAATATTTAATTAGACCGCAAAACGATTACAAGACAACTATGGTAGTATACATTTAACTATTTCAATGCATTTACTTTTAGTTTTTTGGACCATCTATTTGGAGGTTCATAAAGTTAACAGCAGTACTTTTGTAGTAGACAAAATAATACAAACCACTTGCCCAAAGCACCCATATCAAACTCCAGTATAAGAGTATGCAGAAGCAGAATTTGGGATGTGATTACTGAGCTGGACAGTGAAGTGGGTCAGATGAAGGATCAAACTGTCTGCATTGCGGAAAGCTTAGGCGAAGGGAAAAAGTGACTTGATCAATTTGAATAATGTGGAATTAAGGCAAGTATATTGTGAACATATTGGCATTATATTGTATCAAGAAGGACATAGTAGGTTTGTTTAACAGTTCAATAATGCTACACTAAGGTCTTTAACTGAATAAGCTACGCAATTGAATTTACAATTGACCTCCAACCCAACCACCATCACCAGGGATGAAAATGTGACACCATGGCGCTAGATTCTAGCACCAGCGTATCTCACATTGCGCCAGCAACATTAAATGCTGGCACCAGTAGACAGGTTTAATTTTTTGATTGTATTCCTTAGCAGCCATAGATTATTGGGTCTGGACTACTCACATGACCTACCCACATACTCAGGAGAGAAGGTTTATGTCATGTGAAAGTTGTGAGGTGGGCTTGATTAGGGTGGGTTTGATAATTTAGCACCAGTAGGCTCTCTGGAGCGAAACTTTCAAAACAGTTCAGCACCAATATGCAAAACGATTTATACCTCTGATCACACAGGAATGTTTCCCAAACATTCATCATTTAAAACTAAATATTATTTTAAAACTAAATATTATTTTGAATTCCTGCAGCTGATGCGATTGTAACTTAAGCTTGAATAATGACATGCATGGCCTCCTTCTGGAAAGCGATTTGATCTCTTAGGCTTGTAATTGGATAAAGGGGATGAGTTTCTCAACTTTACCTTTAACTAGAGTGAACTTTGTTGCTGGTTTACACACTATAGAGTCATACCATCTTTGCAGCTTGTTGTGAAAGACATTTGTTTTGTCCAATGTATTAAGCTGTCACTGGAAAGTGCTGCAGAGCGAGACAAATAGAACCTATCAAGAGGAGATGGAGTGGGAGTCTTCTGGCTTCTTCTATTCATATCACATATACTGGGTAACAATTTTAATCAGACAAGATAGATGGAGAATTGTATGTTATTGGCTGATGTTTCGGGACCTAGCTATAAACAGAAGGTTATTAAAAAAAGGTTCAGATTTTTTCTGTGTTTTTTATGGATTACATTTTGACTTTTAAAAACTTTTAAACAAGGATTTAATTACGCAGATACACACACACATATGTATGGATAAAATGGGGTAGTAATTGAACAAAAAGCAGGTTCTGTCAGGTTAAAAAATCTGTTTAGTAAGTGGTTGATATAGATACAGTTACTAACATGGGACATGTCCAGTTACTAACATGGGACGTGTCAGAAAAAAAGACTAAGGGTGACCGAATCCCAAAATGGACTGTCTCAGCTTTGGTTTATTTAAATAAAGCTCCCCTGCTCCGACCACCTAATCCATTCTAAATAGAAACCTTTACTTATTAACTTCAGCTACAGCGAAAAGTGAACTGTGTACAACAGCAGAATGCAGCTTGAATGCATAATCATGCCACTGTACATATATATATTATTACCAACGGAATATATTATAACTAACTATGTCAAACGGAAAGGAACTCCACAACAAGCAACACAGAACTTTGGAGATCTGTCAGGAAATAATTTGCTCACAAGAGATTATAAAAAATATTGGGGCAGTGTGTGACAAATTTGAATTTAAGTCCCACCCTTTAGCATCCCACCCCTCAGGTGGGCATTACATTCTTATATCACACACTACCCCATGCATTATTCTCTATACAGTACATGACATATGAGATCATTTATCTGTTAAATTGCAGTTACAGTGCAACTGTGGTTTACCTTGACCTTCAAAAGGCAGCATGGTATTTGTCTTGGTAATACCCCACAAAGTCCTGATATCACCCTAGCTAGGATTCACTTTGAAATTCTCCTTTCAACCTATACTGGTGCTGTGTCTATTATGCTAAGCAAAGCTGTTGAGTAAATATCAGGACACCCTCTGAACAATTTTCACAGGAGGGTTTTAAGCAAATTAACTCACACGTTGCAACTGTGCACTGTCAAGAGCCAGGAATGAATAGAGCTGTTTGTGACCTACACCTGTTCTTCAACAATATTAAAAAGCATCTAATTAGTGGCCTTCAGAAAGTAGGAATAGGCAATGATTTGTCAAGAGAATTGAGGGTAGCAACAATGGTACTACCAATATGTATAGGGCAGCCGATTCCAGGATATTATGTACTGTATCTACAGTAAGCGACGTCAAAGCAAATATATAAAAAAAAAAAAAAAAAAAAAAGCCTAATCCTCCACCTTCTTGGGCAGGACAGCATGCCCAGGTAATGCCCAGGTAATGTCCCACATGTCCTGCTATCAAACTTAGGTGGGGGTTTGATGAACGCATCTATACATTGACACAAGCTCTGCCTGAGGTACATTCTTGTTGGTACTTTGAAGAAATTGTCTTGTCAACCACACAGTCATATTCACTAGTACCAATAATATCATAGGCTATACAAATTCTGTTTTATGTAACTTTGAATTTTATTAATACATTGTGTTACTTCTATAATCAGTTTCCGCAGGCAAATCTCCCCAGAATGCCAAATGTTTCATTTGCAAAGCTATCTTGCCAACTACTGCTGCAGAGACCAAATTATATACAGTACCTGTACAACACATTCACATTGAATTATTCATTGCCAATAAAGGGAGACTAGTAAAGGCCTCCTTCCTTCCTGAAACAATTTCACAAATTAATAGAAGTGTATAAACTGAAGTCTAGCCATATCCAAGATCATTTTATGAGTTGTAAATTACAAAGCCTGAATTGTGTAGACAGCTCCATGAACATTGCACACTGTATGACCCTGTTTCCTTTATGCCTCCAACAAAAGGGGATAAATGGATACAGAAAAAGCAACAGGGTAATTTAAAAGAAAAAATCATTGAGCAGAAGTAAACATTTTTCAAAAAATAAAATGCAGGACCGTGATAGTATTCATTAAGTCGTACAAAATGTAATTGAAATATTTAAACTGTATGAATCAATACTGTAATGTATTCATTTTTTGTGAGATGTATGTTAACTGGGTGATATAATATGACACCACATGTGAGAAACTATTAAAAACATTTAAAAACCATTGCATAAATCTCATGGTTATAAAGGCATTAACAGTAGTTTGGCAAGTGAAAATCACACGGGGGTAAATGAGTGATAGATAGATTTTTATAGATAGACAGACATTTGATTAATGATTAATGTATTCTCTTCTACAGTAGCTGTTAAGCTGGTTGAAATTTTTGTCAAATTAACTGAACAATGTATAGGGGTTTAGCAACAATCCAGCAATGCTTATTCCTCTCAAGTTATTCAACGCTGCAGATGTTCTGGACTTGGTCAGTGACAGTGATTTACGACTCATACATACTTTGTACTTCTAATGCTCACTGAAGGGACACCTGCAAATGACAAATGGCAAATGCCAAGAAAGCCATTAGGCACACATTTCTTGCATCCACGATTCTCTCATAAAAGTCACAAACGCTTCACTTGTTTCTATTGTGTTGCTTATTTCCTTTGTACAGTCAGTGTGTGCATTGCACAGATTTTACCTTGACTTCGCAAAATAACCTGCCGTTTTTGGTAGTGACCTTTCACTGAAGTAAGACTGAAGTAAAGCCTTAACCATTTGAATTCCGTTATGATACACAGTATTATTTAGTATTAAAAAGTGTTTAACTAAAACATAGGTAAACTTTATTCATTCAATATTTTGGAATTAATTTAAGAACAATAATATTCATAAAACTTCCTTGAATTAGTAAACCATCTGCTGAGTAACCTCTTACTAGCTCTAGCTTCATTATACTGTAATTCTGTTCCTATATTAGAAATAAAAGCACTTTGATTTGTTATCCAAGTTATCTTCAAGTGTAAAAATAGATTAGTTTACTACTGAGAAGGCAAGGAAACTTGCTTATTTAAACATTTTAATGAAGGCAAAACAATGAATTATTTCAGTACCTGCTAATCAACCTGCTACTATAACCCTCTCTACAAATAAACTGGTGCTCATATGATATCTTACTTGAGCATTCAGATGACATTTGCAACACCAAAGACCAACACTCTGCTTCTTGATTATGTACAGGTTGATCAAGGTAGTTCTTGAAACTGCAATGTTTATTAATATGATTATGACCCATTGGTTATTACCTGCAATTTCTGTTAGATACAGCAGTACTTTGTCACTGTGAGCTTCGGTCATCAGAATTACCAAATAATCCAACATTTTGGTTAATCAAATGATAATTTCCAATTTTAATATACAACTGATTTGACATTAACCAGTACAAAAGGTTTACAAAATGATTGACAGTGTATTGATTTAGCTAACAGTGGAGTTTAGATGCATGCTTAGGGATCTGAACAAAACGAGGAGCAATACAGAATGATTTGAACCCGAGCCATCCCATCTCAAGTGTATCAAGGGAGCTACTCCACCTCTCACTTCAACCACTTGCATTAATTGATTATGTTTGGTTGGAAAGCCTTCGAGCTGGAATGAGCCAAGAACGAAATTGCTGAATAAATAAATGAATGATAAAATTGACAGTTAGTTGTTAAGGAAGGTATATCCATGTTGATTATACCAACCAAGCCCCATCAGCTTAGTAACACTGCATAACATCTACATCAATGACATTCCAAGGCTCCCCTCTCCTCTCTCTCTACCAAGACAGCTAATAAATATAAAACTACTGTATACTAATATAATAGCAATAATGCAAGGACAAGCACGGTCAAAGCAGTGGCTAACACCATATTCATATGCAGGCAGAATTTGAAATACTGACATCTTGACTTTTCATCTGCATACCATTAAAATGCAAGAGACCATTGCTATTTCATTACTGTCCCCAATTTAGACACAACCTTAGTTTTTCCAGATAGAACTGTGTCCTACTTATTTATGACTTTTTCAATAAAGAAGACTTACTGTCATAGAGCCAGTTATGTAAATCGGGCTAGGTGAAATTTTAAAGGAAATTGTATTTCAGAAACAATCCCGTCCAGGGGAACTGTCTATACTGGTGTCTTTAGTACTTATTTTGCAATCTGTGCCCCGATTTAGTTGCAGAACATTGATTCAAGTGGATTGAATTGAAGAAGCAAGTCAACATGGGCTTTCAAGTATTATTTTGTATTTCCTCTGAGAGCACTACCTTGAAGGTCCTTTGCAACTCTTTTTGTAATTGAATGTTGCATATGCCCAGTTGTGCAACCCTTTGAAATATTTATTCAGTAAGTGCTCTTAAACAGGTGTTCATGTTACATATGTTTGCTTTATCTTTATTCTGCTTTTCAGGAGAGAGCCCCAATGGATGCTATTCCCCTATACCAGCACAATAATACAATAATGATCAATCATATTGGATCCTCTCAGAATGAACAAAGTCATCCATCAAAAATACAGCACCAGCATTACTTTATCGTTGGTAAGACTTAAAGTATCAAATTGCTAAGAACTTGCAAAAACCTGTATGGCACATTAAGGCAAGGTTTTAGGTACAGTACTTAATAAAACTAAAATAAAATTCTGTCTATTTAGAATGAACCTATAGATTAATTTTTATTATACCCACAGTACCAGAACAGTGACAGTTCTTGTCTGTGGATATTAAATAATTCACTTTATTTAGAATTCACTTTATTTACACTTTGTGTGTCGAAAGTCTATTGGGTAAAGCTGTAAAGGTTCCGACACTATAGTTTATTCAAAGCATACATTAAGACACAACTTTAGGGACTTTGTGTACTAAAAATAAATTACATTATTATTATTATTTATTATTATTATTATTATTATTATTATTATTATTATTATTATTATTATTATTATTATATTTATCTTATGTAAAACAATCCACACAAAACTTTAAGATTTGAGAGCCATCCTGGTATGGATCTGAATATATTGCCGTCATGCCTCATTTTAAGATGCACCAAACTACCTCTTAAAATTATTGTGTTGTTCAGTCAGGACATGGAATTATGCAGTTCAGGGGAGAATTAAAGCACAGCATGTTTCGGTAAATAGCTGCACTTTTATTCGTTTCAATATAGGTCACTGCTGTATTAACATCCCTCAACGGATTTACTTAAAACAGGTAGGCAGATTCCTGCATGCAATAACCAATTGCCTCTTCATTTGTGATGTTCCTTGGACACGTTATAAACTAGGACACTTCATTTCTGAAAACCCTGATCTAATTATTCTCCCAGTTGGTCAGATTTCACTTGCTCCATCCCATGTAATTATTATGCCAATGGTTACAACATTAAACAAGGTATTGTGTGGAAGTCTTTAAACATGGATTGAAGGGGGAAAAGCATCTCATAGGAAATGCAAGTGAATCTGAAGTGACTTGATTATAGTTCAACTCCTCAGATGCCAGAACTGAAGTAGGTCACGGTTACCTACTGCACAATATCAAGTTTCATTACAGCTGGATAAGCGTGTACTAGGACAAGCTCCAGTCCTGTCTTGTTTAACTATAGAACAAGAATATATGTGTGTGGCAGCAGGCTGGCGAGTGGATAGAGGCCCAGAGACAGACTGTAGTTCAAAAAAATAACAATTTTATTATAAATAAACAAAAATAAAGTGCACAAGGGCAAAATAACAAATACTCAAACATAAATAAAGCAAAAACAAAACTCACAAAAATAAAGTTTCCAGGCTGGGCAATGCCTTCACTGGATTTAGAAACTTCAAAAACCACAAAACAAACACCAACCTGCTTCCTCACCTCCCTCTCCCCAAATGAGAAGCAGAGGCCTCCTTTTATATCAGGTGGCTGGGCGCTGATTGATCGTTAATTAACCTAATCAACTAATCAACCCCAGCCACCTGAACATAATAAACCCAGGCAGGTAGGGGAAGTTAACCCCATCTCTGCCAATTTGGGCAGAGCTTTGCTCTGCCACAATGTGATACATAGAAAGAAAGCCCAATGTACAAAATAAAAGTAAAATAGAGCAATACAAAATTGGGGCAAAACTTGACTCCCTTTTTCATTAATGAACCCAAACTTGGCAGTTCATTATGTGGGTATGCTAGCAATTCACTAACACTTGATTAAAAGCAGATAAACAGTGTTTATTGCTAATTTAAAACATCAGTCTTTAAAGTCACAGATGTATTTACCTTTGAATGTTCTGTTCTTAATTTTTGTAAAGAACCTCATTCTATTTGTATATACTATGAGTTAACTGCTAGCTCTACAATTCTGATTACATACCCAAGCATTCTGTAAAACTTTGCTATTGCCACCCCACTCTACCTGGCTGCTGTCAGTATCAAGTCTAATACAACACCAAGATCCTTCTCCTAGTGGTCTTAGTTTAGTGTGGTACCACCAGTTTAGTAAATCCTATCCTTTGGTGACCAGCATGCAACACTTTATATGCATTAACAACAAAACTGATTTTGTAAAAGGAAAGGCATCTATAAATCGAAGGGCTTGTAAACATGATGTAAAACTGATATGTGGAAAAGCCTGTGACTTGTTTAACTGACAAGCCTAGGGGTTAACAGAATAGCATTTTATTAGTGCATCTGAGGGTGTTCTTTCTGTTTGTGTTTTACGTTGTTTGCTGTGGTATTGTGAGCCTCTTGTCAGTTATCATTGTAAATGAGAATTTGTTCTCAATTCACTAATCTGGATGAATAAGTGTTGATTGATTGATTTGATTGTCACTGCCGTGTGCTGTTAACATGCACTTGCAAACTAATGTCACATCAATAATAAAATAACCCTGCTTTCTAAATCTGACTTAAGATGACAAATGCTAGATACGAATACTGTAGCACACTGGCGACGGGACTTGACCCACTCAAGAGAAACATTGTGTTTGCAATAAAGCATAAAGCAGAGGAAGCTTGCATGCAATATGGAACATAAGTGAAGATTGAGGGCAAAATAATACACTTGCCTTGTGATCATCAAACGTGTCAAGTCTCATCTTAAAGGATTCCACATGTTTCAACATTAAACAACATAACTAGGCAACCTATTCCATACCCTCACAGCTGTCTCTAAAGAAATGTCTCCTCTCTCTGTCTGTCCCACTTAATTTCCAATTTCCCTCTGGTCTTGGTTTTCTTGTTCTGTGCTTAAAGTATTGGTTACACACACACACACACACACACACACACCCCTAATTCTTTGCTCTAGAGTAAAATAAATTAATTTCCCTAAACATCTTCACAGCTCATTCCTTATCAGACATTGACTGGCCTGGTTGCTCTTCATTAGAATTTCTCTAGCCACACACTGCTCTTTTGGTAATGTGGTGACCTGATTATTGTAGTGCGGCCTCCAGGGTGATAAACAACCTCATCATAACCTCCTTTGATTTGTACTCTATGCTTCTGACTATATAACCTCGAATTCTGTAATCCAACCCCCCCTCCCACACACACACTGTATAGTTGCTGATGGTCTTTTCTAGTAGTGGTTAAATACAGAAACAAATGAGAAATTTGGTTTACCAAATGTGTAACTTAAATGCGTAAGCTACCACTTTAAATATAATACTAATTAATTAACGGAAAGCAGTAATTAAAGGCTGTTTGAGCATTTGAGATGAACAGCTAGACCGTAATACTGTAAATCAAACCCTTTCTGAGAAAAATGCAGAGTGCTATTGCACTTTCACAGGAAGAGTAAGGCGAGATGTCAGTTTTCTGTCAGATCCTGTTGAGAAGCTAACCACTTCCAATGACATCCTTAAATTCTAATAACCACCTGCCTCGCACTCCAAGTGCCTTGCAGAAAAACAAAGCCGGCAGCTGGTTATAGACAAGAGCCCTGCATTTCCAAAGTAATAACACATCCTGGGCTGTTTGTTTCATTGCCGGTGATGTTATTTTTCTATAAGCACACATTTTAGATGTGAGATTTTCCCAGAAAACTATCAAGCTTTTTCCTTCTTGTTGTTCTTATTCCATCTTACCAGTCAGTATGTGCATCCCTCAGGTCTGACGTCACATCAAAAGCCTGGATAAATATTCAATCTTATATGCATTCACCACCATGGCATTCAATACTGTCATTTCTACCACACTACATAAACCCATTGCATAAAAATCTCCAGATCTCTCATCGTAGTTTACTCCTTTGATTTAAAATGTGCTTGCTACCTGGTTCTCTGCTTGCAAGCCGTTTTTAAAATGTGTTGCTGGACAATGAGGAGGAATAATGCTTCATAAATGCAAGTATACAGTTAAAAAAGGAAATTAAAATCATGTTGTGTTCTATCGGTTTTATGTAAGGAATCTCCTTTTGTAACTTCAAGTTATGCTGTTGTGTGTTTCAGGAAGTTATTTAAATCATTCTTCATCATTTCTGATGCAAAACTAACAGAACAACAAGATTCCAGACAGTAACCTGTATATACGAGGAAAATAAAACATTACAACCGGATTCTACAAAGGATTGGGAAACAGAATCAAGTGTCACATAGTCTCAGATAACCATAATCTACCCTTATGTGTGTACAGAGTGATTCCTAAGAAACACCACAGGTACACCGGAAAATCCAGGAGCACTGCCAAATGTGCAGACATCCCACCCTTTATGAACTCCAGTTAATCCTTTAGGCTAAAACCATGACATGTAGTAAACCCAGGGCTGTCATTGGCCGGTTGTGGCTGAGTGTGAACCTGCTGTTGTATACATTATTACAAACATAGTAAGCTTTTTTCCCAACCTCTATTCTCATCTTTACAACATTAGAGTAGATGTTTAAATGAAAACACATTATACAACACAACTTCCAGCTCCTTTTTAAAAACACATGTGTGCCTATTCCAGTAAGTGAACTATAACAGGTTTAAAAGCCTAGTTCTTATTTTGCCCCTTTATAAAATCAACCTGATAGTTTAATTATGTAATGGGTGACAGAATCAGATCTGGTTTAGGGGGGGAGTGTGCACCAAAACCTTGCATTATGACCCTTTACATGCATTGGATCCCTGTCCTTTTAAGGGATATTTTAAGATAATCGGTCAACTCCATTTTCTTCCACCACAAGCATGTTTATCTCTAGTCTTGTGTGGCGGTGCTACACTTAGACAGGTCAAACTGTGGTAAATGAGTTGTAGTGACAAGTCACAGGGAAGCTTACATTGGGAAGCACTGTCTAATTCAATCACCTCTGATAATGCTTTTGATACCAGGAAACAAAGCAACGGATCATTGGTGAACTTGACAATCAAACTATCTGCCTCCAAATCCCAGACTCAATTGCTATAACTGTTCAGCTGCTAGACATATATATAATATAATATATATTATATATATATAATATTATATATATATCCTCATATATATATTTATATATATATTATATATCACGGATATTTTTTTTTTTTTTTGCAGTTTAATGGTAATATAGTGATACAAAATGTGCTGTGATACAAACCCAATTTCTTCCGCGTACAACCTACACACATACTGTAACTCTCAAAAGAGCAAGGCACTAATTAGTGGGTCTATCAGATGGAATGATAGATGCGTTAAAAAGATCTGTATCTTTGGGCCATAGGTAGAGCCCCGTGTGTTTGGCAAATACAAAATAGCGTGAAATAAAACAAAATATAATGTAAATATAAAACTGAAGTAAAATGAAGAATCTTTACAAAGCAAACATAGAATCACATTTTTAAATTGGGAGGTTTATACAAAAAATACTTGCAATTGTAGCTGTCAATGCGCAGCTCAGTGAAACAAACTCTTACAAACACTTGAGCAGATGTATAATTTGGAGTGAGTCGTTTGGGAATTAAAATTATGATGGAAGACGAGACGTTTGTTTCTATAATGCCTAAACTGCGCATAACAATTAAACAATGCTGCAAAGAATTTGAGCATGAGGGGATGCATGCAGCTGACATTGATAAAATAATGATGTGCAGATTTTGCAACTGTCAGCTGGAATGGCAATTAAAAGATGCAGTCGTTAAACATCATTAGCTGTTTATTCCTTTTGGGGAAAATATGGCTTGTTTACTTGTATTTTGTATTAGTATGCTAATTATTTGTTTTATTTGAAGTGGTGCAAACTTCGCACTGGAGCCCAAAGCTCCGTCCGCTTTGTGCTTTCACGTGATTTGATTGGCTCTTGTAATGCTAATCAGGGAATATGGACATTTGGGCATTACAAGAGCCAATAAAATCACGTGAAAGCACAAAGCGGGCGGAGCTCATTTGTATACAAACTCCAGATTTAGCTGGCCAGTTAAATATTTAGCGAAATGTTAAATTTTGTTAAGAGATTTAAGATGTAGTTAAATATTTAGCGAAATGTGAAATCTTGATAAGAGATTTAAGATTTAGTTAAATATTTAGCTAAATGTGAAATCTAGACTAGATAACTAGATTTATAAATTTGTATTTTTTCACCACATTTATAAATGTGGTGAAAAAAATACAAAATGTAATTTAAATCTGGGAAAAAATACAAAATTTAAGCTAAATCTGAAAAAAAAAAAGACATGGCACACGGCACCCCATAGTATACTGCTTCTGTGCAATGGGATTGAAATACAAATCCCATCTTTTAGTTTTTGATTTTTTATTAATGGGTACATCGCTGTATGTGCAATTATTTTGACAGCCCCACAATAGCCGGGCAGTGTAAATATATCTTTTATTTATTGTAAATAGGCAGTTAATTAAGAAGAGTGGGTGACTGTACATTACCATTACTGCTGCTAATGAAAAACAATGATAACTAAATAATTTTTCTGTCAAAATGTAAAAAAAAAAGTGGAGAATGTTTAATAAAAAATATGTATGTAGTATGTGTACTATACTATTATTGATATACATCTATTTGAGTTGTTTTAACGTATCTTTGTAATAAAACAAAATTTGTGAAAAATAAATAAATAAAAATGACAAAAAAAATAAATAAAAATAATTTCCCTCTCACCGTAGGGAATTTAAAGAATTTAGACACCAGCTGTGCAATAACCGTTACAATATCAAGTGGGTTCTCTTTATCGTTGATATGGCTAGGAGTTAAAACAAGGTAGCACTAAAATAATAATAATAATAATATAATAATAATAATAATAATAATAATAATAATAATAATAATCACAGAATCCAGCTGTGTACCAAAGATTAGGACAGTAACTCAAACGGGAGGTTTCTTGTCCAAGACACTTAAAATGCCATATTATCTCTATATGGCAGCTGACGTGTTCGGTCTGAGGTCAACGTAAAGGCCATCAACACATTTAGCATGTAGGGTTTAAGTCACTACTTCAGTGGTGCCTGACATTGTGACACGAAGGGGGAAGCAGTTTTGCTAAATAACTTACACAAGAGATTTGGGGATTTTTGTTTATGCCACCCATCTTAGGTCACATGTCAAAGGGTACCATAATATTTGGAAGGGTTTCCAGAAGTGTTTCCAGAACACTAAAAATATGAACTGGGATCCTAAATGGTTTATCATATATAATATATTTATTATTCCAAGATATACAACAACATTTTATAGGGACTTAAAAAAATTCCTACCTCAGGGTTCCTGCTGACCTCTCTTAAGTACCACTGCTCAGATATTGGATGGCATGTGTTATAAATGGAACTGTGTCTCAAATGTGAAGCAACAGAGAACCGATGTGCTTTGAATTAGGCAGTGGAGATTGAAACACGTTGGGTATCAAAGAACACAGTCCTGCTGTCAGCACAAGTATACACAATTACAGCTCACTTGTTTTTTTGCTTAGAGTTGGTAAAAATTTTTTAAAAAACTGTGTGTTATGAATACCAATAATCATGGTTTTGGAGGGGGCTGATTTGATGCAACCGTTGGGGGACAAAATTAAAAACTGCAGATGTTGTTTTCATCATTCGTGGCATTTTCTGTGATTAAATCCCTTGATAGGAGATTTAATCTTACACTGCCCTAACGTTACTTAATCATTTTAGAAACCTCCACAGGGTATATTGAGTGGGAGTGAGATTATTTATAGAACTGGTTTTGTGCTTGAGCATGTCTTTTTTCATTAGTGGAATCAATAGCCCATCAGCAGAAAAAAGAATGTTTACCAGTTTGAGCAAGATTGTTTATACTGTAGTGGGAATTCAGTTGCAGGTTAATACCCTATTGCTGAGGGAAATTTCTATAGTAGCTGGAACCCAAGGGGTACAGAGGAATTCACTTCCATAATGAACATCCACCAAACAAATAATGCACACATTTACATCTTGCTTTGTGAGTATATTGTGACTGAAAGGCAACTGCCATACCAATATAGACATCAACCCGTCCTCTGCCTAGTCTTACAACAGCAGATAATTTGTGTAACAATCCCACCTCTGTAATTCTGCAAAAGGCACTTAATCACTGAACTCTTTCTCGCTCCAATTTTAAAGGATAACTCATAGATGATCAGACTAGGGTCTTCTCTAAAATGTTTGTTTATGTTGCATACAGTTTTTGCTGTTTATGTGAACTGCCAAACTATTGGGGATTTTTCTAAATTTAGTGGTTGATTTGATCATATTACACTTTTTTACACTGGCTTGAGTCACAGCTGGGTTTTTAGAGCATTTTATAGCACTTGGAAATCCTCTTAGCTTGCACCAACCACTAATTTCAGCTGCATTCTGGTATAACTATATTTGTTTTGACTATTGAACAAGGTATGTTGTATTAATTCTACACCACCAAAGACTACCTGGAATGTCTCAATAATATAATCTGAGACTACCAAACTCCTCAGTTCATTCTTTGCCATATATTAGCTTCATAAATCTTTATTTATTAGCTCAATCCTTTCAAAACCAACACGCTCTTCTCTCACTTATTTAGTAAATACTAAAGTGAAATTGTCTTATTTAGTATGTATTCTACTAAGATGGTGCATAACAGACATTTATATAATGTGATATTTAGTGCACATTATATAGTTACTGTACATAGGAACTAAGATACTGTTATTTAGGGTTAGGCTTAATTAATACCATAAAATGCACAATATCACTTAATAATTAAATCTTTAAGTAGTGTTAGTAATAGCAACATCTACTGTTAATACCATGGCAATGAAACAACATTGCCTCTATTTTATACCTTACATAGTAATTAAGGGCATTTCACCTTAGTACCGATAGTACTAAGCAGGCTTGAGAATGGGGTGTTCAAAACAGCTGAACAAACAAGATGGTATTCCACCAGTGACCTCAGACAAGCATGCTTAATTCCATTATTCCAAAACCAAGTGAACGAAAAGCACTGTACTAAACTAGACAGAGACCACGAGGAAATAAAATGAGAATACTATCATTTTCTTAAACAAGTGTATTTACCAAGTCTCATATACGGGACATTATTTGTTAACTACGCAGTATTCAATTAAATTTAAATACACTGTACATGAGTTGACTATAATTTGTGTTGATTATCCTGGCTTTGTTGTTTTTTCTACAATACTCTGCCAAGAATGAGTTTTTCAATGTCACAATTTTCAGACGATGCTGTCATTTCAGTAATTGGTTTATTAAAATGGAGAGTGTAAGCTATCCTGGGATGGCAGTTTTAATTAACTGGTGCAAAAGCCAACTGTGCTGTTGGTGAAAAAAAATAGAAACGAAGGCCTCTGCAGAGCTCATTAATGGATAGGATTTTGCATCTTTTGTTCAGGAAATGCAACATCATACATCATACAGAATGAGGACAAAAGAGACAAGAGGGGCAATTTTTTGCTATTTTTTAAATTAACCAATTTTCCAAAGCTTTCAAATATTCCTGCATTTAAGGAAATTTGCATTAAAAAGCAGGTCACTCTGTTACAGTATCTGTTAAGCAGGTTTGATCAGTTTCTAGACGTCACCATTACTTGGGACACAGAGACCCTGGTAACCTAATTTTCTTCAGGTGTAAGAAGGAAATAAAATTGGGATCAACTAATGGCCATTACTTTGACTTGTTATCAAAAATATATTCAAATGCAAAAGAAGCTGTGTTGAAGCAGTTGTTTCTCTGTGAAAGCTCTGTCTGTGAGGGTTAGCTGTTTTGATGGTGCAGTTATGGTCTGCAGAGCAGGGATGGATGTGTGCAATCCAGAGTCAGGATCTTTTAAAAGTAAAATTGGTAGATTTCTTTTAAGTTTTAACCATAACCATTGCCATTTACATTAAACTTGTTGGAACACTTTTTTTTGTTGCAGTCCTTGTGGAATCCCCAGTGAAGACTGTCAGCTTTGCACAGCCACGATGCCCTCGCTGTGAGCCTCACTGTGCAGCCGCTTCTTTACAAGCTGAGCCACGCAGCCACTCACTTCTTTCTAGGAACAAAAGGCATCATCTTGTTTAATGAACACATGCATATTTTTCTGCACAAGGGTGCTGCAGGTTTATTTACATTGTTGTATTAATATATGATAATGATAATAATAATAAAAACAAAACATTGTAGTTCAAAGTCAGTGTTTTGATTTTTAAAGATTGTAAGCACGAAACACATTTATTTGTTAAACAAATATATGTTTGAGCAGGTAAGGGTACTCTCAGAAATCATATCTATAAATTCTAAAAAAAGTCTGTGTGCCCCCCACACAGATTCGGTTCGGTTCATAATTCAAAACCCAGATCAAAAATCAAACCCTCACACTTAGCTTGGATGCCAAATGTGTGGGATTGGCAGACAATTGTGGAAACCCATCCATCCTACCATCTTACTTACGATGAGATAAATCAGCGTTTCTGACAGTGCTGGTTTACATGTAGTGTAAGCCTTTGCAAAAATCCCATCCAGCTGTTTGACCATCATAAACTTTTTACATTTTAGATTTTATGGATAGCGAGAACAGGAGACGGTGGTGGCTATAACAGATTTGCTGTTGAAACATAGGCTTGAGCCGCCCCATTGTCTAGTAATGTCTCATACTCGAATGTTATAATCTTTAAACTCTGATGGCTTTTAAGCATTTTTAAATAGTTTCTTACATGTAAGTTCAAAACATACAACATAGCATAAAAGGTTAAAATGTTATTAGAAATGTTGTTTTTTTTTCTTTTTTAATCCACACAACATATATCCAAAAAGCTATCATCACTTCCATCTGGCTATCTGCTTCATTAAAAAAAACGTGCCAGAAAACCATTGTGGAAAGCAATTAAAATGGGATCCTGCAGTGTGGTCACAATGACTGTTTTTTATTTCCATTTTGTACACTTAGTACCCAGGGAACCCAAGAATCCCACAGTTCCAGATAATAACACACGTCAATCTGCTTTATGTTACAACTACCTTTTAAAAGGAGAAGGGACTTATTTAATGTAAATGTGTGTGTGTGTGTGTGTGTGTGTGTGTGTGTGTGTGTGTGTATATATATATATATATATATATATATATATATATATATATATATATATATATATATATATATATATATATATATATACCCAAACCCAATGAAATTATAAAGTGTTGTTTCCATTTATTTGCATCACGTGTCCATTAGATGTTCCCAGCATTCACATTATAAAAAATATGTCAG
Source organism: Polyodon spathula (assembly GCF_017654505.1). Lineage (NCBI taxonomy): Eukaryota > Metazoa > Chordata > Actinopteri > Acipenseriformes > Polyodontidae > Polyodon > Polyodon spathula. The sequence goes on from NC_054545.1 coordinate 14,248,604, forward strand.
AGTGAGAAATATATGGAAAATGGCAGGCTTTACTCTATTTCTACCTTATTCCATAATGGAAATGCATTTATTTATAATACTGTGCTCCTAATAGAAACTAAACCAATAATAAATCTTGCTGGTTACTGCACAAACAGATAATTCTCTACAAATCCTAGACAACATCCAAAGCTTCAGTTTATGAAACAAACACAGTTAAAACAGTTGGTCAATAATCCCAGAAAATGGCCTGTATCTTGATCGCTATGTTTAAATAGCATATTTATTGATTGATTTAGTATTTTCTATCATACGGCAGTATCGGTGCACAATTACCTCATACATTCAGACACACATTAGCACACTTGATTTGATACAGTTTATCAGTGTGAATTCCAGGTATAACAATAGCAGAAAGTGTGACAGATAAATCCAGGAATTATGTCTTCATGTATCTAGAACCAAAACACCAGTAAAATCCCTTTAGGACACAGAAAACTGTCAGACTGCGATGATAGACTCATTCTCGGGATGTGCCTTGAAAGTATAAACAGAAACAATGACTGCACTAGGAATGTTTTACCAGTAATAAATAAATAGATAACACCTCTTGATGGACTATTTGAATCTATTTGTTAAGCAATGTCATTACATTATTTCCTCAAAGGCCCTGCTCACGTTAAAGCTTAATTTTTAATGTTGCGTTATTCCTGATAACAAATCGAAATAGAGAATGACAAAAAACATGAGCACGTGATATAATAGATGTATAGAAATTGTATTCAAAATGCAATATATTTTAAATGAGATAACCTAGTGTTTTGCACCTGTAATTATATTTCAGGTTTGCTTTTGTGGTAGCCTGCTCGACCCATTGCAACAATGTATAACCAAAACAGGTTAAAGGCAAATACAGTCATCATTGTGCCATACAAACAATAACAAATTCAGCTGCATTATTGTTGCCAGGCAATAGCTTTTCCCAAGTGTATGATGTTGTTTTTTCCAGTATTCCTGTTCCAACAAACCCCCAATAGTTAACCAGGAGCACAGGTGTCCGCCACAGAAAACACACAACAAACGTTCAAACACCAGTAAGATTTAACAAGGTAAGTCAATAACATACACAATCCGGATCCTGATGAAGACAGAAATAACACAAGGTAACCTGAGAAAACAACATTCACAGTACAGATCATTATGTGGAATTGCAAATGTTCAAGATCTTAGCTGCTGTACACTTCCTGATATATGTCTGAAATATGCAGATTTGAACCAAACGTTTCAGTTTATATAGTATATATAGTGCTACACTAGGCTAAATAAATCTGTATTTGCAAGCTAAGCTTTCAGATAGTGTTGCACTTCCTTGACCATTTTGCCTGGAGGGTGGAATTGTCCCCACCCCTTCAAGAACATTTCCTGTCATTAACCAACCAGCTGCTTCCCTTGACTGACATGCCTTCAGCCAGTAACATGCTTTGATGCTAAAGATGCTGCTAAGGTGAAATGACCTAGGAAGTGCAAATGTAACAGGATTTCCTGAGACAAACACCTGGAAACTAAGAACTTTTTTTTAACCAACCGTATCATTTATAAAGCTACAGTAACCAATAGAAATGTATTTGAATATTATGAACAAATGATCAAAGCTGCATCATTGCAACACATACTTTGTAACCTCTCTAGCATGCATGTGTTTTCAAGTGAAGTTCAAGAGCCCACAGTGTGCATTACATTCTGCATTGCCAGTCTGCACTGTTATCTGCTTGTGGTATGATTAGTATTTAGCTACATGGTTACATAAAAATTACAGGAAAATGGCAATAGTCTGTTCATCCACAGGGCTCGTACAACATGGTTAGCAGTGTTATTGCATACTGTATGTATCATTTAAAGAGAGGTTTCTAGAAGTGTGCCAATTTCGTGTCAGGACTCTCTTATTTCACATACTGTCCCAAACAAACAGAATGTCTCAGGGTTTGCTGAAATTAAATAGAAGGCCTTGAACCGAACATTTTTAAGTCCTATTTGCAATTCAGCATAAACCAAAGTTACTTAAAAACAGAACTGCAGATAATTGTGTAAAAGACTGCCGATAACTGTGTAATTGAGCATTATTGTACAGTAATAAATTACAGCATCCGGAGTACAGAATAAGTCACTTGATAATGGTTATACAGTAAAATGAAGACTGTCCTAGTCGAGATGAGCACTTACTTATAAATATCAGAGACAAGGATTATAAGACTAGTATGTAATGATAATAACACTTACAGTGCATTTGGTCCACATGTAAATCTCATAGTTTTTAGTATATAGATGTGGTAACAGCTAGAAAGAGCAAAGCTAACAACTATTACCAAAAATCGGTTTCAGAACTAGCCCTACACGCTATCCTCTGCATGTACAAAGAAACAGACTTTGTCATCCTCTGTGTAATTACTTAGTCACAAACAGCATGCCTGCCTCTCTGCACAGCCTGTAGAAGAAATTATGAATGGATGTTCCCAGAGCATCACAAACCTCAGAATACCGTTTCCTTGGTAACTCAGGCTGGATGAATAAGAAGGTATAAAGACCAGGCACGTCTTAGCTTAGTTTCATTCATAGCTGCAAGACCCACTCAGGCACGAGGATAGAAAACACAAAGAGGCTGCTGACTCAATCTTCACACAGAGACTAGATAGAAGCAACGTGAAGTGAAGTGTTTGCTCAGATACAGAAAAACGGAGAAGTCAATCATGCTGAGACCTAAAGATCTCGGTCAAGATTCCGGGACCAAGACTTTCCTGGATGCCATGAACAGCGGCAAGGTCCACCTGGCACGTTTTGTCCTTGATGCTATGGATGGAAGGATTATCAACTCCAAGACAGAGAACAGCAAAACCCCACTAATGTTTGCCATTTCCCTGCCAGACCCAGGGTTGAGAATGAAATTCACAAGGCTGCTTCTGGAGAAGGGGGCTGATGTGAACTGCCAGGAGGATCAGGGAAGGACGGCACTAAGCCTGGCTTGCGAACTGGGGCACCTGGATGTGGTGAAGCTGTTGGTGCAGTTTAATGCCGACCCTGAGATCCAAGACGCCTGGGGAAACAATGCCCTGATGTATGCAGCCTGCTCTGGACACAGCCAAGTTCTGGAATTTCTCATCAGAGCTTTCAAGAGGCTCGGACTAAAGCTGGACAGAACCAACCATGCTGGTCACTCAGCTATCCAAGTGGCCAATCTTTTTGGCCACAGCCAGTGTGTACAGGCATTAAATATTCCAGGAAACAGGTGCCCAGGGTCAGAAGACCAGCTGTTGGACATGAAAACTAAAGAGCTGGGAGAACCACGGCACCCAACCCGGCTGCCGAAGCAAGTGCTTGAAAGGTTTACAAAACAGTTTCAGGATAAATGTGAAGACCGCCTCCCGACTCTGTTTCAAAAGCAACTGAGAGTGGGAGACGGCATCGGACTGAGGAAACGAGTTAAAGCTCAAAACCAGTCCCCAGATAGAAAATGTCAGCATCAACCTTTCATAAGTCATCTGAAACATGTGCTGCACTACAAGGACAGCCAAGACACAACATCTGGAATCTTGTTCACAGCAAAACAGGTGCAGAACTGTAGACTAAAGAACACAAGAGGAAGTAAAACACTGGAAAGCACCACAGAAAACCCAAATGAAGAAGAGCACAAAGAGAGTACTGATCAACAAGGTGCCCTTGAGACTTTCAATTTTAGGGTTAAGTCAACCTCGTTTACAAACGACAAAGATGGGTTATTTGATGTAAGTGATGCCTATTACAGAGCTAAGGGTGGGCCACAACAGCTGGAACAAGTAGTATTCTCAAAGAGGCATGACCAAGCAATTGCATGCTCTTTGATCAATAACACACCCCTAAATCGTACAGTTTCTGAACATTCGCTTGAATACCACAATGACAGCCAAAGGGCAGTAGTCAATAGTCTAAACTCGTATGACAGTGAAGTCAGCGATATTAATGAAAGGTTAGCGCGCTCCGGTCAGTATCAAAAGAGGCTCAGTCTCCCCTTCTACGGGCGCCCTGATAAGCTTCTTGCGCAGAGAGAGGAGGTCTCGCAAGAGAATATCCTACCTCGTCCTGCGGGGATTTCTACGTTGGGGACCCGGTTACTTCGAAGGTTAACCGCACCTGAGTTTCTGAGACTGGTAAAAGAGTTTCCGTCTGACTCTGAGTCCGGGAGAGGGAAGATGTCTAGATCAGAGACGTATCCGCTTTCCAAAACTCACCAGAAAGTCAACAATCAGGCCAGCATTGATAGCATCAGCGGGGTTAAATGTGAGTTTGAAAACAACGGAGCCAACGTTGTCTATTATGTATAATAATATAAATAGTGTTATACACAACAGGATATGTTGAAAATTAATTTTACTGTTGCAAAATGCCTAGTATTTGAAGAAAGTCGGGGATGCCTTTTTGTAACTTCGATGTTGTATGCAGGATACTCAAATGTAGATGGGAACTGTAATATGCCGCTATAGTACAGATTAAAAAGGGTTATATTGGAATGCAAAAATAAGTTTAGAGATGCAATCTCCTTACTGTTTTGCATTAAAAAAAAACCAAACAAACTGAGATGTATCTACTAAAATCTAAGAATGAAGCGTTTTGAAATAAAAATATACATTAGGCTGTATTTTAAACGTATTTGTACCAATACATTTTGCTGTAGCATTTTTGGGTTATGCAGATACGTTATGTGAATCGTGTACAGAGAATATTCATGCAAAAAAGGCATTTAATTGTAAAAAGTCAGCCGACCTGTATTTAAAATTAGGTCCATTCTAAAAATGTTACTTCACAACAAAACCGTCACAGCCAGTGACACGCTTCACTTGTGTAATATGAGGTATACTTTTCACATTGATACAGTGTGTATCAAACACGTTTGTCTTACTTTGGTAAATGAAATGCTCTTGTACAGTCTTTTGTGTTTTGATAATGAAGGGTAACCTTTAGATTGTGTTTAGCCTTTAGATTTAAAAGCATACCAACAGCAAGAATATTGTTTTCTGTTGTCAATGTCCTGTATCTTTAAAATAATATGATAATAATAATTTAAAAAAAAAAGTTAAAAATTAAACATGTGAATGGCAGGTATTCAGAGTCTTTTCAATGTTGTCAATCCAATAATAGGCTACAATATATGGCTTAACTGTATAACACATTCATTTTGCATGAATTTTGCATGCATCTTAAAATAATAGCCTGTAGAGTAATATTTGTACATGACCTAACCAATTATGTTATGCTACCTTTGGGGACACTATATTTGCAAAAAAACCAAAACAAACATATACATTATTATTATAAACCAATACCATCATATAACCTACCAAATTGTAATTAAAATGTTTCTATTATGATTTTTATGTTTATATATATATATATATATATATATATATATATATATATATATATATATATATATATATATATATATATATATATATTAGTGATCTTGGTTAATGCAGGCAGGTGCATCACACAGGGCAAGGCCATCCACACACAGGTGGAGGGCGGGCGCTATGCTTTAGTACGAGAGGTCCTGGGTTTGCCAGTGGTTGCTGCAGAGGTTGAACAATAGGACGTGGTGATGAGCAAGGAGGAACAGGATGCGCTCTCCCTAGCGGCTTCCTGGGATGAGGAGTCCTTCTGGGATGAGGAATCACCTTGGAGAATCCAGCGCCCTGGAAATCAGGTTGGGCACTAATGGAGAGAGCAGCCAACTTCCTCCAGGTACCCTGGAAGGTAAGTTCTGAGCTGTGGAGGTCTGTTTTCAGATAAGCGCAGACTTCGACCCCCCCTACCTGGATGGCATGTTGCGTTCTGTTACTCTTCCCCAGCCATGAGCTTCAGAGCTACGCACAGTCTTGCGCACCTTATTGCAGATCTCAGGGTTCCAAGGTCAAGCCCTGGGCAGAAGCCTGGTGGTGGCACGCAGACAGCTTTGGCTGTCTCAGGCGCGGGTCCCTGATTCGGACAAGTCCGCATTACTAGATGCTCCTATCTCCCCTGGCCACACCTTTGGACCAGCGGTAGAGGAAATTGTAAAACATTCTCATAGAGAGCAAGAGGCGTCCTGGCAGGTGGCTGCGATGCTCCCCTCCCATGCCTCGGCACGGGGAAGGCGATGGTGTCTGGCAGTTACCACGGTAACCTGGACTATCCCGATCCCTACGGCACCACGGGGCGACCTGAGGCACTGCCTCCAGGCCCCACGGCAGTGAACACAAGGGGCCATCATCAAGGCTGGGAATACACTAGACATGGGGCCCCAGCGCACCAGCGCCCAGGGAGACAATTTCAAGGGAGCAGTTGCTCCTCAGACTCATGGGTTCTCGGCACCATACACACTGCCTACGCACTGCAATTCTATTCGGGACCCTCCATTTTGAGGGGTCACATCCCCGAACAACCCTCTCCAGGTCTTGGCCCTCAAACAAGAGGTAGAAACACTACTTAAAAAACAAGCCATCCATCTCATAATACATGCCTCTCTAAGAGAGGGGTTCTACTCAAGGTATTTCTTGGTGTCAAAAAAGGACGGCCTTTGCCCCATCCTAGACCTGAGACACCTCAACAGGTTCTTGAGGTAGAGGATGTTCCAGATGGTCACGCATTGCCATAGTTTCCACTCAAGGTGCTCCCAGAGATGTTCTTCATCCTTTTGTCCCACATCAGCTAATGGATTCTTCAAGCAGTTGTTTGCAAAGAGAAAGAAAACATTGGCTGAAAGTTGTCTCCTGTTTCATGGGCAATGTAGGGTTCGGTGGGGAATGCAGAAACCAAATACTTTCTGAAGATAAATTAATTATCACTTTAATTATTTCACATTTACATAAGTGTGAAATAAATTTCTGAATTTGCTTGTTTTGTGAAACTTCTGGTCTGCCCTCACTGGGATCTACTTATTTAATGATTTTATCAGTTATAATACATGAATATATTAATTCCCCCCTGGGTTGAATTATAAATATCTTTATTAACATTATTAATACAATAAAAAAAATACAGTGGAAAGGGATAAAGTAGGTTAATGAGCTTTAGGCTGTATTAAGATCTGCAGCAGGTCAGATTATTAAAATAGACCACACTGTCTACAATATCCACTTTATATGGTAATTTTTTTTTTTTAAATGACCTGCAATCAAACATTTTGCTTTAATACAATTTTATTTCCAATACAAAAATCAGAAAAAAAAACAGATATCACATTTTAATTTGCTGACCATTTATCTTCAGCATGTTCTCTAGTTGGATAAACATTACCTTGAAATACAGTAGTGGCTGTGTATGATGTAAAGTGCAATATTATGGTGGAGGGTGAGCAAGCAGGCTGGTGCAGTCTCTCTGCTGTGTGTCACTCCTGCTGGGCTGAGACAACACACAGGCAGAAGGAATTCCGAAGAGTTTCAGACTGCAGGCTATTCAAAATTCACCCTTAAAAGTCTTTGTGAACATTAGGAGAAGTTTAGAAATGCAGGGGCCTTGATTCTCTAAGCTTTTTACTTTATTCTAAAAGAAAAAATGCAGCCAATAAATATACTAACCCTGAAATAAACAACTGAGCCTTTGTTATTCAAGAGCTCGTTAGTAGCCTTAATTGATAGTTTGTAATCTTATTTTAGTAATCTTAGGAAATTATCTTAACAACAATGGTGATTTATACAGAACACATGTAATAGGATATTAAAAAGGTAAAAATAAATAAATAAAATAACATACTGTATTAGCAAAATGTAGATACAAAGTATCCCTTTAACAATTTGAAATAAAAAAAAAGCTTTAAGACTCTGGCCCAAAGTATGTTTGCAATATTCAACACAATTGAGCTCTATTCGATTGATCTAAATGCATGGTAGATCAAATACCGTTACTGTTCAAATCATTTTAAGAAATTCTCCAGAGAGTTTCTCTTTAGTGTATTTTAAGTACAATTCCAGGTTTGGTCCTATTTGACTATTTAAACAGTGGCTGTTATTTATATTAGTCACTGTTTAGATCAATTCAATTGACCCCATACAGTACATATCCCCCACCAAAGCTATAAATTGCACATTACTGGTGTCCATAGAGAGAAGGAATATCATTTCTTAACAAGTAGACCTGCACAGGTTCCCAGAGTATAGTCTTTAAAGGCTCATACAATGGCAATATCTCGAAAAAGCAGGTCACTGTGGGGTCCATAGACAGTATGTGTAATAACATTGCAAAAAAATGATCATGCAAATCACATTTGGACAAAATATATTGCGTTAACTGGCTTAACCATTCAGAGGTCAGGACTCATTCGAAAGTAGATCACCATGGTTAAATAAAGACAGTAAGGAATGTCCATACCAAGTTGCAAAACAAGAAGAGAAACATGCAGGCAGAATTTTCAACCCAAGCAGGGGGTAATACAATTGCATTGCCAACCAACAACTAACATGGTATCTGTTACTGTATCCATGGTAAAAAGATAACTGTGGCAACTATGGTTAAGTCTTCCCCCATAAAAAAATTATCTACAAGAAATAAAATAGTCAGGAATCAAAGCTGTAGATTAACCCTTAAACCTGCATGCCTGGAAATCCAGTTAGTTTATTCTTACTGTTAAAATATACAATTAGAATGACTTTATAATACCAATATAATTACCCTGAAAAAAACCCTGGCCAGCCACATTGTGAACAATTGCAACACAACGGATCTGGGACTAATATTGCGCAGCAGCTCTGATATGGTGCCATGGTACTGCAGTGTATTACCAGAGTATATTGCATATGAGGCTGTGTGGTCCAGTGGTTAAAGAAACAGGCTTGTAACCAGCAGGTCCACAGTTCAAATCCCAACTCGTGTGATCCTGAGAAACTTTTGGGTGAGATGTTGTAAGTGACTCTGCATCTGATGCACACTTCACACATCCTAGTCTTGTATCTTGTAAAATGCTTTGTGATGGTGGTCCACTATGAAAAGCATTATATAAAAATAAAGATTATTATTATGTATAAAGTATCATTGTGATGTAAATATATGAAACTCTGGACACTTTGGTAACATTCAACCAATGGCTCATATAATTGTAGCTGCCTTTGTGTTACCATTGCCCCTTAGTGCAGAACCTTTGAAATGCCTAGTAAAATTATTTGGTAAGTGTCGTAAAGATATACATTTTCAGTAGAGTTCCAGCCTTCTACAGCATCCCTCTTATGACATTGTATAATTTCATCAGCGCAACATTTTTCAGTCCATTCAGTTTGACACTGGTTTCTAAGTCCATGCATGACTGTACTGTAGGTACATGTAGGACAAAGTAGGGGGGATACTCAATAATTAAGCTTAGTAGCTGAAGAACCTTCACTGCCCTTCAATACTGACTTAATACATGTTGGTAGGAAGCCTGCGGATCTTGAGAAAGCATCCTTTTGCAGGACCTGGCTGTCTTGACCTCTCAAAACTGTTTGAATTGAGAATTTAATTGAGCTTAGTGGTGCATATCCCTAAAAACACAACCAGCATTCAATTCTGCCTAACTGCAACAGCAGCACTTTGTCCAGAACTGTAATACCCCAGTAAAGTGCTTTGAAATGCTCTAAGTGGGGATAAACAGAATCTAGATACTGATATATGAATGTCAATGCCCCAGAAGGCAGCAGTGTTTTTTTTCACAGGCAGGGAGCACTTGTTCCTGCAATGGCCATTTCCCAGCTTCACGTTTGCTCTCACTCTTTCGCTCTCTCTCTCTCTCTCTCTCTCTCTCTCTCTCTCTCTCTCTCTCTCTCTCTCTAAGACTTTGGGGTGTCTGGCAATATCAGAGAGGGCTTCAAACTTGCCCCTGTAACTACTGTTGGCAGCAAACCTGCCCCTGTAGTGACTGCTGGCGAGTGGAGCTTCTTTCTTTTATCAGCAGGTTGACATGCGTTTACGGTACTTCTCGATAAGGGGGATGAGGCAGCGTGAGGTTCCTGTCTGGAGCAGGAATGGATGTTCCAGAAGGTCCATGGCAGTCGCTCTCTGCAATGGATCGCTGGTTAGCATCCGACCCAGGAAATCCTTAAGAACCGGCGAGGCCTGCAAGATTAAAGAAAATTAAGTTACAAATTACTCCACTGTATCACAAGCCGTTTTCTCGGTAAACTAAAATCTAGTTACGTCTTTGTTTTCTGTGGCTCGTTCTAATGTGTGTGTGTGTGGGGTGGTCTATATATATAGTATAGTATATACATTCACAGAAGTTTAAATCATGTAAAGTTTCACTATACCTCATTAACAGTAAATAACCACCATTTTGTTTAAGGTGGTTAAAGTGGAGAATAGACAGAATTTGTTTTACGCCTTTCAAAATGTATTAATAAATAAATAAATACACTTTTGACAAGACATTTGCTTTCATCATACTTAGAAATGTATTTTAAGACTAGTCAGGACCAAATTAGGATTTCAGGTAACCTAAATTTTTGCAAGTAAATCATTTTATTAGGAATACAGTTTTTTTTTTTTTTTTTTTTTTTTACTTGAGGTGCTGATGCTATTTCTTTTGTAAAATGTTTTCCTACTAACGCCTACTAAGCATCAGAAAATATTCTTTCAACAAGTGGAACTTTTGCCAGTTTATTCATTTTCTTAGCTCTAATTAGCACAACCCTATCTTACCAGTAAGAAATATCAAAAAAGGTACTTTAAAAGGTCAGAGGCCATTTGGTCAGTGTGGTCTGATTAGAAAGGCTGGATGCTCACCATGTGTGTGTTCTTCACCGAGGGAGGGGGCTGGTCTCGAAGGCGCTTCATGGCCTGCACTGGATCATCGCTGAAATAGGGAGGCTCTCCATCCACCATCTCCACCACCATGATCCCCAGAGACCAGACATCCACCTGGACCCAACAACAGGGACTGCGTTGGTTGGTTATCATGGCATTTTCAAGAAATGATTATGAGCTATTGTTTATGGGTGTAATGTAATGGGTGTGGAATCTCTGGTCGAATGGCAGTGAAATGGTTCATATTTACTGGCTAGCCACTTTGAGTCTTTTTTAGTAGAACACGATTCTATCTGAGGCTGAAACAAACCTTTTGTTATAAAAAATAGAACCAGAAATCATACAGAGAAAAGGCAATATTCAGAAGTACGAACAGTGTCGTGTCTGAGCCACATTTCAAATAACACTAACTACCACTGCAGCGGTATCCAGGAAACAAGGTACTGATCAGAAAATGCCAGTGCTGGTACTAAACATTTCCATTGTCCTAGAGTGTAGTGCTGTATTTCTGTGATCATTGTGCTACCAGCTGCAGTACTTCTCTGATTCTGTGATGCACACAGCTAACACCCTGCAAACCCCACCTGAGGAAGTGGCTTACAATTGCGAACTTTAGATAACAAATATAGAAGCATGATTACCTGTAATAATGTTTTAAGATATAGTGGTTTTTCAAGGTCTTGGTATATATTTTTTTTTGTGAAAAAAGAAACAACACACTTTTTATCTTTCAAAACTAATTATAAACAATTTAAATTCCACAGTGGAGTTCTCAAGTTAAAACTGCCAATTTGCTTTTTACTAAGTTTGGAAACATTAACAATTTTATTTTATAATTTGCAAAAAAAAAAAAAAAAAGCTTGCACATAAAACCTTGAAAAAGCATGCTACATTGAATTTAACTCATATGTCTGGGATTGTGACTGTTGTGTAACTTCAGTTTCAAAAGAGGAGACTTGAAGGTTGAGAAAGACACACTTATTATCTGAAATGGACAGGCGAGTCAGTGACTCGTAATCAAGCACATTAACCATCATAGCGAAAGAGCCATCCTGATACCTGAGGTTGTCTGGTTAATATCACAGATGGTTGCCACAGTATGTCCATAACTGCTTAACTCTTTCGTTTGTTAACTGCAGTTTCCAGCATGTGCTTACCCCTGTCCCGTACGGTGTTTTGGAGATGACTTCCGGGGCCATCCAATATGGGGTTCCTACCAGGGACTTCCTCTTTGGCACATCTTTACTGATTTGTGCACAAAACCCAAAGTCTGATAGTTTGATCTGGAAAAAAAAAAATCAAGATTAATAATTTTTTTTCAGTGGGTGCCATGTGAAGATGTAAAAATGAGTGGCGTTTGGAGACACGAATTGTTATAGAAAACCGTATTGTTTTCTTTAAGTTTTTTTTTTTTTTTAACAAAAGAATATTATACTCTTGATTAAATAAATTAAAAAAAAGTATATATATATATATATATATATATATATGCGCACTATTTACTATTTTATGAATTTACTATTCGTCAATATTACAAAATCAACTTGGCTCGTTAGGCACCTGTATGTTTTTTTTAGCCGCACGGAAATTTCTGATAAATGATGACATCATTACTTGCACAGAAACCCACTTGCACCTACCGCAGTTGTTTTAGTGCAGTTTTAATACACAAACATAGTTGCTGATCATTAAGTAACTCAACTAAATTAGTAACATAACTCGCTACCTGTTCCAAACAGGATTAACTAGTGCGGTTATCATTGCCTTTTGCATCCGAACTGTGTGTGAGTTAAACCATATTAAGAGCAGAACTACCAACTGCATTTAGGCTGTGTGTGTACAAGACCTAAATAATGCTAAATATAGCAGTCACTGTATTTAGAGCATCACCAAAAAGTGATCACCAAATAATCTGATATTTTGCATAAAGTCTGTGTATAAGGTAACATACAGTAACAACTTCCATGAAGAAGTTTTAAAATAAACATTTTTAAAAGAGACTGACGAAGGCTGCAGTGATTGTCACACGAGCGAGTGTGTTTGTGTGTCCTGCATACCTGTCCATCGAGGGAAAGGAGGATGGAGTCACTCTTGATGTCTCGGTGGATCACTCCCTGGGAATGGAGGTAGGACATGGCCTGCAGCACTGCCTCACACACTGTGGCAATCTGCTCCTCATTCAGCCTGCGATACCAAATGACAAAACAGGAAACCCCTTCACCTGCTTTCTTCCACTCATTTTACAAACAGGCTTTCTCAATGGCTTGCTGGCAGCGTTAAGGTAAATCACAACTTTATGTTAAAGGCTTATCAACACAAATCGCCTCCATTATACAATACAGATAAAGATAAGTGTTTCCCTCATGTTTTTAATTTGCTGTAATGTTGTTTCAAACACTGATTATGCTGGCAAAATAAACAAAAACATAAAAAAAAGACATTTTACTGTGAAATTCTCAATTCAATGTTCTTTTTTGCAGTCATTTTTATAAAAATGATGCTGCTTGTTAATTTAGTGCTCTAGAAAGGTCTGGTATAATAGCATTGGCTTCAATCAGGCAATATGCCAGCTGACACAAGTTTCTGATTGCACCTCAGTCCTGAGCTGAGCACCCCCTGCAGTCAGCCCTCTGCTTCACTCAAGCAGAGTGTCTTGTGATTTTGTGATGTGGACTGATGTTGTATAGTTGGGAGCTTCTAACTAAAGGGTTATCCTGTTGTGCCACCTTAGTACTGCAGTCGACATGGTAAGTTTTAAACTGAAGGTTACTAGATTTAGAGATGTGCTAAATACAGTGTTGCAAGCGACAAGCATAGTAGGTGATACATTGTTAAGATCAGAAATATTTGCTGTTTTTTTTTTTGTTGTTGTTGTAGTAAATAAAGCAAGAATTTCTAATAAAATAGGGTATTAAAATAATATTTGTAAATCTTTCTGTAACAAATGTTGTTATCTTGTGCTGTTTTATTTTATAGACCAGTAAGAACAAATCTTTTCCCTCCAACTTGTAGCAGTTCAGTAGCATGAAGGCCAATCTGTGGACATTTGTGATCACGTAACCTTTAAGTAAACTTAAGAGTACAGTCTGTTTCAGTCAGTGTGCTATGTGTCAGCCAGCTGTGATGCTATGATACCAGTGCGAGTCATGTCTTCTCCACATCCAAAGATAGAGGAGTGATATTGCACAAGCAGCAGCCAACATTTTAACAAAGAAAAAACATTACATACAAAAATATATCTAGAAAATAACTAGAATTTTAAAATACGAAACAAACTGAGGGATTTTAACTGATTGGAAATTTGAAATGTTACCCTGACTCAAAGTGGCATTGTATTTCTTAAGGTTAAACATCCAATAGCAATACTAACTTGAAATTACTTGTACAGGTCTAGGAATGATTTTGTTTATTGTTGGCTGAACACTTTTATAGCATGTTACATCAAGCAGGTACAATATAGTCTTCCCCACACAGTAACATGTGCCTCCCAGAGGAAAAAGGAAAAAACTTGACACTACTACCCTACTGCACCAGCCCTTTGTGAGCTTTAGGGGTGTCCCCAGAAGCCATCAGGTAAGTACATGTCATCTTGCACTTTTCTCTGCCTGCCTTCAGGGAAATATTTATCAGAATAAGAACCTCATAACCCCAGCCTGTCAGAAACACCTGTTACTATGTAGCTCTAGTTCTGTTTTTCTAATGACATTTGAAAAACAGTTTTTAAAAAGTGTGACTTATCATATCCTTGCACTGATGGCTTGAATTCATAAAGACAGACAATCATGTATTAGCTCAGAATATCCCCAGACTATTCACACGTTAAACAAAGTGTTGCCGTCACTCTAATATTATATGGCAAACTAAACGATAGCCTTACCTGGTTTCAGCTACAATGTTGGTTAAAGCTCCACCCTGCAGGTATTCCATTATGACCCACAGTTCTTCTTCCACCAAGTAGCTTTTGTACATCTCCACTACATTTCTATGCTGGTAGTCTCTCATTATAACAACCTGAGAGCAAAACCAAACAGATTTATTTTGGTATCCATATTGATAGTGGCTAATCTAATTGAACTAATTAGAAATGTGTTTTAAACAATGACCAGACCAGCTTCCACAGATAAACGTTATTATTATGACTTGTGGTTGGTTAGGGACAACTGGTGGTAGCTGCCGAGGACTGTAACATCTGAAAGACGTCCATTAATACACAGTATCAAAAACACTACTGAGCTGGCTCAGGAACAACTGAAACATTTTCATAGTTCAACCTAGGTAGAGAAATCTGTATCAATCAGAAAAATGTTTAACAAGTTAGGTTGCAAGTACTGAGGGTAACCTCTTCCTAATAAAGTGACAAATCCCTGTCATTGTTATTGGGAAGGCATGTAACTTCATTGAACGGAGGTCCTGAATATAATTTCTAAAGCTACTTACCTCATTAAACAGCAGCTCTCTTCTTTGCTGTTTCCGGAGGTCCATCATTTTCACAGCCACTTGACGTCCGGTGTGTCTTTCCCTAGCGATGCACACAATCCCAGTAGAACCTTCCCCAATCTTGACAAAGTTCTCCAGGTATGTTCTAGGGTCCCCCTTGTCTACCACCATCTTCAGAGCAGCCTTAAACTGCTCATGGGTCACTTTGGGGGCATCTTGAGGAGGTGATTTGGGGCTAGGCGAGCCATTCTGTGTGGCCCTGAGAAATGGCGAGCTAGTCTGTGGTGGACTGATATTAGGGGACCCTGTTGGAGAAGGTCGGACCTGAGAAGGACTATCCTGCCGCTGGGTTGCAGGCTTGGAGCTGCCAGCTGATTTCTGAGAGATATTTGTCGCCACATGATTAGGGACCATAGTTGGAGAATGTCTGATGGTATAGCTGGAAACAGGTCTAGCTGGCCTATGAGTCCTTGTCAGAGAAATAAGAGGACTACTGGTGCCATTTGGGTGAAAATCTAGATGTTGTCGGAAATTGACATCTGTCTATAAAAAGAAACACGTAGTAAAATCATTAGATATGCACACGTACTAACTAAGCTGAACAGAAAAATCCACCAAACACACATTTCAAACTCATTATATCTGAATAGTTCATAATTGTATGGACCACTTATAGTCTATAAACATGCTCCTACCAGATTAGAGAATGTAAATCCTTGACAAGCATGAATTCATATTTATTGATTAAAAGGGCATTATTGTTATTTTTTGAAATGGCCAGCAGTTTCAGGATTCTACAGTGCTTTACTGTGTGACCATTTCGCAATACTTACTTATATAAGCAGAAAACCTGATATAACCAGAAACAGTTACCACAGAATAGTCTTAATAAATCAAGTCTCACTGCAGACTGAACAGGCTACATTCTCAAATAAATATGTAATGTCATTTATCTTTAACCCTCCACAGGTCTTTGAGCTATATATCACTATTTACTGGATGCTAAAGGCAAAATGAAATAAATCACATTTAATTCTTGTAAAAGAATAAACCCTTTTGTCAGAAGCCCTAAGATCACTCGAATCATCTTTATATTTCAGAACAGCTGCTTGTCCCTCCATTAAAAAAGGGCTTGCATCTCTCTTCTAAGGTTAAAGTGCCCCTACAAAATCCATGAAAAGGAACATCTTAATGGCAAAAAAATGTTTTACCTTCATGTCATATGAAGACAGTGGTCTTCCAGGGCTGTTCAGTGTCCTACTCAAGAGCCTTTCCTTTGGAGTCAGCTCTGGGGTACTTGGGCTTGAACTGGCCTGGTGTTTTCCGCCAAGCCAGGGACTAGCCGGATTGACAAAGCAGGAAACGGGTCTCTTTTCTGGGAAACTGCTTCTTGCAGGCTTCTCCCTCTTCACCACAGAAGGTTGTCTGGAGTTTAGTCTTTCTGTGGAGCCCACAATCTCATTATGTTTGGACAAACCTCGATAGAGACTGCTTGGTTGTCTATGGTCCTCTAAAGAAGACTTGTACACCTCAAAAGTTGACTTGGCCCTAGTCAGCAACCCATTGGGTGATCGATAAGCATTTTGTTTTGGAAAAAGATGTGGACTCCCGCTTTCACTCTTTAATTCTCGAGATCGGTCCTTCCAGCTGAATTGCCAGTCATATTTTCCCATCATGCTTGGATCTTGGTACTCGTATCGATCTTCCTCCTTGACCTCCCCCAGTCGGCCCAAAGACTGGGCCCTCTTCCTTGCTGAGGGACTTGTCTTACGTAAAGAATTGGAACTGGTCACTGAAATCTTGTTCAAGTCTGATATAATCGCTGAGATGTAGTCATCTAGTCCTACGATGCTTCCCCGCACAATGGTCTAAAAAAGAGATTTAATAATTTTCAAAAAGAAAAAAAAAATTTGCAGAAGCTACAAGAGAGGACATTGTTCATCCCTGTATGCTATATACTACAATGTGCAAATTGTACCACTTTCAGTAAAAGGAAGACATAATAATAATGCAACAAAACTGGTGAGAAACAATGTTGAAGAACTTAAACTAACCATATAAATGCCCCATTGAAATACTTGTAAAGTGAATGCACCTAGACAGTAGGCCTCATGCAGCCTGGCATATTTAATTTGAAGTTCTTATCTCAAATCAATTTTCCTCAGAATAAGCCCTTCTAAATCAAATGTCAGAATTGTTTATTCCTAGTTTGCGAGAGACAGGGGCACTACTGGTGTTGTTCCCTTATTCACAGAAACTTACACCATGTGTCTATTTGCAAAACCTGTTTACATAAAAATATGGACTTATGAGGATAAAATAAAAAACAACTCCTTGAGGTATGTTAAAAAATGACCCCATTAAATGCCTGGCATCCTGTAGCAACAACCAGCACACACTGTGCCTGACAAGATTCAGACAGAGAATGCTACCCATCCTCTAAGGTGAATTATACCTGGCTCAAAGTATATCATTTGCCTTAAAGAGTAAATAGCAGGGTTCCGAAAAATATGGCGTTACACGTCCCCACGTGTTGCTACAACTGTTTAAATAATGTTCCTGTTTCTTTTCTGTTAACATCCTGAGAACTTTTTACACTTATAACGTCTGTTAACTTAAAAGTCTGTTCAAAATGGCCGCTCTAGTGCACTGATGGTGTAAGGATTATTGCCCACATTGTCAAACAGGTAACACAGCAATAACGATCCATGATGTGGTACGGAACAGAAAAGCCAGAGCACTTGTTCTGTTTATTGTTTTATCGCTTTTCCTGCAGTAATTTAGAGGACAGATCGCAATCCCAGTGCACTAGTGGACATTTTAAAAAGAGCTTTGTAGCAACACATTGGATCTGAGTTTTTTCTTTAATAGTTCGTAAATTTCCACTTTCTGTTCTCTCCAGCTATCTCCATGTGATCCCATTTGTGACGACTCACATAATTTCCCAGCTGTTAGTTACTTTTGATTTTAACCTTATAATGCCCAGGCAAATTTTTTTTTTTTTTTTTTTTTTTGTGATAACATTTTTATTTGAAAATGAGAAATACAATACAGTAATTCAAAACAGCAGAACATTCCCATTTACCCCCCAATTCTGTCTCGTCTCCCTGTCCCTCCCACCTCTCCCCTCTCCCCAGGTGGCAACCTCCCCCCCTGCAAAGGACCCAGAGAATCCACATCAGACATGGACAGCTGAGGACTGGTTTATCAGCAATTTAATGGTATCTGCGGCTGCTCCCCAGGCCTGTACAGTCCCCTCCCTGTTCCCATGAACCCGAGCGATAGAAAGCTCCATATAAATAATGTCAAGGAATGCAAGGGTCCATTGACACCAGGACGGGGAATGTGGAGGCTGCCAGAACAGGGCTATCATTTTCAAAGCATTATTTGGAAAATAATGATCGATCAAGATTTCTATTTTTTCTGTTCACTTTCTATAGCATATGGCTTGAAGAATCATAACTAGGAAAGCATTGCATGACTAGGGATATTTGGGACATGCTGCTAATCGGGTTTTAGGGGAGAGCTACCACTACTATGGTACTTATTCTATACAAGTAACTATAACCCAAAATACCTAATTACATATATGCGCATACCCTTGACCACTTTACTTGTGTGGTGTTAAATAGAGTTATCTGTCCTAGAATGTGATAACAGCCTGTTGCTTTGAGTGGATTCATCTGCCCTTGACTGGTTTGAAGAGCTGAGATAGTTAACCATGTTGTCCATATTTTCACTATGCTTCACCATATTTTACAGTGGTATCCTTTTTTCTGCAGAACATAGCCTTAAAGTGATTACAGTAATTCCATACATCTTATTTGTTGTGCACTTTCATTCATCTCTGTTTGTAAGCCATGCTTTCCGGTAGTGTTGAACAATTTCACCCTTCACACGGAGGATGAAATTGTCCCCGCCCCTTCAAAGGCTTTTTTTCTGTTATTAAATCAATCAGCTGCTCCCCCTATTGACTGACATTCTTTCAGCCAGTAATGTCTTTGACCCAGAGGACACTGCTGGGTAAAATGACCCAGGAAGTGCAAGTGTAAACAAATATGCTGAGACTAAGACACAGACACTTAGAACGTCATTTAATCTAAAGTAGTGACAGATTTCTGGTTTTAAATTGAAAAGATGTGTTTACTATAGCATGTGTTTCTTTTAAAACTACACACTAGAGAGCTGTAGCAAATGGACATGCAAAATAGGTCAGATTTATTTTTAAGCTTGTCATAATCTGTCTCCCGTGTTATTGGTATCTCTGTATATATCTGTCTCATAATGACAACATTTACACCGTAGCTGAGTGGCATTTCGCTGTAGTCTGATGATCCCGCTGATCCAGTCATAAGAGAGAAATATAAGGGAAGGGGTCTACAGTGTTACATCCCTTATGGGTTTGCAAAATACAGCCCAGAGAATCTCACTCCTTTAAGAAATCTATAGTTATATATTTTGTTTTTCCTTTGTTCATCTTATTAATTTCACATGTTTTATCATATAGATGTTACTTTTCTGAATTATGAAGCAGTGATGGAAAAATGGTTATCAGTAAAAGGCACATTTTAAAACTACAGTGAACATAACCCCTGACATCTAATTGCTTGCCTTCATTCTATTTCGGTTCCTTTATTTCAGTTTACTGCAATTTCAGCTCTCTGTGCGTCACAACCCTTTCAGAGGGAATATTTTGAATGTACTCTGACCAGTTGTCATCTTTTGAGCATTAAGTGTCTATTAGTAACAACCTAAAAAAACTCAAATGAGCAACAGTAAACCATTAATCAGTCATTCAGAACTGGCCAAACTGAGTTGTACTAAAGCCATTAACACAACTCTTTCTTTCCCTTTCAATGAGCCACAAATACCATAATCATTAGGCACAGTAATTAAAATGACCACATATTATTATCATTAAAAAACAAAGTAATTGTATAGAGATGCAATGCATCTGTTGGTTAATCTAAGGAATGGGGACACGATTCTGGATTTTGAAATCCTAATTTACCTAACACTTAACTTCTTTGTGGGTACAAGAGAGACCAAAGAATAGAGGAGATAAGGGTTATCCTAGAGACGTATTATTATTATGTATTTATTTTAATAAGCCTTGGAGCACTTGAGGCAGGATTTATCAAGTTAACAATACACAACTAATTAACAAAAAAAACTGAAGTATCCATTCAAGTTAAATATAACCGTTTGGGTTTCGACTTTTTACTAGTTTGGTATATACTGTAGTTTGTACTTTATATAAAAACTACAGTATATAGATTTTTTAACCCCTTGTAAATATCACTCAATACAACAAGAATACAGTGGAAAAAACTAGTCAAATACATTCGGCACTAGACCTTAGAAACTAGTAGTCAACTAGATGTCAGAGAAAAGCAGGACCATTTTACTTTCAGCGTCTTCTTCCAAAAACAAAGCAAACAACTGTTTTGCAGCAATACTGCTTCAGTTTCAAAGCTGTTTTACCTCTACTATTTAAGTCAAATCAGTGTAATTTTTCCCCCATTTAGCTGAATGTCACAATATGATTTCAACAGAGCAGTACTCCAATTCTCACCATATAGCTTTTTTTTTTTTTTTTTTTTAATCTGTTATGCAGATGTGGTTTTGAAATATGCTTGTCCTGCATAGCACAGATGTTCAATTCTTACTTGATTTTACTGATGAACACCCATGCAAGTATCATGTCTAAACTTTATTATTATTATTATTATTATTATTATTATTATTATTATTATTATTATTATTATTATTATTATTATTATATTAGCGTTTGTCCTTACCCAGGGCAACTTACAGTTGTATACAAAATAAAATATGTCAATCACTTTTTTTTTAGAATAACACAGTAAGACAACTATACTTAGCATATAGATACTAATAACACATTTCTGCACCTGAGTTGTGTTATATATAAAAGTAGTGAATTTGACTTATACCAGGATTGTATTTAAATACTGTGGTTTATCTTTTACATTCTATACTTTTCTATTCTTTTTACTTTTAAAATGATAACAGACCCTTAAATGAACAGTTTTTTGAAAACGGATTATACCCATAAAAGAGTACCAAATAAATTCAGTAATTTTGTTTGCCATACTTATACAGCCTTTATAAAAGTTTACCGTAGTAAAAACATAGCAAAGTGTAATAAAGCATGGTAGAGCACTGTAAAGCCCAGAGAGCAATGGTAAAGCATATTTTATAAAAAGCATGGTAAACCATGGTAAATGCATAGTATAATCATGTGGAAAGCATGGAAAAATTGCACATTTACTGTAGTAAGCTCTTATAAAAGTATGCATTTACTACACTTTGTCATATGTTTCTGTAATTTACCACCCTTGCCTATGCAATACACTTTACTATGCTTCTACACTAACTTCTTCCCTTTCTCCTTCTCCAAGGAAATCAATATAGTGACTAGTTTACTTACCACTTACAATGAGCAGGAAGTCAGGAACCATGGAGAAATAAATCAATGACTTCATGTTAAATTCAATAAAATAAGAGGACTCTTCTTTTTTCCTAAATACAAACAAAGACTTCACTAGCAGTTAAGGGTTTGTTATCCTGCTCTTCTGTTCCCTCAATTAGGCAGGATAATTAATGCATTGACAGCATACAAATGAAACAACAAACTATGGCAGGTTTTAGAAATTGCCTCAGGGTTCAGTGAAGTGCTTTTTTCACTCTAAGCAGACGCTATTGGAGTTGACTAGTATAAAGCATACCAACAGGTAGACTCTCCCTTAAAGCAACTCAGTACTTAAGAATGCAAAGAGACATTAAACAAGACGGAACTTGAATGAAAAACAAATGCATTCTAATGGTCAAGACAGTTCATACCTTTTCCACATGTATTATATGCAGTTGAGCTGGATTACTCTGCTGCATCATTAAATACATAACCAGGTAATTTACACCATGCAGAAATTCTGAAAAATGTGCAATTCCTTGTTTTTTTGTGTCCTGAGTGATGAAGATGTTGATAAAGACAGTCAAACAATATTACTTGTTTCTTTTAGTATTTCTGCATATGTTACCATTGGGTGTGATAGATTAGACCCTCAGGGTGTATGTGCTGTGTGTGTTATGCCGTCTCTATACACTCAAGTAATTAGATACAGCCCCTTAGTGCCAGTAGTGATGCTTTTTTATACAGACACAGGGAATTTTGTAGTAGCTGCTGTACAATGAAAAAGTAGGAACAAATCAATATACTAGTTTAAAAAGGTATTGTAATGCAATTATTTGCTTATTTTTGTATTGTTCCAACATGTTGTTTTAAACACAGTCCCCAGGCTAAATGAACAGCATCTAACGAAGCAGCCATTGCAAGGTCAAGGCCGAATAAACAGGTCAGGGGGTATTGTAACTACAGGGAGTGATTATAGACTTCAGGGTTAAGAAAACACTTTTCTAGGGTGTTCTTTGTTTAATCTTGTAGAAAAAATCTTGTTTTCGAAGTGCTTGACATTCCAACCAAAGCAAAAACTGAGAATGAATAAATATGAAAAGAGCTGCATATAGGTACTCACTCACTACTCACTTTGCCATAACTCAAACTGGACAAAAAACTAAATAATAAAAAAAAGAAAATACAAATACTACTTTTCTGAAAACCACACTTTTTGTTAGTATAACCTGTAAGGGTTAAATTAATGATTGTCAAATCCTAAAATACCGTGTTACTTACTTTAATGCATTAGTAACATTATCACTCATCATTATCACCATACTGCAGCTGTTGAACATTTGCACGTCATTTTTCTTTGTACGATGTCACTCCTTGTGATCAATTTCCTTTGACTGTCCAAAGGAACTCACTCTCACAGTGACTATGCCTTTCCATCTGCCACAGGGATTGAACTAAACGTGGTTTGAAATCATTCCCATTCGTTTCCATTGGCAGGAGAACTATATAACAGGATATGAACTAGGACTCTGACAGCATGAATATGGACTAAGCGAATTAGCTCTGGCTCAGTCCATCTGATGGTGGCATACAGAGTATCCATACACACAAGGCGCACAGTGACATGCAGCAAGACCCAAAACCTAAAATAATTGAAGAGTGTACAATGCAATGTATGTGGTTTTATTTGTAGCATGAACAATACAATATAGCGTGAAAGCTCTTAACTCCAGATTGTCATGAGCATATATATTTTTTTTAATTAACTGCAAATAAATAACTCAGCTATTTAATTTAGCAGTGTGCAAGTAGTTTAAATTAGTTTTAGAATTGTAATTGGTGTGGTTTTTTTTTTTTTCTTTCAGAATAAATGTTGAGTAAAATGCTTCTAGAATTTGGACCCTATTGTAACGTGTTTTGGTTTGACATATTTATTGAGTCAGTGACCCTTGCTGTACATGTCTGAGGGCAGATTGAATTCTTCCCTGCAGCTGGAAAGGATGTCAGTGACAGTGAGCACAGATTGAGTTGAGGTTTCTTTTGTTCTGAAATTTCTTAATGTATAAACTATGCATCCACTCTTGAAGCTCCTGATCTTGCCCAGATACACAATATTACTATTTTTGAAAACAGTCTTTACACCCTTGTTATACATTCAAAATATCATGGAGAACAGACAAAGCAGACTTACTACTGCAAGAGCAAACTGTATGTATGTTGGAGGTTTTTTTTTCAGTTGTTTTATTGTCTTATGCAAATTCAATTCCAGTGTTCCTAATTGATCTAGTCTAGTGCAATTTCTTTAGTTTATTTATATCCAGTCTTACAAAAAAAAAAAAAAAAAAAAAAAGATTCCGTTTTGATTATCCAAGATCAATCTGCATGGCTGCTATTGCTAATTCTGTTGTGGTTTGTGCTAACCCTGGTTCAATCAGTGAGTCTATTGTCTATTTTAGTCTTCTGTGCTGCTTTCAGGAACTCATTTCATGCCCATTTATATTCATCAATATTTTCTATTAATATCCCAGTTGACATTTTCTGTTGCTATTCCAATAACCTTATCCTAATCAATCCAAATCAAAATTTATTTAAGTTGATTTGCAAAGAATTGATAGCAGAAATTAGCATCATTTACATCCAAATTGAAAGCCCCCCCGATATGATTTTGCATTGCAATCCATCCATTGATATGATTACTAGACCCCTTATGGGGCACAATCCTAAATGTCGCATGTAAGAAAAACAAATGCTCTGTGCCTTCAGAATTCCTGCAGCAAACAGCTGCATTACAGTTTGACACATGCATTTATATATTTTGATTTTAATCAGTAAATTACTTATTTTTTATATAGAAAGTAAGTGTGTCTTTTCAAGGGTTAAATCTAGCCTAAGGCAACTATGGTGTATTCCATTTGTCATTGCCCACGCATAGGGTGTGGTGCTGCTGGATTTCAAAAAATACAGTACATTTGCTAGCCTTACGGGCGATGAATACTTAAGACGCTTGTACATGTGTGTTTCCCAAAGTACATTTTAGCCACTGTCTACCTTGAGAATTGCTCATTTAATGATAATACACCTTGGTATGGATGTTCCCCAGCACAAGTTCTTGAGGAATCCAAGTGCTTTTACACTTTTGAGTTCTGGTGTTTTGATCAGCGCTATTATAAAGTATAATGGCAACCTTTCTGTGAAAAATACACCAGTGTAACTGTACAAAACATGTTCACCTACTACCCAGTTACTATCCCCTCAGAATACGCCAGTGTAACTGTACAAAACATGTTCACCTACTACCCAGTTACTATCCCCTCAGAATACGCCAGTGTAACTGTACAAAACGTGTTCACCTACTAGCCAGTTACTATTCCTTCTTGTGTGCTTAAGAGCCTGATGGTTTCATCTCCTCTGTGTGTGAGAAGGGTGTTATCTGTACACAGAAGCACAAGGGCTTTACAGGCAGAGGTAGCCAGTTACATTTGTTTCATTCCATTTTTATTCGGTCATTTGTTATGAAAATACTAATTTCTGAGTATGTTGTAATGTGAGTATTTTGTATCCTCGTCTGAAATGCTATTGCATTTGTAGGCCTTTATGACTCTGTGTTAACTCTATGTAAAACTGCTTAATTGACTCACTGCTTTGTTTAAAGCAGCCACAGAATAAAGGATTGTAAATGTGATGATGTTAACACATTTTGAATAATGTGGCAATAATTTTTTTTTTATTATTATATACAAATAAATGTTCAATAAATAACTATATATAAAGTTATACAGTACCTGCAATGTAGACCTACTGAGAACTATTCTTAATATTGTGTAAATAACTGCACCTATATTTACTCTTAGATCATTATTGTAGAGAACCAATGTTGAAACAACCAAGTTAAACACATTAAAACCATTTATCTTAAGTTGTATACATTTACACTAATGTCAACTATGACTATTTGTTAGTTTACAATAACTAGGCTAATGTTTGAGACTTGTGGAAAGCTACGATATAAATTCCATTTAAATGTATATGTATACATCTCCCTTACCATTCAGCTCTGCTGAATCCACCTGCTTCTTAACTTTACCATGAAGCAATTAACAAAGTTGAAAGTTCAAAGCAAAAAGATAAAGCACACAGGCAGTTAGATTAGTAAACACTAACACAGCTCTGAACCACAGGTTTACTACAAACACCATAAACGGGCAAAAGAGGGGTAAGAAAATTGTATTTGTACTACAGTTATAGCCTTATACCATTTCAGTGGCAGCACAGGTAACAAAAACTTGCCAACGGAAACTATTGCCTGACAGGTTGATATATATATATATATATATATATATATATATCTATATATAATATATATATATATATATATATATATCAAAAACGAACATTGTAATACACTTTATGTCATATAAAACTATATGAGTTCACTTTATTTTATTTTTATTTATTTATTTATTAAAGATAACTTACATTTGTTCACATTAAGATTTGTATTTAGAAGCAGTGGGTTATTGGACCCGCCTTTCACTTTTGGAGACCTGGCATAAATCAAATATTTGTTGGTCCTTTTTGGACAGTAGTTGGCATTCCATAAAACCGCAGTTGTATTCAGTTAACAGATACTAATAAGCTGGAGCCACTGAGCTCTTTGTAGCCCTGCATGGTACAAAGGTACCCTCTAGTGTTCAAAACAGGTACTTCACATATAACAACTGCATTTACTTGAGGAGTATGGGGTATATATACCATATTTTAAATGGGTTGTAAATTGGTCCTATTTGAGATAATGAAGTGTGATCCCTCTGTGATAGTAATTTTCAATCAGATTTTTAATTCTTGCATCACAAACAGTACTTGGGACGGGTGTTGCTTTGCTGGTGATGGCATTGCTGGGAACAGCAAACACATGGACAGTGCCGAAGTGGTATGTAAAATGCTACCTTACGGCAAAGGAAACCTGGCCAGCTCAGAAGGTACTAAGAATATTCGAATAAGCTATCCAAACTTGTATGACACAAAAAAATAACCTAAAAATAAATTGACACCAGGACCACAGCACAATGGCACAGTGAGATCAAAAATAGAATAGCATTTTGACAGAAAATGTCATAACTTTTGTGACTTTTTTAATCCTTCGCTATTCTGAGAGGTGGGGGTTTATGTTGACTGCTGCACCATGACAAGATAAAATAAACGGCATGTACCTTGAGTGACCACTACCTGCTCTTCTGCACAAAGGAATACAGACTCGTTTGCAGGATGAAAATACAAGAATACCACAACAAATCAAGCAACTGAAAATGTTTGCTGTCAGAAATGCCCAAGTCAAGTGTGCAGCACTAGCCCTCACCTTTTAAAGAAGCTTTTTCAAACCTGGAGTTTTCATTTACGTCTCTCAGCCATTGTTGCTCGACTGCCAATCCCCCATGACAGGGCTCAAAGTTAGGTGGAGGAGGGGGAATACTCAAAAGCATGGCACAGACAGCAATAAGGTATACATTTACCAGGCTTGTAAACATATGATAGCTACCAACTGGATGATAGTAGTACCTCCATAATCTCTCCTTTGAATTTTGTTGCTGTTTGCTAGGATTGTCCTATAAATCAAGTTATCACATCAGTGGGTGTATGTAAAGTTTCCTGCCTGAAACATTATGTGGCTTTACATGTCCTTTAGTACAGCACCATTGTATTGCTATTGACAATCATTTGTGAGGGATAGTAACACCTCTGGCCTACCTTCTTAGGTCTGAGCTCCAAGTCTGTAATTCTGGAGGGATCCACCATGGGCTTGGGCCTCTTGAGCGTCTCGATGAGGCTCTGCCACTGGGGCGGGAGGCCAACAAACCTCCCCTGCTTGGGGTCGAAGGAGGTGTGGACGCGGTGCTCGAAGTTCACTGGCGCCGAGATCTCAGGTCGCTTCTTCTTCTTCTTGCGGAACATTTTTCAGCAGTGGATAGGTCCTTCTGAAAAAGAATTCATATCTTTTTTTTTACAGAAACAGTAAGCTAACATGACCAAAAAAAAAAAAAAATCTATAAAAACGTAAGCATGTATGGCGACCATGGCCAGTGTTTAAACAACATCAGTTATTGCGTAGTCTTAGATATGGAAGCACCTGCCAACTAAGTGCCTTAAATTAAATCACGTGACCGACAGCACAGGAAGTGTTTAGGTACCTGGGAGCAATAGTACAGTATAATGTTTATGTGCTATAGCAGGGCTCTCCAATCACAGTCCTGGAGGGCTATTCCACTCCAGGTTTAGCAGGTACAATGAGATATATAGCTTCATCAGGGTCTGGAAGGAGGGTTAATTACTTCAATTAAGCAATTTAGAATGGGGTTGGAACAAAGTCTGGGAGTGGAAGGGACAACTTTGGTCACCCCTGCTCTATAGCATAGTTCTTGAAATATCTGCATACACTATTCCAAATGAACATAACGAATCTAAAGATTTTCATGACTATCAAACAGGGCCAGTAGAAAGAGTTAAACAAATAAATAAAGTTCAAAGCTTTGGTTACAGCTCCTTCACACATTGTAGCTCTCTACTGCGTTAAAAAAAGCCTATAGCAGTATTGGGACTTTCACAATTCTGTTTTTAATAGGAGCCAGCAGAATACTGAATAACTTAAGAGTGGAGAGCTTGTATGTAAAGAACTCCCACAGGGAAAAACCACTTGAGTCAATGATCTGACTCAAATTACTGCTCATCACTGTTGCACACCAAACATTGGCGGTCATAATGGTGATTAATGAAAAAACAAGCTAGTCTTGAAAAAGGTTTCTTCAGCGAGAAGTGAGAGGCATGTGGGTGTGGTCTAGTTTTTTTTTTTTTCTTTTTTTTCAAATAAGTCCTGGGCAGTGTTAGTTGGAGGTTAGATAAATTAATGACTCTGCAGGTATGAACTATGTAATTATATTACATTATATTGCATTCGTGGAATATTATGTTATTCAGTAATATGTTTATCGTGAGGTTTGTGTTTGAAACTGTTGATACATCATGGCTTAACTACTTAATAAATTAGGCTAGAGAACTGAAGGAAAAAAAAAAGAAAAACACGCATTGCTAAACATGACCCATCAATTACAAAATGATTCCAAACAAGCAGAATGTCATAGGCAGGTCTAAGCTGTATCTTGAGAAACAGTTTTCTGATGCATTATAAATGCTGTAGATGAACCTCCAATAAGTATTTGGGAGAAATAGGGTCCAAACAGATTTGTCTGTTTTTGCTTTAAAATGCTGGTAACTTTAAAACAGATACTCACAAGAATACAGTGCCAGTTCAATACATCTTTGTATTCTATTACTGACATCTTCCTCTTGTAAAAGTAATTCCATGCCCCAAGCATGTCATATCTATGAAAACTGAACACTAGAACTCAATAGCAGGTGCGGCTCGGCTCGGATTTATCAACTGAAATTTGGCAGTTTGGTCTTTCCATCATTTTTCAATGGTAGACAATAAATTCTATAAAGTGAATCACTATACGCGGTTAGGTTTTAGTTACATTTATTTATCCAGGAAGACTATTATATATAATCTTAACAAATAGTGTTCTGGGGCAGCCAGCAGCAGATATAAGGATAACAAGATCAAAGGAAAATAATTTTTTGAATTCAGCTGTTTAATATTTAGGTTTAAACATACGGTAGCGGCTAGCTCGGGGGCTCTGGCAGTCAATGAAGAGGCAGACAACAGGGTGTAGAGAAAGCAGTGAAAGCTGCTGTTTTATTTTGACTCTGTCTCAATGGATTATTTTTGTACTCTTATCAATGGTCTCTCTCTCTCTCTATCATACAGCACCCCCAATTCAACTGTCCTTAACTGGACGCTGACTCCGCCCAGTGATCAACCATTGTCCCATCTGCATCCACTTGCATTCACCCACACATACACACACACAGAAACTGATAAGCAGGCAAGCCGCTCAGGGATAAGAGGAGAGGAATAGCCTGCGAAACACTCACTCACTCACACACAGCAGCGCACAACATAGGTAATATTATGGGTACAGTACAATGTCCCAACCACTTCCCAGTCTGTAACACAGTCCGTGGGAGGTATACTGTTCGTTGTGGTTATTCTGCTGCTACAATACTTTATATTCCATACAATGTACTTGTTATATTAACAGAATATTCAGTGGGCAAACATGGAGACTGTAGTTATTTTATTCATGAGGACGGCCATAAACAACCCCCTAATCTTCGGCATGAACATTCCTGGAGTGTCCTCTATTTATTGAGTTATTTACACAAACAATCCATAGCCTGATAGCCTGACTATCCAAAACTCATTTCATGGATAACCAATATCCTCTACTGAATAATAAATGGTAAGCTAATTCAATGCAGCTTTATCTGTAAGTGTCCTGTGCAAGGGTTCCCAATCCTGGTCCTGGGGGAGCCCTGTGTCTGCTGGTTTTCATTCCAACTGAGCTCTCAGTTACTTAATTGAACCCTTAATTGAACTATTCATCAGCTTAATTAGACCTTTTCAATTATTTTCAGCTTTTTAAACAGTTGGAGATTTCAAGTTAACGATGCAATTTTACAAGTAACATGAAATCAGCAACTATTTAGGAGCTCAGGTCTAATTAAGCACTTTATTATGCCAATTAAGGGTTTGATTAAGTAATTGATTGCTCAGTTGTAATAAAAACCAGCAGACAAAGGGTTTCCCCAGAACCATGATTGGGAAACCCTTGTCTAATATATTACGGTTTTCCTTAGTAATACACTGCACTATTAAAGTCAATATTGAATTGCAAAACTTCTATTCATTCCTCCTGTAGGACAAGTCAAATATCATTCTCTATACAACAGATCTTATGAAAAAGCACAGGAGCAGTTGACAACCTGCTACTAGACCATGAAAACACATGCATGATCTGCATATGAATGTATCACTTGTAGCAAATCATCTCTCTTCCACTGCCAGACAATGATTTAAAGGCTCAATTAGCAGTATATCTGGTACCATAGCAAAAGGAATATTGAGAGCCCCATGTTTAAAATCACTCTGGGCCAGTCCACACTGCCACACCTTACAGGGATGCTACAAGTCTTCCAAGTGTGTTATATACAAAACTCAGGACTTTCATCCACCAATCAGGAGGCTTCATTGAAGGTAGAGGAACATTTAGACAGAAACAGAAATAAAACCAAACATTAAAAAAGGGAAACAAATATGTAATTGAATGATTTAAAATAACAATTTAGTTGCTACATTTTGTTTATTGTTTTGTAGTTATGATTAAAGTGTGCACATGCGTTTAAACCTGCAGTTTAAGTCTCTTCCTGGTTAATACAGCTTGCCAGGGACATCATCCTGTTCACACATACATTCATACAAATACCAGATTTATAAATGTGTGCAGTACACTATTGTGTGGATTTGGTATTTATTTTCAAAATTCAACCTGATACTAGTTTCAGCAGTCATCATTGTAGTTTTATTTAAGCGGTAAAATGAATAAATTGCCCAATCTCCATTATGCATTTATTCATCACACTGTGATGTAGGATAGTGTACTGTTCACAGTGAGCTTGGCATGTCTGGTACTTAGGAAAATAAAGAAGCTGAAGTCTCATCCATCTGTTCTGCACTGGAAGTAAGTGGATGCTATTTGGGGTGTCACTGCACTGGTTGAATGGAGTATTGTATACTACTGTCTAGAGTTTGAGTTTGATGCAGTGCTTTTCCCGGAAACTTGATTAATATAAACTATAGTGCACATGGATTCTCCCATTCTAGGAGTATTCTGCATCACATTAATTACAACCTTGATAATTACCATATAATGGATCTTGAGCCTGTGGGTACTTGTAGATTTAATACAAGTATCCTGTAGATTAGAATTCCCTTTTGTTCAGGGCGCTTACAATCCTAGACTGTAAGGAATATAAAATGTACAATAGATGCCTGCTACCTTTAAGGATTAAAGTCGGGGTAGAATTATTATTTTTTCTAATAAAACGACAATCGCTGCATATCCTGCCTAATTATTTTACATCCGATTTCCTCCATAAGAAAGAGGCCAGAGCCAATGGAATGCTCCCCTTACAAAAGTTTCTTATCCTAAATGTGTACAATAATGTTCCCTGGTTATACTATGAATTTACCATAGTTTACCACGATTTGTCTTTTTTTTTAAATTTGCTTTGCCATACCTCTCTGGGTTTTACAATGGAAAGTCTGTAGCTAAGTTTCAGCAAAAACAGTATAAAAACTTATTACTCTGTAGCAGAGATACTGTAATTTTGTTATTTTTCAATCGTACTCCAACTCGGAATTACGCAGATCATAAATTGTATTGGACAATTAAAAAAAATCACTGTTCCCGGCCATTTCATGTACTTGGCAGTTGAGAAATATAAACATGTGATCCAAACCACAAAATCTTGTGGTTATATTGAAAAGCAAACAGTCACCAAGAAATTATATTTTAGGGTAAAATTGAACGTGATGGTGAGATACTGCAGCTTTGGTTTGATATGTTTATCCTGAAGATACAACTGCCCACCACTCCTATCTTTTAAAAAAAAAAAACCCAGTTTTATCATCTGAAAACATATTGCAGCGCACTTCAGTGTAAATAAAAGCTCAAATCAGTCACAGCTGAAAACAGAGAAAGCAACTTGGTTAATGTTATTTGCACACTGCAGTGTGACATTTAGACAGCAAAGAAGCAAGGCAAACAGTACAAGCAGGGCTGATGGGCAGTGTGAATGATGGGCAGTGAAATGGCTTCAGTAGCAATCTGTTCATTAAAGACCAGCTGCAGTGTTTTTGGGGAGCCATAAAGCCCAAAGCTGTTGTAGGAAAATTGTTACAGCAGTTTAGACAGTTGTTTGCATTTGAGAATTCCCAAAGCACTCCCCAGTGATCTAAATATCCATGCCCACCTACAGTACAGGTCCGCACTAGAGGGCAGAGTCTGGGGTGGGATTACTGAGCTGGACAGAGTGAAGTGTGTCAGGCTTGATGGATCGAACTGTCTGGAGTCCGGCGCACTTAGGCTTGAAAAGCAGTCTAATGTTATAAGTAACGGTGATTTTAATGACCCACAAATGTGCATCTAAAAGCTGTACACTGGTGGCTGCAGCATTTAGTATGTAATACATGTTAATTGTCTAACAGTTTAACTCACTAACATGCTCAGCTATGCATTACATGATTTAACTGCAGTTTTAGCTTGGCATTTCACAGGATAAGAAAGCTCTTCATTAAAATTGCAAGGTGTAAAACTGCACAGTGGTTTGTAAAATTGTTTTGTTGTTATGGGCCATTTAATTTGATTTCACGAACATCCAGTGCCTTGTATTTGTTTAGTTTTCTTTCTGTTGTGAACCAACAGTTCTCAAAGTCAAGCTGACGTCCTCTATTAATGCAGTGAGCAGTCTAGCTGAACATATAGCCTCTCCTTACACTGACACGCCTCCATGCCAACAGCAACATGTTCAGGAGTGAAATGGTCGTGCGCCTCTACTCTACAGTCTCTCCGTTATGGTTCCGTTATGGTTCATCTATAACTTCTGAGGTATAAATCAAAGAGACAAACTGCAATACATAAACATTTGCCAACTGCATTCATGCGCTTTTGTTATTCCTGTCCACAAGGAACTCGACACCATATCACCTCTCTTCTCTCAAATAACCTCAAAACAAGTCAGCAAGCCAACAGTTGATAGCATGGATTTGCTAATAGAATTCTCCATTATTTAACCT
Source organism: Polyodon spathula (assembly GCF_017654505.1). Lineage (NCBI taxonomy): Eukaryota > Metazoa > Chordata > Actinopteri > Acipenseriformes > Polyodontidae > Polyodon > Polyodon spathula. The sequence goes on from NC_054545.1 coordinate 14,281,978, forward strand.
TATACTGTCATTTGTTTGTGGCTTGTTAATATAGATTTAGACCTGTTTTGCTTATTCCTGTAATACAATTCAAGGAATAACAATCAAAATGTTTAAAGGGGGTAAAAGATTGGAGTAAATGCTTTGAAAATATTTAACATAACTCAAGCAGGCACTCTTTCACAGCCAGTGCAATTACCTAGACTTCACACCACAACAGCTTGTTTCCCAAATACAACAACCCCCGATCTTTACAGAGAGTCTCTGTTGTCTACTGAATTTAAATGTCTGCAGGCATGCCGAAACAATATAGGTGTGCTTCATGAGTTCTTGAAGAAAATCCCAGAGGAACAGTAAAGAATCATTTGAATTAAACAACCACATCCTTCCAGATGCAGTAGAACTGTTACAAATGCAGAAAAGTCCATCAACTCACCCAATGTATTGTCCACCACTGTTCCTTATGTGTGTATTTCAGCAGTTGCGATAGTTCCCCTAGTCCCTAAACTGCAGTGCCTAGATTGCCAATGGGAAATCCTGTAGGTGTGTGAGTACGAGAGAGAGAGAGAGAGAGAGAGAGAGAGAGAGAGAGAGAGAGAGAGAGAGAGAGAGAGAGAGAGAGAGAGAGAGCCGCATACAAACATGTATGCATTACGTGTACTTCGACAAACTTGGCGGATGACCGCCTACTTGACACAACTCTCACACCGTGGGGATCATTGCAGCAGTGTGACAGCATTTGAGTGAAGTAACATTGTTATTAGCACTTAGGCGTTTAGGGGAGGGACACAACAGTACCTGTGGAAAAAGGTGTGAACAGTCTGCCTGTCTAATGAACTAATTGACTGATTGTATCCATGGCTGGTCAATTAGGCTATGTGCTGTGTGTGTTAGAAGATATTTCCATACAGATGTTTTAATTATTACAAGCAAGGGTTGGGGAAGAGAAAGCCTCTTTGTAAATCTCCCAAGTTTTACATACAAACAGAAAAAAAGGTACTTTTTTATTTTAAAGCTGTAATGTCCCACAACCATGTTACGTAACATAGCATCATTCCTTATATTTTTATGTTAACTTTCATTTCTAGTTTTTCCTGGAGTATAGTATAAAAGCATAGCACAGTAAAGTGTAACAAATTCATAGTACATCCATGGTAAAAGCATGGTCAATTTACATCAGCAATATACATCTGCAAACTAGCTTTCTGTATACAAGAGACTATAAAACCACTGTTTTAAGGTAACAATCTTCTTAAAGATTAAATCCCTTGAAAATTATCAATTGAAATGATACAATAATTTAAAAAATTATTTATATTCCTTGTAGATTCTAAATAGCTTGTTTTTTAAGGTGTAATAATGTGAAACATATGGTGGATAACTCTTGTTCTGCTGTTCTTTTGTAATCCCTATGCTGTGAATAAAGTTTGTTTGGGGGGGTTAACACATATCTATAGTGTAATACATGGTTCTGGAGCAGAGAAGCAGTGGATAATAATGTTTCCTCCCTAGACAAACTTTGTTAGAAATATAGAAATTGCACTTAATTGATTTTTTCTAACACACTAATAGGAAAAGATTAGATAACTATGAGAAATATGAAAAGGAATATAAAGGGCTTTTTTTTTTATTTAAAAGCAAGTAATAATTTATAAGTAAGTTCAACTTAAAAAAAAAAAAAAAGGTCATATTGCTCAGTCCTGGCACTTCGGATTCTCATGAATCTGAACACAACCTCAAAGCCAAGTAAAGGCATACTTTGTAAAACCCTGACGACTCAATATTGAAGCAGTAATAACCCAGAACCACTTAGAATGACTGCACAGACCATAAAAAAGTAAGAGAAATTTAAAAAAGTAAAACTCCATGTCAAGCTACCAACTAAAACTGTATTTAAGTTTAATTTAATTTTTTCTCCAGTGAAATCTCAATAAAGTACACCTGGCCCAATACGTTTCATTACATATCACATAAGCCTTCAAGACAGTAAGCAAGCAAACAATGAAATAAGCAGTAAGCAATGGTGTTACTCTATGCTGCAATATGAATGTTCCAAGTTATATTTGCATGTAGCAAAGTATCTTTTTCAGGACTCAATGTGCAGAAAACATGTGCTCAGACATTATTTCTGACAATGCATCTCGGTAATCTTAAGGGTTAATTGGATCAACTGGAGCTCTTCAGTTCACTGGAGTTCTAAGTGTCAGTTGAAGCCATGTATGAAAGTTACTGATAGATCCCGCTTGTTTACTTAGTACAGTATTTAATATTGCAACAGACAGTGGGCATGTCCTATGTGTAGTTATTTAAAATGTTTGCTTACTGGGATAACCCAATTACACCATCTCATGGGAACTAAGGAGGCAGCCGTCAATCATTCACTTGTGTTACTCGTCACATACTTAAATATATCACTTTTCATTACACAAATAACCCTTAGCCCAAAGTCATTCCATTTGGGAAAATAAGAGCCATACGAAACATTACATCTAAGGTGGAAAACACCATCCTGGCTTTAGATATGGTGTCCAGCTAACATACAGTGGCATCTAAAATCCCACCTAAGCTAAATACTGTAGCTCCTTAAAATGTATTTCATCAATAATAAACAATAAATTAGAACAGAATAAGAAATTACACATGGGTATCTGAAACTTATACCAATAGTTTAGATAGCATACATAAAACAATGTAAAAGGACATTACAGTACAGGATTTCCGTTTTCACTGATGAGATTATTGACATAAGAGGTGTTTCATACTGATGTAAATTATTGCATCAGCAGTGGCCAGAGCACTTTCATTGCATAGCAGTATCAAAAAGAATAGAGTGAAACTGCTGAAAGTAAGTGGCATCACTGGCTTTGCTATTTCTGAGCAAGCTGACCTTATGCAGAGCATTGAGCCCATACAAATATGTCAGATAGTAATGGACCTGGCCATTTAATCTGTAGCATATAAAAATTCTATATACTATATTGCATATAGCTATGTATAAAATATTGTAAAATGTATTACATTTCAGGACCTGTCTAAAGATGCCACCGAAGAGTAAGATTCCACAAGAGATTACCAGACACATGTCTCTCTCGTGGCTTTCTTCTTAAACATCAGACTATCTCTTGTCCAATTAAAAGCTGGGGCTGCCGTTCTCGGATGTAAATTTAGGAACACCTGGGCAGGCTAACACATCACATCTGCGAGCTGAGGAATTTCAGAGTTGAAGATACAGGATCCAACGTCAGTAATCCTTCAGTTCAGAGACAGACACATCACAAGACCGTGAAAGGGAGACTCCCTCAGCAAAGCTCTTTAGCTGACAGATTGTTTCAGCTTAAAGGGGGGGGGGGTTGTGCTTCATAACATATTTGCAACAGATTTTCTTTACCTGTTTAATATCCTGTTGTGGGTGATGTGTGTAATTTGCAATTGCTGTTACTGCTAATGTCATTATTGGCAAGGTCCCTTTTCAACCACAGGGGCTGTTTCCAAAAAGACTTTAAAAAGCTGAATTTTGAGACATTTTAAATACGACCAACTTTGATTTCTTACATAATCTCAGTTACAGAGGGGGCAGGAGTTACAGCTGCACATTCCGCAAGGTCATTTTTCAAAACTCAGCACTAAAGAAATTCAGCTTTTTGTCTTTTCAGCAGCAGATCCAGCAAGATATGTAAACAATGATCTAAGCAGAAAGAAGAACAGGGAAAACACAGCAGGGTATAAAACAGGTAAGAAATGAGATAGCATGAAAAGGATATAAAAACCCTTTTACCCAATACATTTCTCTGTTAACGGAAAGCTTTTTTATTTTGGTGAATGATGTTGTGTTTTTATTTTCACGTAGAATGCACAGAGTTGGGCTGAGACCACTGGACACACATTGTTTGTGATCTGAGCTGGATTCACACCCAAGTCTCCAAAGGAGAAATGCATGAGAGGCCAGAGAGTTAGCCTTTTATGCCACCTAGCACCCGTTCCTTGGTTAAATTAATAGAAAAACGCCACCACTCAGTTTCTAATCAGATGCCTTTTCAAAGGAAGAGTGCCTTGTTAGTCAATCAGTCATGTCCTCACACAAACTGACTGCAGCAATAGCACTAGAATTTTCATCAAATAAGAAACTTCAAATATGGAATGTGTGGGAACCCTATTCGCTCAAAGATTGTCCTTACATACATTTTTGTGTTTGTAAACTACAGTACTAGTGGTATGTGTCACAAAAAGCCAAACTGAACTGTAAATCAAATGGACCTAGGACCCAATTTAAATGAATGTGAAACGATACATTAGAACTGGACAGCAGACACCAGCCAATTGTAAAAATAAACATTATATATATATATATATATATATATATATATATATATTATATTATATTTTTAGAAAATTCATTCATTGCAAGTACATGTTATATCAACATATCAGCAACTAAAAGCTTCATGCATGAAGCTACCAAACCCAACCATGACTTTCATAGATGGTATTACAACAAACAAAGAAAACAGAAGGCAGACCCTAGTGGTGGAACTAGGAGATCGCTATCTTACACCAACTGAGTTTATATCAAAAGTATTACCTTCTTAGGAGGTTTCAGATGAAAATTGCTGCAGATCCTATGTTCCAGGCTTATGCCTTGGGAGTGACGGGCACTTACATATGTTCTGGGAGTGCCCAAAAATGGTTACCTTTTGGCAGTTTGTTGTGACTCCTATGGGCTCTCTCCTGAACTACTCCTGCTGGCTGAAGATTCCCGGTTGATGTTGACATCACACTCCAGGAAGCTTTTCCTGGCAGGAATGGTGGCAGCCAAGAAAACTATTCTGAAGGGATAGATGGATATTTCTATATTTCTTTCTCTTCTGTCTGGCTAGATTATTTTTACGATATTAATATTTTAGAAAGATCCATTGCTCATCTGCACTCAGCCTCTGCTGGTAGGATGGCAGCAATGGACTTCTCTGTGGACCAGGTGGCACAGCCATTTTAGTTTTGTATTATCTTTTTACGCTTTTGTTATTTTTCTGTGAGTTGTGTATTTTTCCTCTATTTATATTATTATTGACTATTTGTATTTTTATTATTTTCTTTCTGTGTTTGTTTTATTTGTTTCCATTGTACTGATTTCCTTTCTTGTCCCCTTCCCTTTGGGTGGGGTTAATATTTAAAAAAAAAAAACAGTTTAAACTAAAAGTAAACTACCTTCAATGCTTAGAAATAAATAGAGTGTAGCTCACAAACTAATGGGATCAGGAATAACAATTCAATAATAAATGACTGCATAATACAAGCGACAATCGAGAGTGGATTATTTTTTGTAATCCACTCAGTTTGATTGATTATTGTGCATGGCTTTAAAACACATCAGCATTTTAAGGTAAAACTGTAGGAAAGTAAGTCAAGTATCATTTTGGCTATTGACTTTTTCAGTCTACCGAAGAAACGGAAAAAAGGTCATGGAAATCCTATTTTTTTTGTTGAATAACCCTCTCACACATGCAAATTTACATCTGAAATAATAAAAAGAAAGCAGTTCACATGAAGATTAAAATAGTTGTATTGTATTTGGCCTCACCTCCCAAACAGGTTCATAATTATTGGCAAGTTCCACTGTTAGGGGCCTTACCCTTTAAGTAGTGTTGTGCATGTATACTATGCTTATATAAAAGCATGTGATTTTTCTCCACTTTTTTAAAAGGTCAAAGTTTAAAGTGTTCTTTAATTTAGGAACATTGCATACCATATCAGATTCCACTCATTAGTCAAACTGAATTTCGTTATTAAATTCATGAACAATTAAAATTAAGCGAAACTGACATTTCCCTTAAGACTCAAGTGCAGCTGCAATGGCACTTCTGTTTTTATGGTCCAGGGAGTTGAACTGTGTCAGAACTCATTATTGTCTCTATTGAGGTAATGCAGACAGAGACTTTCTATTTTTGTTATTTCTGTGCTGGTTTTCTTTAATGTCCAATTTATGCAATGTGTTTTGTTTTTTGTTTTGTTTTGTTTTATTCATATTGAATTTGTTTATCAATCAATCATCCACCCTCATAATCTTAAATACCAGTTGTATTTTCTCTCTGTTTCCATGGCTACCTGGAGAACTCGGACCTGATCCCAGAAATGCAGTGCCATACCTTCCTTTGGCTTCACTTGACTGCGTGACGCTTTTCTTATTGTTTCATGTTTTATTTCAGGACCAAAAGTTCCATGATATGACATTTGTTTGTAACCTGAGAGAGGCAGAAATTTAGAATAGGCATTTGAAGGTATTTACCCTTTATTTAACCAAAGGCCACACTGTAATTTCGTATTTACTTGGTGGCCAGAAAAAGCATCAAACATGTACTATAGCCACCTCTCTCTGAATGGTTGATCGGAAACCAATTTAAATGTATGTTGTATGGAGGGCGCAAGTGGTTGGCTGACAAAACAGTAATAGTGGACCTCACCTGAACCATTTGCATCAAAATACACAAATAAATAAAGAAAGAAAGTAAACTTCAAATCCCAAGTGGTCTGGGGTGCTGAAAAACCTGCCGGGGGACCTGAAGGTCCTTGAGTTTGGTCAATGTGCTCAATTTAGAAATAATGTAGCAGTATTTACACAACTTCAGCATTAAATGGTTTTTTGAAACATGTCAATAAACATAGAATCTGTACAACATAAGTGGACTCTATCATAGTTAACTGTATATATCGAATAAAGCTCACACTGATTGCTTAATAAGCAGTGCCTAATCCTTATTAACCTGTTTGAGTATTGTTTATGGTCTCCCTCCACTTTTGCTTACTTTTTTTGTTTGTTTGTTTATTTCAATATTTGTTTCCAAATCACATACTCTACTAAAGGTGAGATTTACTGCAGTGGTCTCATTGCAACACAAGACGTGATAAGGTACAAGAGCTGTATTGCTATCTCTAAGCACTGCATCTGACAAATCTACAGATCCTGAAGAACCATTCACTTTCATTAGGGTTTCAAATTTCAGAACTAGTATAAAACCTCTGTCTTGAAATTGATTTTTTTTTTTTTTTTGCCAAAATTCCTTTTGTGTAATTGATCAACTGACCTACACAATCAAGTTTTCATACTGAAATCTATATTTTATAAAATGTAAATTCTTAACAAAATATAATTTCCTGTTTTACTGTGTGTGTATTTTGGAGAACAGATTCAGATACAGTTGTGGCCTATTCCAGACCAAAACCAATCTATAATGTGGTCATTCTTGACATATAACTAAATTATATTTGTAAAAAAGAGGCAAGCAGTTACATTCGAGTCAGACTGACGAGGGAGGCGAGGGAGGTTGGAATCATTACAGTGGCCCCTATTCATTATATGAAATTTTAACATACACTTCGTTCAAAGGTTAGAGAGTGTATTGAAATGGGAAAAAAAAAAATTATACCTGGAAACACAAGTGAAAGATTGCTACCGAACAAATTAAATACAGTAAATTCTCTCATTGGGACAAAAGCCATGTAAAGACCAGATCACCATTAAGAAGATTACATTCTCAGTCCCTTTCAGTTTGCAGGCAATAAAACAAACTTCCTATTAAGTCCATTTTACTCTCTTTGGTGGTCGAAATATAGCATTAAGAAGACTGAAAGTCATAAAAACATGATGCACTGTATGGGTATATCCATGACTAGTCTACTAGTCTGCCTTGTAAAATGGATTTGCCTTCTTAGATTGCAATAGCTCTCTTTTGCACAAAACTATCCCAGACCTATGGGATACTGGTTAGAGATACAGAAATAGCTAATTCTGTAAATATAAATATAAATATCTTCATTTTACAGTATTCAAACGTTTCAGGTAACCTGTATATTTTTAAGAGAGACCCTGCTGAGTGAAACTCAGATACAAGCATGCCTTGAGCATGAAAAGAGCCCCTGAAGAATCCTTGGCATTCCAGCATGTAGACGAAAAACGCAACCGCTCTGTAAACATAATGATCATCCCACATTTCTGCTCTTGCAAACCACTTACGTTAGAGCCTTCACGCACCTAACAGTGAGCTTTCACAGAGTAAAAAAACAAACAGCCGAATTCCAAATAGCACCAGAGGTGAACAGATGAAGTCAAAGTAGTTATAAGGGGGAAAGAAGCTGCACTTTGCATCTGCTTCTGTTTCAATTCACGATCATCTGTAAATGTACTAGCTTTGTTTTTATACTGTGGTTTCTAAGTATCTCTTAATAACTTGCTCCCAATGATAACGAGAGGGACTAGAGCAGTTGAATATAATGATTAGAGCAGACCCTTACCTTTCTGTCTGTGGAGTGTCTCTCTGGAGGGACTCGTTGTGAGTGCATGAACGTTGCAAGCTGCCTCACGCCGCCTCTCACTGCAGGCTTCTGCTTGCCTGAAAAAACTAATGTGCTCTTCCCTCAGGCTCATCCACGCAGCTCAAAGATCCTTTGTTGGAAATGACTCACCTAGCACGATTGCAAACTTCATACCTATTATCTTGGAGATTATCTTAAAGAGGCTGCTCCAGAATACAACATAATTTCACTTTTAATAAAGCGTTAGGTACGCCTGACAGGTCATTGCAGTTAAACAGGGGGCTGCTTCACAAGAGCCCTTCTTGTAAAGGTTATTCTGGTAAATGAATTGAAAGTAAATGTTAGCAAACGACACCTGGGGCCCCCTGTGCAGCTCAGTCTGACGAGTAAGTTAAGGTAATTGCTTTTGCAGTAAAATTCTTGTCTTGTTAGCTGAGCAATAAAAAGCATACACACATACACTTCTACTGTTACATAGGAGTGTATGTAATTATATACTGGGGGTGCTGAAGTTCTCTCAAGCAGAAGGAAGTCTACCGATAACACACTTTGCTTGCTTGGCTGACCTATAGCACAGGAAGTAGTAAGGTATAAGTGAGCCTCTATCTATAGTATTATACTTGAAAAATCGAATTAAAGTAAAAAATGTATATCTTGTTGGACTCTTTTACAACAGAAATGATAACTTCAACAACAAAATAATTGATGGTGAAAACAAAACGCAATGTTTACCTTACCACCCTGTTCTAGAAGGACCCCCTCTAATTGACTTTTAATGCAGATACGTGATGATTTTGTTTTAAAATACACCCCGGTAGATTACAGGAAGCTGTTGATTCATGTTACCCTAATCGTGTACTGTGTTGTAGGTCAGAATTACTCTAATGGTTCAGGGTAAATATGGTTTGCAAGGGCATGTGACCTTCACAGGAAGTAATTAGGTATCAGACATCTACAGTTCTGTATTTAAAAATCCTGAAAAAAGGGCAAGACCTCAAAGCCCAACATAAGGGTATGATATTGTCAAGTACTGGATACCATGCCTTTAACCATTTAGTACCATTAGAACAGATTGTGTTTTTATTACTATTTACTTATATCTATGGAAACCATCATGTACACAAAGGTGTCTAATGTATTTCCTAGATGACAAAATTAAGCATTATGGCTTCCTCTAGTCTGTGGACCCAACACAAGGTGAGTTTCCAGGGAGTGGCCAGGGTTCTGTCCCTCATTACCTGTCATTTTGACATACAGAAAAACCTCACCAGCTCGTTCACAAGCTGGTCTTTTAATATAATTTATTTTAATCATATTTTCTGTTTGTGTCAGGTTTCAGATATTGTGTTTTGTTTTATTGTTTTTTTCTTTTGTTTTTTCTAAATCAGAGACTCAGACCAGTTACATAATGTTACAGCCACGTTTTCCTATGGTTTGTAAAACCAAAAAAAAAAGATTGTTTAGTTGTTTACAGCATTTTGGTCTTGGGTAATTTAACCAAATTGATGTTGGCTGCATTTGGAACTGCAGATGGAGGCCGGAATACTGAATACAAGGGTGGCCTTAATATTGAAGGTGTATGTGCCCTGCAGTTAGGAGAAAACCAGGACTGTAAAAAGTCCTTCATTGTGAAGTCATCTTTTACTGTGTGTTTTATTGTGTGTCACTTTTAGCAGCTACTTCCCATTACACACACCCCCAGAGCACTAATAGTTACTAACATGAATCTTCTCTTTTGATGTCTGGGTTGAGGGGTACACAGATGGTTATTGTTATTAATCAGGCGAATGTAGCTGGGATTATCTAATTGAGGCAGGTGGCATGATACTGAAGTTACACAATTACATATCAAGCTGTACTTAGTCTCCGTGTTGTACACAGTGTCTTTAAAGGAATAGAATAAGAGAGCACAGTTTATTTCAGTGGTCTTTACTAAAAACTATTAAAATCCAAAGCCAAAAGAATCAAAATCTATTAGTAACCAGTAAAAACAAACACAGGAAGACCTGCAGCATGGTGTAAATGTGTTATCCCTGATTTGACTGATTTGTTAAGTTAGATTGCATCCTTTACATAATAGCTAATGCAGTCATACTCAACCATCTGCCTTTCAGACTCACTGCCATGTTGAACCAGTGCAACTTATTTACAGTGTTGGGTGTTTTCTAGTTTCTCTCCAACACATGCTTGATAGAAGCAAGGTTAAAGATTTCACAATAAATATTTACTCAGATTAGTGTATAACAATCTGCTCATTCAGGGCTCTTCAAATCAGCAAAAGTTTGTTTATATGGCCACAGGCACAAATAAACAGTGCTTCTTGCTTTCCTTTTTTAACCACCCTTGCTTAGCTGTGACACCTGCTGGGAGAGCTGGGTTGGGGCAGCTACAGGCTCCTCCACTGCATTACCTTTCACTAGCTGCAATTAGGACAGCAGAATTAAGAACTAGCTTATACAGGGGCCACAAAACAAAACAAAAAAACAAAAAACAGACATCTGTAAAAACAGTACTTTAATAAAACAAAATACACAAAGCAGAATGGCACACATCAGTTCACAACTGTGTACAAACACAAACAACCAAAAAAGGGTTTCAACCTTATTAGAATGTACAATATTTAATTGCTCGCCTCTTTCCTAATGCAGCACTTGAGAGCAAACAATCTGCCCCCAAGGAGATCCTTTTTACCCAATTATTTCTTAACATGAGCTTAAACATAACCTGAGCTCAGGTACCACTTACAATGGGAAATCTATAGATCTAGTGCCAGATCCAGGATAGCAATTATGAGAAAATGAGACAGGAAGTGATCTTTGTTCATTGAGTAAACTTCTGATCATTCCACTACATGGCCTATGGCTAAATTGGCCACCATAAGAAAGCTATATATAGTAGAATACGTATACAAAAAAAACTGGCTAAACTTCTAACTACTTTATGATCAGTAGTATAAACTTTGGTCATGCTTCACTTGTTCAGACAACTAGGTGACTGTGAATTTGAAACTAGTCTTATTTTTTTATCAGCAACAAATCAAGATCAAACAAGTTTCAGTAGGGGCTGTCAGCCCAGTTAATACGGTAGGTTGGCTCAATCAATCTCCCATTCGTCTTATGGAGGAGGTTAAAGGTAGGCAGATTTTATTGTCTTTACTGATTCAATTACTAATTAATCATTCACTTGAATCCCAGCGTGTGAACTAAATTTGTGCAATCCCCTTGCCGACATACTAATACACATTTTATCTGCACGCGAAGTGATTGTGCAATCCCTGTGCCTAAACACAAATAATCATTTCAAATCACCCGTGCACCAATACATACACACCACATAAAACATAAATCACAAAAATACACACAGGGGCGGGGCACCCCATCACAGTCCAGCACAGGTGAACCGTACAAAATTAAGTTCTGCTAACCTGATTGGCATCATATCTGGAGAATTCCTCTAAAACATATAATCAGTGAATAAAACCAACAAACAAAAATGCCTGTGCAGGAAATCCACAACCTTCATGATGCAAATGGTAGCAGGAACATATATGTTTTAACCAAACCAAAGAACCAGGGACTGTTGCCCGAGTTAAATAAATTAATTATGGTGCCACCATAATTAAGCACAGCTATGGCAGATTAGATACCTACTATTTGAAATAGCAACATTATCAAATCAACCCTTTTTTATTATTAGTTTTGTATCCAGTAATACTGCAAATAGATAGTTTTAAAAAGATAATATTTAATAAAAGAACAATACTTAATTTATTTATGTAATGTTGCTTTCTGTTACCTAAATCAGTTCCAGCAATCAATTCCTGTACTGTATTGGAATGCAAGTAGATATGATGTCCGACAGCACAGGAAGCAATTATGTACCAGTAAAGAGCAGATTAAACTTTCAAAATCTATAGTGGGGCCATGGTACTTTTGCAGATATTTAATTTAAGGAAACTGCAAAAATCTCAACCAGCAGAGTTCCAATAATTATGTTTTATTGCCAACAAGAAAAGGTAAGAAAATGTATTTTAAGACTAGGTTAGTATTCCCTTAAGGTGTGTATTCTAACTTAAACACACCCTAAATTTAAAACTTAAGCATTCGTTAATACAAAGACAATATGTTTTTGCACAACAGTAGATACTGTAGCAGGCCTAATGCTGATAAGATTGAAGCCACTGACCCATTTAAACAATCTCTACTGTGTCTTTTTTGTTTAAATGTTCAAATCGAGGGCCAGGCATGTGATTTGCAGGCCGCTGTAGATATTCAACATCTGTTCTTGGGACTAAAAGTTTGGCTTCTTCTCGCAAGCAAGTGTCATCTGCTATTATGATTTGCTCTCTAATAACCCTTCCATTCTCGTGGCTCCCACAGTACACATACACATCTCTTTGCAGATGAGCTACCTTATAAATTTTTGTTTCCAAATAAAATTACATAGCTTATTCCAATAAAAACAAAGTGAGTTTCCAAAGATCGGTGGACCCCAAAACTTTAACACTACTACTGCTGTATTTTGTAATTTCAATATTGCTACAGCAATAAAGTTTGTTTAGGAGGAACTTAAATGCACCAAGCAAGCTTGAAAATAAACTTTATTCATATAGTAGACATTACAAAAGAGCAGAGGAAAGGGAATATTATTTTTCAGACAGCAGTAAAACTGGAGCTCTGTTCAACTTTTCAAAACAAAAAGCAATTGAAACACTGTTACTGCACTTTGAAACATACTGTAAGTCATTATCTAAATTTATATATATATATATATATATATATATATATATATATATATATATATATATATAGCTGTTGTGGTGTAAATCTGTAGAATGCTTTGTCATTGAGATTGAGTGTAGTTGGTGTTAATAGGTTCAATGGGGACTTGACTTCTAATGAAGGTTAGAAGTGTAGTTCCCCCATGTTTTTTACTTTTGATTCCTAAATGTAAAATACACAGGTTTCTGACCACCACAGAGCACACAGACAAGTGAACTGTGGATACGTGTGTGGAATGGGAAACCGTAACACTATAAAATTGAATATGAGTGAGGGATACATAAACTTTATATAGCTATAACTAAAAGTAAAAATGTTACCGTTATGTATTGTGCAGTTATAATTTATTAGTGCAACAAAACAGAAAGTCAACTGCAACGTTGTTCAAATGTAACTCTTGTCTCTTTCTGAAATGTTTGTTTCCAGAGTAAAGACTAACTGAGATCTTGAAATATTAATCCCTTTCTAATGCTTTCTACTCAGCAAGTCCTGGCACACGGACAATGTGGACACTTGCAGCAGCTCTTGCCATTCAATCGTTCAGTTGTACAGCATCTTGGCAACCTAAAAATGTTTATATGCATTTCAAATATTTCACATAAATGCTTACCACACTGAAGCTATATCTGACCAAAAACATGTCACATTAACAAAAACAGCCAAGTTAGAAAATGTTGTGATATCTTTTTTTAAATTGGCCCCTTTTGTAGATATCATACAGTTAAGCCAGTTCCTTTGTTCTAACTTAACAGGTTTTGTAAATCAGATCAAGCAGCCTACAGCTGTCCAATGTTTTTTACTAAAATAGGATATTTTGAAGACTAAATCAAGAGATGTCTTTTGTAGAACTAATTTATGTCTCTCAAGAGCCATAAACTGGACAGTCCCATCCTATAGCATAGGAAGAACAAGTTACCCAGAAGCAGGGTTTTTCTTTTTATAGACTAAAGTATAAATGCTGATATAAAGTTGCAGAAAAAAATCAGTTATCATTACTTAAAATCTATGACTACATTAATGTCTACTATAGAGCTATAGTTGATGATTCAACCCCAGTTGTTGGACAAATGGAGATAAAAGGATTTAACCTTAGGTTACAATTAGTAATAATGCTAATGTCTTTTGGTTTCGCCACAAGTGCAAAGATATTCTTCCCTAGAGTGCTTCAATTATTAAAGCTGAATAATTGTTTTTAATTATTCATACTGGGAAGGTTAATACATTGTAACCAATCCTGAAACCTACATTTAAACAAAAAAAAATTCGATGTTGACATGCTTAACTTAGTTTTAAATGCGCAGTACAAACTGTACCTACTAAGTATATAATGTTTTATGTTAAAAAATATCAGCTATATAGGTTTTCCTGTATCTTCCTCAAATGACTTCTAATGACTTCTATATATATATATATATATATATATATATATATATATATATATATATATATTATAATCAGACAAACTGTTCCAGCTGTGAAAAACGTAGCATTAACATTATTTAGCATAAGTTATTGAGAGTACCACAATCTGTGGATATATGGGGTTGTCTGTTTGTGTTGCTAACAAGACGGCTGTCAACGATTGGGACGCCGAATTAAACCTCATATTATTCTCTTAACGCGAAAACCACATATTCTGCTTTCTAATAAAAGTATAAAGCAGAGGCAGCTAAATTGTTGAAGAATTTCTTAAACATTAACACTCTGTGTAACATTGAACTGTTTGGAAAAACACAGACGCTTTAAATACAAATCAAAACTGAATTTATTGCAAACATATTCGTGTTTTCTTAGTTTTTGACTGATAATGGTAATTTTGGTCAAGTTTTCAGAAAATACAATTTTACCCAAATTAGAAACAAATTCAAACATTTGATTTTGGGGCTTGAAGGAACAGTAGTGCTAAACTCTTTATTCATTTTATAATGTATTGGTGTTTTTCTTTGCACTCTTTTCATGATAAATGTATAAAATAACAAATTTGGAGTAAAAAGCTTTGAAATCTCTAAGTAATTCATTTATCTATTCCATGGATGGTTAAAAAGCAAATAAACAGCCAACCTTCTTATATGTATTACAAAATGCACTACAAACACAATGCAATACCTGTTTTATAATAAATCAAGATCTGCAGAATATTTTTGGATTAAAGTAATCCAATAATTTACCCATAACCAAGCCTACTGTTAAATACTATATCTTGATTTAAAATATAATTAATTCTTGCATGGAACAATTCAATCTGCAGTGCAAATCAGTAAGAGTCATTGTTTAAGATTACCCGTTCCTTCTCGTCACATCTCATTGTCACCTTAATTATTCCAAATCAGTTTTTGACAGCTGTGTGATGAAAAGCCATTACACTGCCAATTTTATAATAAAAAAATTCATTATTTTTCATCTGAACTTTACATCTCTAACTCTTGTTGCCTAAAGAGCGATTTGCTGGCAGCTTGGCTACTTGCAGACTTTGAATAAATAAATAAAAATGTACATCTGGGTGTATTGATTTTCCTACAATAGAAAAAAAAACAGCACAAAAGTAACCAAGTTGTTAATGCAATTTACTTTGGTGTAATTTGTTGTAAAAACAATACGGCTGGCTATTGCTAAGAAAATGTGGTTATTATTATTTCATTCATTATATATTATCTATATATATATATATATATATATATATATATATATATATATATATATATATATACACACACACACACACACACACACACACACACACACACACACACACACACACAGTGCCTTGCAAAAGTATTCATACCCCTGACCAATTCTCTTATATTACTGAATTACAAATGGTACATTGAAATTTCGTTCTGTTCGATATTTTTTTTTAAAACACTTAAACTCAAAATCAATTATTGTAAGGTGACACTGGTTTTATGTTGAAATATTTCTAAGAAAAATTAAAAACTGAAATGTCTTGCTTGCATAAGTATTCAACCCCCACACATTAATATTTGGTAGAGCCACCTTTCGCTGCAATAACAGCTTTAAGTCTTTTGGGGTAAGTATGTACCTGGTTTGCACAGAGTGTCAGAGTGATTGTGGCCCATTCTTCTTGGCAGATTTGCTCCAGGTTGTTCAAGTTGGTTGGACGACGCTTGTGGACCTCAATTTTCAAATAGTGCCACAGATTCTCAATGGGATTGAAATCAGGCCTTTGACTGGGCCACTGAGGAACATTCACCTTTTTGTTCTTGAGCCACTCCAGTGTTGCTTTGGCCTTGTGTTTGGGATCATTGTCCTGCTGAAAGGTAAATTACCTCCCAAGCTTCAGTTTTTTAGCGGACTGAAGCAGATTCTCTTGCAGTATTTTCCTGTATTTTGCTCCATCCATTCTTCCTTCAATTGTAACAAGATGCCCAGTCTCTGCTGATGAGAAGCATCCCCACAGCATGATGCTGCCACCACTATACTTCACTGTAGGGATGGTGTGTCTTGAGGCATGGGCAGTGTTAGGTTTGCGCCACACATAGCGCTTTGAGTTTTGGCCAAAAAGCTCTATCTTGGTCTCCTCTGACCACAAAACTTTTTCCCACGTCGCAGCTGGGTCACTCTCATGCTTTCTGGCAAACTCCAGACATGCTTTCAGATGGTACTTTTAGAGTAACAGCTTTCTTGCCACCCTCCCATATAGGCCAGTGTTATGCAGAGCTCTTGATATGGTTGGCTGGTGCACCATTACTCCACTCCCAGCCACTGAACTCTGTAGCTCCTTCAAAGTGATTGTTGGCCTCTCTGTGGCTTCTCTCACAAGTCTCCATTTTGTTTGAACACTGAGTTTGAGGGACGGCCTTTTCTTGGCAGTGCCTGGGTGGTGTGATGCAGCTTCCACTTCCTGATTATTGATCCAACTGTGCTGACTGGGATATCCAAACACTTGGATATTATTTTGTACCCTTTCCCTAATTTCTTTCATCGGTGCAAACTGGGAGCTTCCACAGCACAGGGGTTGAATACTTATGCAAGCAAGATATTTCAGTTTTTTATATTTCTTTAAAATATTTACAACATAAAACCAATGTCACCTTACAATAATTGATTTTGAGTTTAAGTGTTTTAAAATAAAATATCGAACAGAACGAAATTTCAATGTACCATTTGTAATTCAGTAATATGAGAGAATTGGTCAGGGGTTTGAATACTTTTGCAAGCCACTGTGTGTGTGTGTGTGTGTGTATATATATATATATATATATATATATATATATATATATATATATATATATATATATATATATATATATAGACACACACACACACTAAACTGCAATGACTAAAACAAAGCCCACGTAATTCACAGTATGGGCTCCTTTAGCCAAAGCAGACTTGATAAATTACAACGATTACATATTCCAGGCTGTTAAGTAAAAAGTAAAGTAACGGCTTACCTTAAAAGGCTAATATTCAACACCATTTAAAAAATAAATAAATACGTTTTAAAAATAAATAAATAAGCTAACCTTGTGCAGATTATCTCACATACAGATCACTAAACAGTCATCAGATCATACAATTCCTGAAAGGTAAGATAAAAGCATCTGACCAGGAGATCGTGGTCACACCACACATTTCTGTGAAACTCCATATTCATATCAGTAGGGAGAGGCACATGACCATTGCAAGGCCTACAGTAAGCAAAGCTGAATTTGTCTTTCAAATTAGTCACTGTTCCACAGGAGATATTACGGTTGCTCCAGAACAATTGATGACAGCGTATGTTAACGCATGAAGACTTTAATCATTTTACCAATATTGTCAGTGACCATTTTTGTCACTCAATGGTTTTCGCCAATGTTAGTTAAGTACAGTATACGATAAGGGTTCACTTAAAGGGTGGGCTGGAGCCTGTGCAGTTTTTGGACTGTGTTAGACTGCACCAATAAGCAGTTTTATTTTGTATTTCATTGATAGTTTTACAGGGAATATATTATAACACATATCAGCAATCACTACATATGTATTCTCTATCATGGGAGAGCTGATAAACCTAACTGAAAATTAATTGTATGGGTTTATATTTAATTTATAAAAATAATTAACACTAAAGGCTAATCTTAATTTCAGTTTTCTCTGATGTATTAGAGGCTAGTGTTTAAGTACTGAGCTTTTAGCTGGTTAACTTAATTCTTTCCATATCCACATGCCTTTAGAACCAAGATACTGTCTTGAAACTAAATGCAAATTCTAAATTGTTTTGACACAACAGTAACTACAGCGTCCTACAAGTAATGTTTTTGGAAGTTATATGGAGAAAACTTTGGAACACCTCCAATATGACTGCACTTCAGGAGCAGATTGGCCTGTAGCCATATTGTAATTCTTATAAGCAAGTCTTCCAACCACATTTAATCCGATCTTTTTTGAATGTCCAATTAATCCTGAAAATTGGTCTGACTGACATGAAATGCTCGGTAATAGAAAGATGTGGGTTAATGGATGAATTTTGATACTGACTTGTTATTTATAGCATTGGCTGATTTCCAATGGCCATGCAAAGCATTGGATGGAAATTTTTTACCAAGCA
The DNA here is from genome assembly GCF_017654505.1 of Polyodon spathula. Classification (NCBI taxonomy): domain Eukaryota; kingdom Metazoa; phylum Chordata; class Actinopteri; order Acipenseriformes; family Polyodontidae; genus Polyodon; species Polyodon spathula. The sequence continues at coordinate 14,300,593 of NC_054545.1, forward strand.
GGAGAAAACAGAATCTGCAAACTCTGCCAAGGAAATACGCCATTCAAAAGGAGAAATCGCAGTTAAATGTGCTCCACATTATTTTTATTTTATTTGCTTTTTTATTTTTAAATAAAGGCTACTTTATTGATCTTTTTGGTAAGCAACTATGTCTGCATAACAACTGTAGATAAAGCATTCCACATTGAAATCCACAATGTTATTGTTAATGCAACACAAACCCAACAGGATGTTATGTTGTTTTCTTTCCAATTTCATTCCTGAGAAGTTATTAATGAGGTGTACTTGCGGCTCGCAGCCTGCAACATTCATCACAAAAATACATTTCAGTACTTAAAAAAACAACTTTAATTTAAGTACATATAAAAACAGCAGTGGTTTGAGTCCAGAAAAAAAAGATGCTAAAGCAAAGACAAAAATTATATTCCATGGTTGCTTTGTTTTTAGGGTTTTATACTAACAGCATAATTAATAAAAAGGATGACTTTTCATTGAATACATGTTCAGGATTTCAGGTGCAAATGCCCTAGACCTCTTAACATGTGTTAATTATCCAAGTTATGTTCATACACAGGTTTAAAATATATTACAGTCCACTTATTCATCAAAATGTTAGACCACCTTTTCCCACATCCAAGCCTTTAAACTGATAAAGCATTCCTGGGAATTGTTGCAGAAAATAAAGATCTGTAAAATAATTCGGTATGGCTGTGCAGCTTGATGGATACAAAACCAAGACAAAATTGAATAAAAACAATCATGTTTTGTACTTCATGCTGCCATATTTGCTTTTGTAAAAACATTTGTGAACATTTGTCAAAACATGTCTGTCTTTCACAGATTTTACAATGCTGCGCTTGCTTCTGTCAAATTGCTAATGGGTGCTCCAGTGAACTACAATACTGTCATTATGGGGTAAAAAGGGTTAAATGCCAGCTTCTAACCAATAGCCTCAAACCATAAAAAGGGCCAGATTAGCTTCAATGCTGTCTTGGAATGACCTCTCAATCTCTGCACTCATTTCCTGGTGAAGATCCGAGAGGATGGAAACAGTAGAACTGCCTCTGGGATTGAGCATCCTCTTGAAGTTGTACCATATGCCCTCGTCTAGGTTCCTGTCATTTACAAAAAAAATAAATAAATAAAATAAAACACTGGTAAAGCAAGGGGGAAAGACGATGAGAATACATGGATTATAAATAACATTTTCTACTTCTTATTCTAAATATATTTATATTAAAATTAAGATATTCTATGAAAGGATACTGCTATTGTAACCAATACATAAGAACATAAGAAAGTTTACAAACGAGAGGAGGCCATTCGGCCCATCTTGCTCGTTTGGTTGTTAGTAGCTTATTGATCCCAAAATCTCATCAAGCAGCTTCTTGAAGGATCTCAGGGTGTCAGCTTCAACAACATTACTGGGGAGTTGATTCCAGACCCTCACGATTCTCTGTGTAAAAAAGTGTCTCCTATTTTCTGTTCTGAATGCCCCTTTTTCTAAACTCCATTTGTGACCCCTGGTCCTTGTTTCTTTTTTCAGGCTGAAAAAGTCCCTTGGGTCGACACTGTCAATACCTTTTAGAATTTTGAATGCTTGAATTAGGTCGCCACGTAGTCTTCTTTGTTCAAGACTGAACAGATTTAATTCTTTTAGCCTGTCTGCATATGACATGCCTTTTAAGCCCGGAATAATTCTGGTCGCTCTTCTTTGCACTCTTTCTAGAGCAGCAATATCTTTTTTATAGCGAGGTGACCAGAACTGCACACAATATTCAAGATGAGGTCTTACTAGTGCATTGTACAGTTTTAACATTACTTCCCTTGATTTAAATTCAACACTTTTCACAATGTATCCGAGCATCTTGTTAGCCTTTTTTATAGCTTCCCCACATTGTCTAGATGAAGACATTTCTGAGTCAACAAAAACTCCCAGGTCTTTTCATAGATTCCTTCTCCAATTTCAATATCTCCCATATGATATTTATAATGTACATTTTTATTTCCTGCGTGCAGTACCTTACACTTTTCTCTATTAAATGTCATTTCTGAATCTTGTCTAGATCATTTTGAATGACCTTTGCTGCTGCAACAGTGTTTGCCACTCCTCCTACTTTTGTGTCGTCTGCAAATTTAACAAGTTTGCTTACTATACCAGAATCTAAATCATTAATGTAGATTAGGAATAGCAGAGGACCTAATACTGATCCCTGTGGTACACCGCTGGTTACCACACTCCATTCTGAGGTTTTTCCTCTAATCAGTACTTTCTGTTTTCTACATGTTAACCACTCCCTAATCCATGTACATGTGTTTCCTTGAATCCCAACTGCGTTCAGTTTGAGAATTAATCTTTTGTGCGGGACTTTGTCAAAAGCTTTCTGGAAATCTAAATAAACCATGTCATATGCTTTGCAATTATCCATTATCGATGTTGCATCCTCAAAAAAATCAAGCAAGTTAGTTAGGCACGATCTCCCTTTCCTAAAACCATGTTGACTGTCTCCCAGTACCCTGTTACCATATAGGTAATTTTCCATTTTGGATCTTATTATAGTTTCCATAAGTTTGCATATAATAGAAGTCAGGCTTACTGGTCTGTAGTTACCTGGTTCAGTTTTGTTTCCCTTTTTGTGGATCGGTATTACGTTTGCAATTTTCCAGTCTGTCGGTACCACCCCTGTGTCAAGAGACTGCTGCATGATCTTGGTTAGCGGTTTGTAAATTACTTCTTTCATTTCTTTGAGTACTACTGGGAGGATCTCATCCGGCCCAGGGGATTTGTTTATTTTAAGAGCTCCTAGTCCCTTTAACACTTCTGCCTCAGTTATGCTAAAGTTATTTAAAACTGGATAGGAACTGGATGACATGTGGGGCATGTTGTCAGTATCTTCCTTTGTAAAAACTTGTGAAAAGTAATCATTTAACATATTTGCTATTTTTTTTTCTTCCTCTACGATTTTGCCATTTGTATCTCTTAAACATTTAATCTCCTCTTTGAATGTTCTCTTGCTGTTGTAATATTGGAAAAACATTTTGGAATTGGTTTTAGCTCCCTTAGCAATGTTTATTTCTATTTCTCTCTTGGCCTTTCTAACTTCCTTTTTGACTTGCGTTTGCAGTTCTGTGTACTCTTTCTGCGTACTTTCTTTTTGGTCCTTTTTTAATGCTCTGTAAAGTGCCTTTTTTCGCTGAATATTTTTTTTTAATTGATCTATTAAACCATTTTGGCAATTTAGTTTTACATTTAGATTTGTCTACTTTAGGGATATAATTGTTTTGCGCCTCTAGTACTACATTTTTGAAGAACAACCATCCTTCTTCTGTGGGTGTTTTCTCTATTTTACTCCAATCTACTTCTGTTAGTCTCTGTTTCATTCCTTCATAGTTTGCTTTTCTAAAATTGTAAACCTTAGCTTTAGTCTTTACTTTTGGGGATTTAAAAAACACTTCAAATGAGACCATGTTGTGGTCTGAGTTTGCCAGTGGTTCTCTGACCTCTGTTTTAGTTATTCTATCTTCGTTATTTGAAAAGACTAAATCAAGGCATGCCTCCCCTCTAGTGGGTGCCTTCACAAATTGTGTTAGGAAGCAGTCATTTGTCATTTCCACCATTTCTATTTCATCCTTCGTGCTACCCACCGGGTTTTCCCATTTTATTTGGGGGAAGTTGAAATCCCCCATTAGTATGGCTTCTCCTTTGCTACACACATTTCTAATGTCATTGTATAACAGATTATTGTGCTCACCGTCTGAATCTGGCGGTCTATAGCATGCTCCTATTATTATGCCTTTTGAATTTTTGTCTGTTATTCTGACCCATATTGATTCGGTTTTATTTTCTTTGTCCAGGTTTAACACCTGGGCTTCAAGACTGTTTCTTATGTATAGCGCTACCCCTCCTCCTCTTCTGTCCTGCCTGTCTTTCCTATACAGTGTATACCCACAAATATTATATTCGTCCCCATCACTCTCAGATAACCACGTTTCTGTAACACCTATCACATCATAGTTACCTGTTAGTGCAGTAGCTTCAAGTTCTAGAATTTTGTTTCTGATACTTCTAGCATTTAGATAAATACATTTAATGGTTGTCTTACCTGAGTTGTTGTTCTTGTTTTGATGCGGTCTCCCTTCTGTTTTTTTGTTGATTTCTCCCCCCTTCCTTTCTAGTTTAAATGCTTCTGAACCTGCTCGAGGATCTTTTCTCCGAGTAGACTAGTTCCCTTGTTATTTAAATGCAGTCCATCCCGTCTATACAGATAACACATGAACTGTTGAAATCACGGTACAATGATACAAGGAACGTAAACATCACATGAGAAAAATAAAAAACAAAGATTTCGCTAACAGACACATCCTTTGAAATAGGTCAATATTAAGTTATTTATTTTATCAAATCTCACAGCTATAACTATAAGCTTTATTAAACATTTACTAATCTCTGTTGCTTGGCTTTTTTGTAGCAAACTTAGCTAATGTTTCTAGCAAAACTATAATCTATATAAAACGGATACACTATTGTTACTCAAACTTCTGCATGATGTATGTTGCCTAAACCTGTATTATTGTTAAAATGTAGGCTTATGAAGTCTATATTTAGTTTTTAGTGAACTCCTACTAGACGTAATTCTATCAAAAACAGAATTAGTGCATTGCAACAGTGGTCCACATCTGCTTCGTTGGTTTTGGTTTAACTTCCAATTTATCAAATTAGAATGATAATTTGATTTTAGAACACATTCTAAAATATATTTCAAAACGTGCTCTAACTACTGCGTAAACACATTTTAAAAAACTGCACGTTGTGGCAGATTCAAATTGTGCTGCAAATTCTGCCAGAAGATTTTGCATCACTACAGCTCCCATTCTACAAGGATGTTGTGCAAAGCAAATGTTATAAATTCAGTGGAAGTTCGCAATCAGGACTGATGCAAGATGCAAATAAATAAATTATATATATATATATATATATATATATATATATATATATATATATATATATATATATATATTACACACACTTACACCCTGTCCTGGTCCTCTAGCAATAGTTTCTCCTCCTCACAGCTTGACTCCAGCTCTTTCACAAGTTTCCATTCCGAATCCTCTTCAAAATACGATATCGGCAATACCCAAAAGATCAACCTTCAAAAGCAAAAACATCATGACGCCATTTCATTTTATCCAAAGGATGATTTGATGTCTACTGGGAGTACAATACAGTGATCTCACAATAATAGAAAGAAATGTCTGTCTTTGTTCAGTTGCACTGTGAATTTTTGTTTAATCTTTTGACCAATGATCCCCACAGAAGGTTTAACTGTAGTGCCTCTAAAGAGTACTTATCTAAAAAGATTGCATTTGCTATCCTCTACAATTCCTACTTGATTAGACATTAACTAGGTTACAGTTAGTAATAGCCAAGCTATTCTCTTGCCACCACACAAATTATTTGAGGGCACCTTGCTTAAAAACCTACCTGATAAGGATTGGTATACTCTGACAATATCTCCTGTCCCATGAATGCCTGAGCTGTACAGAACCCACTGACCGACTGCACTCCAGGCTGCAAATCCAGATCCAGACTATGAAAGAAGTCGACTGTCTTCAGTGCACAGCCCTCCTCGATAAAGAAACTGGGTACAGAAAGAGTATTATCACAAAAGGTAATGCATGTTATTGTTTGCAATACCTGCATAATATTGCTGAGTACAGCTCAAAAATGTAGTATGTTTTAAACAAATCTGGACATATTTTAAAAGGTGACATTAAAAAAGGAAAAATATATATATACCATATTCCTTCGAATTGAAGATACACTTTTCCAGCCATTTTTTTCTTCTCAAATATCCTGCATCGTAAATTAGAGTGCAGTATAAAAATTGCCTACAAAAAAAGACGTCACTGCCCGAAGCATGACTTTACTGGCGAGAAAAGATGAACCAAAACATTACTGCTGAATCTCAAATCATCCATGACTTAAAAGCAGCCATTTTCAAAGAAGCATAATTAGCTTCCTGAGAAATTCCAAGACATGCCAAGCAATACCAGTTCACAAGCTGGGAGAAAACAAGGCGGGAGTAATGTCAAGTGGAAATGAGAAGCAGCAGACAACTGTAGTGCTCTGTGCGATATAGCAGACTGCCGCAAACTGCCGCAAACTGCCGCAAACTGCCTCCATATGCGTAATTGAGGCTGTACCTTTGTAAATTAATGCATACGTTTATTGATGTTTTATTTTTTCCTCAAAATGGGGGTGGTAAATTTGGGCTGCATCTTAAATTCGAAGGAATACGGTATATATCCTAAAATGACTAGTTTTATCAAGGACCTATACATTTTGTAACAAATGTATGTATGGTGGTCTGCATTGTTAGCAGAGTACCTTGTTAAGGACTGAGTCAGGAGATTGATGGTTTAATAACCAGCTCAGACTACCTTCCTTGTGACTCGATGACAGTTGTTTAACTGGGTAAAAGAAATGGTTTCACTCACTCCAAAGAACAGACAAAATAAAAAGCCCACTAACCAGTCTCCCAGCAGTAGTGTTTCTGGTCGGATATCTCCGTGCACCAATTGAGCACTGTGCATTGCAAGCTGACAGTTAGAAATGCAGAAAAACTCTGGGAGAGTCGCTTTGCTTGCAGAATATCCTGGAATATTCACAAAAACAAAATAGAAACTCTTGTTTAAATGTACCAAGAACTGAATCAAGACATGACTTTAATAAACTGACCCCTTACCTAAATACCTCCAGAAAATAATTTGTTAAATAACAAAAACTGAAAAGTTAAAATGATTATTGTGATAAGATAAATTTATATACTGCCATCATGTTGGTAGATACAAGGTACCTTTTTTCCTCTTTTAGATCAATTTCGCAAAAGGTAAAAAAATGAATTATATGAATTGGTGCTTCTACTGCATGCTGTAAAACATTGGTAGGCACCCAAGTTAACGCATATATTTTTTAAACACCTGCAATTTTATTTAAATAAATGAAAACTCCAATATCCATTAAATGAATACAATGACTGTTTATGCAAGTGCATTCACAAGGTCATGACTGTTGGAGCACAGTAAATCACATTGAAGGTGATCTAGAGCTATTTTAACATTTACCTGTAGTGTATGGGGGTTGAGACTCTGGTTCAATGTCAATGGCCACCAAGAAGGGGACCACAGGTAAGCTGCGACCATAAAGGGGTAGAGCTCAAGGAAAGCAGTAGATGTGAGCTGTGGTGGAAGAGCTTGAATTTCAGGGTGCCAGGGACTGGAGAACCATTGGTTGTAGAAGACTCCACGGAAGCAGATGGAGGAGGCATCAATATGGAGGGGGCAGAAATTAAGTCATCATAGAAGATGGATAGGCCATTTCAGTGCTGCTGAAGGGGTCCACATCATAATGTGCTTGTGGGCTTCAGCAGAGATGTTGATGTAAAAGTTAAGTTTCTTACAGTAGAGGTGAGAGTGAGAAAGTGGTGATCCGGAGTCGAAGTGACTATTTAGAGATTGTCCGGCTGACCTGAAAACGAGATGAGCTGGACTGCATCCGGTCCCTTAACAGGGGCTGGAGGGCAGGCCTCAAAGAGGAGAAGGTCCAGGACAATTCTGAGAAAGTCAAGGGAGTGCGCTGAGCTGACTGTTTTCTCCTCTGAGGGGGGGATGAGAAGCAGGAGGAAGGTGACGTGATGGTGGTTGAGCTGGATCCAACAGAGGACATCAGAGAGGTAGTCAAAAATCTTTGGCTGCTATGGCAGCCAAAAGCGAGCAGGGTAGCAAAATAGAATTGACCTGTTGGTGCCAAAGAGGACTGCAAGAGATCCAGAGTGAGAAACAGCAGAATCAGGCCATAGACAGTGGCCCTGGGGCATGATTTAGGTTTTAAACAGGGAGTCCCAAGCTCCTGCCCCCCAAACCACACTTCAAGGTTACAATTAAAAAGCTCTTCAGGCCAGGACACTGTCAAATGACTTTGTTTTGCTTGTAGGTCAGGCTCAGTTTAATGTTATTCAGAAACAACAACTGCAAAGATAATTAATAGCATACAAATCAATAATGAAATGCCTGCACCGCCATAATCTTCCAGTGTCCATTCTGCACCACTTTATCCAAAAGAATATATTTTATCACATTTACCACAACGCTGAAAAACAAACATCAAGTGTGATTATTGCAAAACATTGTGTACACTCTAAAAATTCTAACGGTCTTAGATTTAATTCTTACCAGTTTACGGACATGATTGCGGTAATCTTACCTTAATAACTATAGATTTACTATCATCGGTGTCCATGGAGTTTTCCAAAATATACTTTGTAACCCTCAGAGGTTATTGCTTCCCGCTGAATTATATAGGTTTCACCACCTGCAAATAAACAAAATCATGATTTTAAAACAGTTATCCATAAGTACCGGTTATGGGTTCCATAAAAATGTCTGCACATGTCCTATTGTTTGCATTGGTAGCACAGACATTGCTTTGTGAAATAAAACTTTTACATAGACCTACATGCTGAGGCTTTCTTTTGTTTGGCAGGTTGTTTTTGTTTTCCTAAAAAATATTCTTTATATATATATATATATATATACTGCCAAGTCTTTGCATGCCTTTTCACTGATGTTATGTTTAATTACCGATACTTTCTTAAAAGAGGAACAGTCTCCAGCAATGTGACCCTGCTTGTGGCACAATGATGGCTGAAATCTCCTTTTCTGAAAGAAACCCCTGCAACCTCAATAGTACACAAACAGCCACCTAAAATAAACCGTGGATCCAGATTCACAGCATGTTATGAGAGTGCAAAAAGGAATGCTATATGAGTATCTTTTGTGGAAAGTGTGGTGTGTATGTATACATAACAGCCAATAAAGGCAAATGGAAATTGACAAAAAAAAACACTTAAATGTAGTCACCTAGAGAGAAAAAAAGTTGCCATGGTGACCAAAACGGTTGCTACTTTATTTATAATATAATATAAATTATTTTATGACTAAATCTCATCTCAATTTATTCCAGTTTGTTATCCTATTCACTTTAGAACTTCACCCCCTTCAGCTTAATTAAAATCTTAGTCTATTAATTCACTTCCTTATCAACATGTTGCTTTGGTTACCTAAAGACACTTCATCACCCTCCTCCAGTGTAGGCATTTGCCCAGATTCCACGTGAAACTCTGGAAAGGAGCTCAGAGGTTTGGAAATGTTCCCCAAGAGCTGCCTTCGAACCTGCATGTTCCAGGGGTCTTCAGCTAGAGTACATGTGGAAAAATAATGTGTTTTCTATTAAAGCATGTAATTACTTTTTAAAACAGCAGAGTTGAATTTATTAAGATGTTAAAAAAAAGTTAATTGCTTCCAGTTTTTCACATGACACCCATAGGAAAGTAAAATGACAATGCTTAAGAGAAATGGCTACAACAGTTTTTTTTTTAAATCTTAATTTCTTGTAGCTTGTGTATACATCATGACTAGGACTAAAAACAAGAAAAACCTGGCTGGGCAATATTAATATTAACGATATCAGGGTTAAGTATAAAAGTTAGAAGGTGCTTGCCTGCTGTCTCATTGCCTTCAGTGGGGGCACACACAGACGGAGACTGCCCGAGCTCCAGTTTGCTTGGGACCATCTCTTTGACAGAAGAAAGTCCACCCATTGAGGAAGTAGAAGAGGCCGAGGAGACGGAAAAATGAGCATCTTCTAAACTGGCTTCCATAATTGGACTGAAAAGAAAACAGTTGGTTAGCATCAACACAGCCTTGCAGTGGTATTGAAATGGGTACTACTGTGTGCATCTAACAAGAAGATAGCACTGCTTGTTATAGATTGAGTATTTTCTTTTATCTTTTACTATTACATTATCATGACACTTTGATTCCTCAGCAATTTTAAACATTATCAAATGTTTAGTAATAGTAACAGAAACTAAGGGATTGATTTGGTCAACCAATACTCTTATCTCAGTGGTGTAAAATTCCAGCAGAGGCTCAAAATCAACAAGGTTTTCTCTTTATCTTGTGTCCTTACAGCTGAAATAACCACAGTGGTAATGTAAAAAACCTGGATGGTCAGCAACTTGTTTTCTGAATTGGAGTGTAGCTATGGAATAATGGAAATATAAAAACAAGAATTTGTAGCCATGGGAATTGTAGTTTATTTATCTAATGCACCTGGCCAGCATGTTTAAATTAGCATTCCATTCTTAATTCAACAAGCACTGTAGTAAATACTACTTAGCAAACTCAGTTTGGTCCAGTTAAATGGGATTCTGGTTGTTATATATAAACCTTTACTGTACAGTGCAACCAAATAGCAGGATACCACCCTGTGGCGCGGTAGCCTCCTAGGCCAAATGGTATTGGCAAAGACACAAAGCTGCAAGGTTAACACAAAATAACACAGTAGAAACTAAGAAATACACATTTAACAAAAAAAAAAAAACACACACGAGGGCCAAAACAAAACACTCCACATAATTGAAAACTCAAATAAACCAACGGGACAGCACACAAACACTAATCTTCACCATGAAAACCGACATTAATTCTCAATACTATTTCTAAATTACCACCCTTGATCACATATTTCAAACACCCATGGCTGAAGCCTTATTAATCATTTATTCACTTGTCTGCTCCAGCCACATTCCCACGTATTTTGACAGGAACAAATTTAACCCCCTCCCTGCCAACTATTATTCCCCACATAACCATGCACTGGCTGGGGTTTCACTCTGACACACAGCCACACACTCCAATATATTTGTCTGTTTTATTACCCGAGCTTTTTAACTCTGACAGCCTGCTCGTTTACAGATGGCATTATGGCAAATCTTTTATGAGTCACCTCCTCACGGAGAGAGTTCTCTGGTTCTGAATCACTCCTTTGTGCCATCACTCCATTGAAAGGGGTGGAGGCTAGCTGGGCTGCTCTCACAAAATCACATGTGTTTTCTGGACTGGGACACAGGGTTTTATTACGGTAATCACCAAGAATAGCGTCTTCATTCAAGGGTTCAATTCCTTTCAGCTCATCCTAAGAGGGTGAATTTAACCATAAAAGAAACATGGTATTTTAAGCAAACTGAAATATTGTTAACGTGACAATAATAAAAATTGAAAGCAGCAAAACAAATGTAGGCATAGGGCAAGTGGTTTTACTTTTTAAAGCAAGTGGCAAATTACATCTTCATGTGCATCACTCAAACATAAAACATTTAAAATTGTGTTTCTCATTAAAAACTGCAAGCAGAATTCTTTCCAGGCTTCTAAGAAATTACAAAAACGATCTTCATGTTACTATGGTCTTCCAGAGACATTTCTTACTCTTTCAGCAGCAGATTCATTGGCGATGTCTACAATGGTACCAAGAGGACAACGGACGCTAGGTTTGGAAGTGGTCACAGGACGCCTGCAAAGCAACCAGAGTACAAAAAGATAATCACGTCAAACATGTCTGAGCAATGGATTAATTAACATAAAATAAAATGCAGATTTAACTGACATCTGAAAGTATGCATTTGTGGAATATGTTTTAGCAAACAAAAGTGAAACAGGGTCAACTATAAAATTCAAGCTGTTTTGATATTAAAAGCTTATAACTAAAGTGATTATATCAGAAGCTTGTCCCCACTGACTCCCATAATATTCTAACGATTATTCTCAATGTGGTGGTAATAAGCAGAGGTTGACATTGCCTAAATTCGCTAAACTTACTCTGTAAGTTCTTCTGAATTAGCACTCTCGTCTAAAATGGTAAAATCAGTGAACTTAGAGAGGTGCATTGATCAGCAGTGGTCCAAAACCTGGTAAATTTGTGCCTAAGGAGGAAGAAAAAAAAGATTAATATTAAACCAAGTAAATCAGTGAAAATATCAGTCTTTTAGTCAATTACCAGTCTTCATAAACATTTTTTCAAATTCATGGTCGTCTTTGACAGACTGATCCTCAAACACTTCATCTGTGGGCACAACAGACATACCCAATGACAGTCAATAACTAAACCTGGTTCAGCATAAAATATATTACACTAATGTCCAAGTGTACTGCCTTTTAGGATTAGCATGGCTACATAACAGAAATATTTATCAATGCATTCCACCTAAAAGTAGAAAACTCTCTTTACAATCGTATTTCTGTTTCTGGAGTTGTTCAGTGCTACTAAAAGGCAATGGAAGAGTAATATGCTAAGCTATATATATATATATATATATATATATATATATATATATATATATATATATATATATATATATATAGACGGACAGACAGACAGACAGACAGACAGACAAGCTTTTTGGGTAAAATGAAGAAAAGCTTAACAGACAGGTTGCAAGTGTTATCTATTTCAATGAAAATCACTTTACAGGTCTGTAAAGGTTTCACACGATACACTAACTGTTTGATGAGGACCTTGCATATAGTTATTACTTAAAACATTTGATTCCATTGTAAAATACTGTAGTTAAATGTTGCATGTAAAATATCTAATAAAAAGACCACTTTAAATACAGTACTAAGCATTTTTTCATTAAAATGTGCATCATAGTTTAAATATCTAATCCACTAAAAACAAAGATTTGGTAAAACAAACAAAACAACAATTTACCTGCAAAACCAACAATATCATTTCCACTTTGAAAAGGTTGGTTATCCCTGTGGAAGAAAAAGTATGTATTAGAGAACAGGGGGGGGGGGGTGTACTACTAACTTGTTCCAAGTAATAAAGGGTTTGGAATGTGGTTCACAAGACATTTATGTACAATGGTAATACACTGAACAAAAATAAACACAATATGCAACAATTTCAAAGATTTTACTGAGTTACAGTTCATATAAGGAAATCAGTCAATTGAAATAAATTCATTAGGCCCTAATCTATGGATTAGACATGACTGGAAATACAGATATGCATCTGTTGGTCACAGATACCTTAAAAGAAAAAAAGGTAGGGGAGTGGATCAGAAAACCGGTCAGTATCTGGTGTGACCACCGTGTGCTTCATGCAGAGCGACTCATCTCCTTCGCATATAGTTGATCAGGCTGTTGATTGTGGCAGGTGGAATGTTGTCCCACTCCTCCTCAATGGCTTTGCGAAGTTGCTGGATATTGCTGGGAACTGGAACACGCTGTCGTGCACGTCGATCCAGAGCATCACAAACATGCTCAGTGGGTGACATGTTGATGAGTATGCAGGCCATGGAAGAACTGGGACATTTTCAGCTTCCAGGAATTGTGTACAGATCCTTGCGACATGGGGCCGTGCATTACCATGCTGAAACATGAGGTGATGGCGGCGGATGAATGACACGACAATCTCGTCACTGTATCACTGAGCATTCAAACTGCCATCGATTAAATGCAAAATCGTTGTCCGTAGCTTATGCCTGCCCATACCATAACCCCACCGCCACCGTGGGGTACTCTATTCACAACGTTGACATCAGCAAACCGCTCGCCCACACAACGCCAAACATGCTGTCTGCCACCTGCCCGGTACAGTTGAAACCGGGATTCATCCGTGAAGAGCACACTTCTCCAGCATGCCAGTGGCCACTGAGGTGAGCATTTGCCCACTGAAGTTGGTTACGACGGCGAACTGCAGTCAGGTCAAGACCCTGGTGAGGATGACGAGCACGCAGATGAGCTTCCCTGCGACGGTTTCTGACTGTTTGTGCAGACATTATTCGGTTGTGCAAACCCACAGTTTCATCAGCTGTCTAAGTGGCTGGTCTCAGACGATCCCGCAGGTGAAGAAGCCGAATGTGGAGGTCCAGGGCTGGCGTGGTTACACGTGGTCTGCGGTTGTGAGGCCGGTTGGACGTACTGCCAAATTCTCTAAAATGACGTTGGAGGCGGCTTATGGTAGAGAAATGAACATTAAATTCTCTGGCAACAGCTCTGGTGGACATTCCTGCAGTCAGCATGCCAATTGCACGCTCCCTCAAAACTTGAGACATCTGTGGCATTGTATTGTGTGACAAAACTGCACATTTTAGAGTGGCCTTTTATTGTCCCCAGCACAAGGTGCACCTGTGTAATGATCATGCTGTTTAATCAGCTTCTTGATATGCCACACCGGTCAGGTGGATGGATTATCTTGGCAAAGGTGAAATGCTCACTAACAGGGATGTAAAGCTTTTAATGTGTATGGAAAATCTTTTATTTCAGCTCATGAAACATGGGACCAACACTTTACATGTCGCGTTTATATTTTTGTTCAGTGTATATTGAAATATACATTATATCACCAAAAAATACAATACTTTCTACTGCTAGAATTGCTTACCTGATTGATATAAACTCTGGTTCCACATATACTTGGAACCCTGTTTTATCCCCTCCAGTTACAGAATGGGGGGCACTTTCCAGAGCAACTGGTGATCCAAGCATCTCGCACGCTTTTCTTTCATGTAAGGTCTATATAAAAGGAACACCATATAGAACATTTACACATTAATATGGTTGACAGCTTTCTGTCTGTTTCAACAAACGGCCTGCGGCAGAGATCGAATGATGCTTGGTGTTAGATCTCCCTCCCGACCTCAGAGGGTGCTAAATAAAGGGAGCAGAATACCCTGAACTAAAAGGCATGACACTTTATTCCCGTGGATAGGTGGAAGTCGGCGGGCTAGAAAAGGGACTGAACTACAGTACCTGAACGGAAAACGGAGTGGCATCAGAGGATTGGAGAAGCGGATGCGCTTGGTAACCAAGGGGTTATGAGCGAGGATATAAAATAGGGGCGTAGCAAAGTAACCTGTTCCTTGGCAAGTGATTAGTGTTAACCTACAAGGAGTCTGTGTTGCCGTATTGTGAACCGTGAATTTTGTCTTCTGTTTGTTAGTGTTTGTCAACTGTTGTCTGTTTTTTAATAGACTATCAGTAGCACGATTCTGAGCAGTACCGAAAACGAGCATAAACCCGGACATCACTTTCACAAAGAACTGTAATACACCACTAGCACTTATTCACTGTAACTAAGAACCGTATTTGTGTTTTGTGTTAAGTGTTGGTGTGTTAAAATGGACTTCTGGTTGCTGGTCAAACCCATGGGATTTTCAAGGACTAAGTGATACACGCTGCTGTATTCACTTCCATCATTTATTATTTACAGCTGTTCGTCATAAGGCTCTGGACATTGTTAATAAACCAAGAAACACCCTTGCACCTGGAAATCATTGTCTGTGTTTTATATCCACACTGCACGGCACACATCTGTAATCACTTTGCCACACAGCTGTACTACTCCGATCTTGAGAAGTTCAATAAACCATGAAGAAGGTTTTCCAAAAAGCATTCTACCCAGATTTTGCCCCCAAAATTCTCTGAATACTCACAAGAACTATAAACCTAATGTATGAGGTGAAGATTAAGATATTACTATAGGCTATCTACTACAAAAGGCTATTTTGGGCAGAATTGGACATGTTTTTCACATAATACATCACCCACAATCCAAATTAAACAGATTCTTAATGCAGTAACTATGGATTTTCAAAATAATAAAACTAGGTTTTTAGTTTGTTACAGTTCATTGTAACGTCAGCCAGATCCCCCAACTAAGTCTCACGGTTTGAAACATGTTCATTAAACCACTTTACTGCAGACTCAAGTGACATACAATCGATTTCAAAATACAAAATACAGGATTCTTGTTCAAATCAGGAAAAAAACGAGAGAGAAAAAAAAATAAGAGATCACCTCAGGTACGTTCATCTGTGCTTCTTGAAGAAGTCTCTGCTTTTCCTCAATTTGTCTTCTCAGCTCCTCTTTTCTTCTAGCTGTTGCCAATGCAATTTCTGAAGGGAAAACAAATACAACTGAAATCTACAAAACCAGCAGTAATTAGCTTTATACAAAAAATACACAAAAATGAAGAAACGGAGGGAAAGCCATGTGGATTGTACTGCTGTCCTCCAATCCCTGTAAAAAAACACATTGCAGAAATGTGCCCAGAAAAAATATTAAAATGTTTGGCCACTATTAAAGTTTTGTGAGGTGTTCAGAGCAGAGATATTGCACCAGTTACATACTGGTCAATCTTAAAATATTTTTCCTAATGATTTTTTTTCATCTCTGCAATCTATGTATAAAAGAAACATGTACTGTATGATCATGGGCATAGTGGAGACAGTGCTGATCCATGTCCTGCAAGTTCTTGCTTCCCAACACCTTCTGTTCAAATAGAGCTCAACCTTACCTGAATTTTGACAGTGTCATCACAGTATCTGCTTGTGATAAAACTACCAACAAAATATAGAAAACACCCACCCTCGCCCCCCAAAAAAAACAGACTTATGAAAAGTTGTAATATGTTACATCCACCATTAAATCACAAAGCAGGAGCAGCACAAGCTCACCAAAAAAAAAAAAGAAAAAAAAAACACATTATAATGCTCCAGATCTTACCATTGGCTTCTTCATCCTTCTTTTTTCTGTAAAGCTCAGCTCGGATCTCTTTGAAACAGAATTCACTGGCGCCACCAAAAAGGAGCTCTGCAGAGTACATGGCCTGTTCCTTTTTGTCGGTCTGCCCTTGCTGCTGTCCCTGCACCCGCTCCAGTGGGTCCTCCTCCTTTCCACGCTTACAGGTAGACAGCACATTGTTCACAGTAGGGTTAATTTTACATGGGGTTCTGAAGAGGCGCAAAAAATATTTGAAATTACTTATATAGCAATGTTTTTCCTTTTAGGAATTTTATAAAGATCATTGGGCAATCTCTGTTCAATTCAACCTGACTAGTGTAGTAGGGTCTGCTGTAGGACAAGAGCACATTACTTACATTGCTGACTGTTAATCTGACTCCTCCACAAACGGCAAGAAGTTTGGCCTGCTGTTTGGAATTTCTACAGCAGCGTTTGATCTTGGATGTTGTTGCAGCTGAAATCGCAGACTATATTAAAAACCACTGTACATATTCTACAGTTAACAATATACTCCTTTAGGTACTCTAATGGAAGTTATAAAGTAACTGTAGAAGATCTCAAAGCTGCACACACACCTTCTAGAGATCTACTAGTTAGATAGTGATAGATAGTGAATGAACAATGATCAATACAGAACAGCCAACTCCCTGCCCTCTCATGTACCTTGGCAGTGTTCCACTTTCTTGGATTCAGCTCATTGTCTTTGGCTCTGGCTGTAGGCGGTGAACTCCAGGATTCTGGTCGAGGTGCTAGAGACTCTGCAAGCCCAATCTGGTTTTCATTAAATACTGAAAATAGCTGGTTCTGCTCATTCTGCATGGGAGTGGGCATCTGTATGCTCAGCCCACGGCCATAGTCTGCAAAGCAAAAGATAAAATGACTTGTAATCATGTGTGTGAAACACAACAATTTAGCTAACTGACAATGCTCCTGTCAAATATGCAGCATTCAGCTAAGGTGTCTCCTCCTTAATTGACAACTTTAACATTCCAGTTATTTAAAAAGACAGGCAGAAAATGTACTAACGCTTAACTGAATCCCGTATACGGGAAATGGGTACAGTCGCCTTTGTTTTCCCTTTGTGTTTCAGCTCAAACAGCGAGGCTCTTTGGGGCTCTGCTGCTTCAGAACCCTCCACTTCATCTTTCCCATCTGCAATATTAGTCATGATCTTACGGGATGCACGTGCTTGAAAGTTCCTAAACAGAAAAATACACTTAATGTTAGATACATATGGTACCAATATTTTCTCTGTTCCATTACATTACAATTAGAATTTGTATCCTTTTATTTCCTTTATAATTTAAAAACGCTCAGTCAGAATTCCAGGGTAGTTAGGTACTTGGGCATTACACCTTTAACATTTACAGTAGTCAATGTACTTTAGTTACCTATATTCATTTTTCTTACGGCAAAGCATTCAACTAACTAGTATGCTTTCAAATGAGTGAGCTTAGGAGGCTAATACTAGGGAATAATGTTGTAACACCAAGGAGTTATTTTTAGTATAAATATGAACATGGTTGAGACACAGCTGTTCTTGTGCTCATTCCTTTTATTGAGTAATTAAACTGGTTAGAGGAAAATAATAACAATTAGCCAGTTTAGACTAGAACTGCCTTGTGTGCTTGTGCACTTACTGTACTACATTAAGGCCTTTCAAATGAAGAAAGGTTGAGACATAAGAGTTCGCTGTTCCCAATAATCTACAAAAAGCAAAGGTTTAAGAACACTTATTTTGTTTAGTTAAGAATGGTAATGGCACCTGTGATGATACTGCAGTTTATCCAATGGTCCTGCCTTGCACTTCAGACCCTCTTGCAAATTGGCATCTGCTTTCCTTGTATTGCCATGCATCTCGTACTGATCTGCCCAAGAGATAGAGAAAGCAGCCAGCAAGACTCCAATACCTTGTCCATGTAGGTAACTGTACAGATCTAGAGGCTCGCTGCAATGATCAGCCTTAAACAGAAATGCAGAGAATTTAAAATCAAGAAACTTGGACCATCACTTCCTTTTTTTTCCTTAGGGCAACAACATTCTACATTTCATATTAGAATGTACAATGTTTTACTTAAATCTGACGGGTCTATTTTCTATACAGCAGTTGAAATACAGACCCCTATAATTAACAATCAAACTGGCATTTGCCTCAACCTGGGATTTTTAATTGCCCCTTTATTAACATCACTAACCATGATTTAAGTTTCTCAAGTAAGTTTGCAAAATAGGTTAAAAAGCTTGCAGGTATGGATATAATGTTCAGTTTCAGGTTTATGTATTACAAAACTGTTCTGGAAGAAACTGTGTACATGTGCATTTGATGAAAAAAATGTAATTGTGGTCATTGGGGAGGGGTTACAGCATCTTGAATGTTAATGTGACCCAGCAGTGTATGATGCACTTCATAGAATCACACATGCTATGAAATTTATTTAGCCAATTTACCTAAGAAAAGAGATTCTGAAGTACTTTAATTAGCTAATAAAATGTGCAGCACAATTACAATTTGAATCCTGCCGGCACATGTTTGAACGGGAATGAGCTGCTTTGCACTGTGATGATATTAAATCAATGGCTTATTTTAGCGATAGGAAAATAGTTAAATTATTTCTTGAAAAACTGCCATCTTCATGTTCACCAGAATAATCAGATGTAAATTCACCCCTAAAAATGCCATAATATACTGGTAAAGTTTTAAAACATTACTGTATTTATAAAAAAAAAAAAACCCACACACAAAGTACCTGTACTTACAAATTTAATCCAGAGGTTCAGATAGCGGGGGTCGTTGAAGTATTTTTTCTCTTCATTAAACAACAGGACTACCCTTTCTATCAAAGTTTAGAGGTTACTTTCCTTGCCTCCCTGGAGGATTTTAAAACCTTAGGTACCACACCCTATTTTAGTTATGCGATTCATGACATATTTAACATCTTGCATGCTTTAGAAACAAATTTATTGTATTCTAAAAAATTTTCTCTGTATTAGTTAAAACAGTAAGACTATTTTCTCTGTTCCGCTTCATTATAATTATAATTTGTATCCTTTAATGTCATAAAATATTACTATAAGTCATGGTTTGGTATGCTTAATTTCATTATATTTCTGTGTGTGGAATTACTAAAAATTCTAAAGCCCTGAAAAAAATATTTTTAAATTAGGTGCAGTCTTATAAATTAAGACTGATTAAATTAAGCTCAAAAAAATTAGTGCTTTCATTTTTTTTTTTTAAATCGGTCATGCAGTACATAGGGGTTGTACATCATTCAAACACTTTCACTAAACTATGCATTTCCTGGAATACATGTGAACTACTACGAACGTATTTTTATATACATTAATAGCTTTGTGGATTGACCTCCAGCCCTGGGGGGGTGTATCAATTTAAAATAGTGCTGGAACAAATATTGGCATATTTGAACACTGCTTGAAATGTTTTCGGTGGGGGGGGGGGGGGGGGGGGGGGGGGGAATTTCCTTCCATATTTCTTATTCCAATCTAGAATATATAAAAGACAAATCGATAGCATTTCAAAGCAAGAAACTTTCAGGACTTAGTCTGAAATAACTCACATTATACTGTCCAGAAGAGTGTATCTTTCATTTATTTATTTAATAGGTAATTGGATGGGGTACCAGGTTTACTTTACTTGACAGATGTTTTACTGTAATATTAATGCAAATTATACTACTGTTTTGCAGCCAATTTTAAAATTATATTTTGTTTAAATTTTGAAAGAAAACCCCCTGTAACACCCTAAATGAACAGTGCCTTTAATGCTGGTTTTCTGTCTGAACAGAAAATAAGTGCAGTGGAGAGGACACATACTGTCTCTGTTGTTCGATGGCAATGTGGTTGGTTCCCTCTTGAGTCAGTGCCTCTTGTAATGTTGAAATTGGCCAGCCCTGTTTCAATGGCTGGACATTCTCTTTACAGAGCTCCTACTCATCACCTCCCTCTGCCATGGTGCGCTCTGCTCAAACCAGGATCAGCTTGTATAAAAACAACTTGTAGAAAGAAAAAAAAACATACAGAGAATATTACGACACATATCAACATAGAAATGCAGCTCCTTGTACAGATTAATACAACCTGAAATATAAAATCTAATAAATATGGTGCAGGTGATTTGGAACACACTGAACCAGCTTTGATAAACCAGGATAAAAAGCAAGTCATTCATTTTTAAAGGGTTTTTTTTTTTTTTGGTTATTCAAGAAGCACTCTAAGAAGTGTCTGAAAATAACTGTCAAAAGAGATTGAGTCTAACATTTATAATATATTTGATTAAACTAACGTTTTCTCTTCTGTACAGGATGCCGTACGTCATTATAAGCCTAATGTCAACACATACTCATCTATTATGAAAACAAAATTCGAACCTAAAGTTAAATTCATTATGAATAAATTAAAAAGTTTTTTTTTTTTTTTTTTTTTTTTTAATAACTTCATTGAAATGATTCATGCGAGTTCAACTTTAGAATGTTGTTCAAGTGTTCGAGACAGCTCAGAGATTTGGGCATGCAGATTTTATAAAGAAAATAATGTATAACAATGAAATCTTAATTATTCCATATTGATAGAGTACATGACAGGAACAAATAACATGGGTGTGCTATTGTATAACAAACAACACGAGCTACGCACACAGAGACACTTTAACAACAACAACAACAACAACAACAACAATAATAATAATAATAATAATAAAAACAAAAACAACAATAACAAAAATAATAATAATCAGACTTACAGTTGTTATAAAGTATCACTATAAAATATCACATTACAGACAAGAGTAGTTATAAAATACAATAAAATAAGTGGTAAGAGCAAATTAAAATAAGAAAATAAATATCAGTAAATAAATTACGTTTGAGACCGATTACAACTAAAAGCAGTTAAAAATATGTGGTTATAAAAGAAAAAACACAATAAAGAGCAAATAGGAAGTACAATAAACGGATAAGAACGACTTCAAATAATGGCAATTACAAAAAACGTGAATACGTTTACTTTTAAGAGTAAAATCAAGTCACAGATACATACGCGATGGTTGTGATGATCTGCTCAGGTGCCTTTGTACACCGTTATCTACAACAACATCGTGTTCACCCGTTACAATAATAGAGGTACTAATTGCAATGATTAACTTCATAATGCGTTGTAAAGGATAGTGTTTACAAATACTGTACGTTGTTTATTGAAAATGCAGGGGTCGTTGACTCCAACTTACGACTTGTTTGTAAAAATTCAAACTAAACCGCGCAGACGTCACTTGTCAACGCTGACTGGGAGACGCAGATCTTGACCTGGCTTAAAAATAAATTATAATAATAACATTAAAATAATATTAAATATATATATCATATGTACTTGTATTCTTATGTTTAAAGGTACTTTTTTACACTTTATTTATTGTTTCTTATACGTAAAAATTATAGCATAAAATATTGCGTTGATCTTGCTCGGGAGTCTGGGAAATGTAGTTCTGCTCAAAGCTTTCGCTAAATTAAGATCGCTGAATCTTATAAAATAAAAAATTCTTGTGTAAATATATAAGAATCTTGTTAAATAATATGTTTTTTTTCTATATGTTATTATATATGTATATATGTTTTTAAATAATCGTTTCATATCTGGTAATGAGCCAAGGAACTGACACGACCAGCATGCACCGCTGCAACTAAACAAAACTTCCTGGGTTTGTACAGTTTTTACTCGTTCATCAAGGAGCAAGTTTTAGGGCAGATTTCAAGAAAATTACAAGTAAATATTAAAACGTTTAGCTAGTTACAAGTAATCTTGCTCTTTGTTCGATTAAATAACGAAAAAATAAAGCATATCATAATATCGAATCTATTAACCATCGCTACTAAAAATATGATACTGTATATATGCTAAATATTTACCTATACATAAAAAAAGTGGAAACAGACATCACGATCGTGATTCGCTTTACAGTACTATAGCTATTATTGGAGGGGTCCTAATTTAAACGACTACAGATACATTAGTGCAGTCGATTGGATTTGAGATTTAAAAGCCTTATGATAATGTGTACCCTTTCTTTCATGCTTTTACTTTTTTATTCAGTTCACTGTGATAACATTTAAAGAAAGGCGATTTTTATTTGGCACGATGGATAGAAGATGTTACAGCTGTGCGTCAAAATTTACTCTCTTCAAAAAAGAGGTAATGACATTTACTGTGTTCATTTAGTTTAATATCAAGTTCGAAACAAAAATGTCAGGTTACATGTGTTTTAATGTTGAGTGTCGCATTTCAAGTGGCATTTTTTGTTAATCACTAATACAAGCTTCCAAAGCATTTCAGTGTTTCACAATAAGCCACTGCAGTATATTTTAGTTGCGTTGTTGCAGTTACATATATAAAGGTGGGCTACAGTTTATTTTTTTTACTGGAACTCCGGATTCGGAATATGACCGCTTTCTGAATGCTGCTAAAAGAAGGCAATGTAACCTAACGTGAGAACTAGAGCAACGATATCCTTTCATTAATTGACATTGATTTAAATGCTGATGTATCTAAATACCGACACTACTAAAACAGAGCCTTGTGGACCAAGATTATAAAACAGCATCTCTTAGGAGTGCAAGTAAGTCTCGTGAAGTTATTTTGTCTGTAAAAAAAATATTAACAATCCCAGGGAAGGTGCTATTAAAATTTTTTAAAGTTTAGTTCTGACACAACATCTATAATAGTTCTCAATAGCACTTACGTGGGGCAAGTCTTTTATTTATCCTGGTAGCCAACCCAACTGGTTGATTCTGCTAATATATTTCATGATATGATCTCTTTCTCCTAGCTGAGTTGTAAGAACTGTGGCCACACCTATTGCTCGGGATGCCTTGGTTATAGTGCTCTGGTGCCCCGATGCGGGAACACAGAACAGAAGGTCTGCAAACAGTGTCATGGAAACCTGACTGGGTGAGTACCAGTGACCCTTCCTCTATCAATATATTACACATGTGTAAATGTGTTATTCCACAAGGCAGAAACTGGATTTAAAAACACAAGGATGCTTGTAGTCTGTTTTTTAGGCTTTACTACACACTTTTGTTTTTAAATGATAGTGTATG
Source organism: Polyodon spathula (assembly GCF_017654505.1). Classification (NCBI taxonomy): domain Eukaryota; kingdom Metazoa; phylum Chordata; class Actinopteri; order Acipenseriformes; family Polyodontidae; genus Polyodon; species Polyodon spathula. The sequence goes on from NC_054545.1 coordinate 14,324,133, forward strand.
CTGCTGTAAAAATGTTTGGGAGGCGAGGAAAAAGTACAATAAAATTATCCAGTTTTTACTGTCACTTATTATGTACAGTCCTTCTTGCTTTAGAAGATTATATTTATTTATTTGAATTTGTTGTGACAAAGCAGGGATGTAAATAAGGCTCCAATTGCATAGCAGTTTGATCCATTTCTAGTTTTACTGTGAGTTCAACAAAACCCACCTGAGCTTGTTTCCTATACACTGGCTTGTATTAAAGCCTGGACTGGGTGACATTGCTATGCAATAGGAGTCTTATTTCCATCCCTGCAAAGGATAATCCCTAATCACCTGTGCTTTGTAGTTTACTAGGTGCCTCCTGGGGCACTGTCAAAGAAACCTTTATACAGTAAGTTTCATACCTACCAGACATAATAAAAACAAATAACTGTAACAGTCACTTCGCAATCATGTTCTGATACAGTGGTGTTGCAGGAGGTCACCAGTGCAGGTGGTCAGCACTGGTGTGCCAGTAATGTTTTCCAGTCCCACACAAGATAAGAGTGAAATTATTCATAAATATGAAAGAAAGTAATCTGTGAAAGTTTGACTGATCCATTTTATTTTCCTGCAGTCGTGGAACCCAGAACAATGACACAAAGTGGTCTCCTCCTGAGAACTACAAAAAGTAAGTAAAACAATTACTGTAAATAAAGCCATCAATTTCATTCTACTTTAATATTTGCCTTCATACTAAACAAAGCGGTGTAAGGATTGACTGAGAGTACCAGTAAGCTCTCTGTTTCATTCATCAGTCACTAAGTAGATTTAACTAATATATTATGTCTGTGAATACATGCTTTAGCTCAGGGGTGTCCAATCACGGTCCTGGAGGGCCATTCCATTCCAGGTTCAATGGGTAAAATGATATAATTATCTACTAGGGTTTAATTGGTTCAATTAGGCAATCTAGAACAGGGCTGGAACAAAGACCAGGAGTGGAACAGCCAACTTTGGCCACCCCTGCTTTAACTCTACTCTAGATCAAATGGCATTTTTTCCCAAGCTGTTACGATCTATTATGCACTGGACTATAAGCTCAGTGAATGTTTGTCATGGTGTTTCAGGCGTGTGGCAGCTCTGGAGGCCAGGCAGAGCCAGCAGGGGGCACCATCACAGCACGGGAGCCGTATTCCTGTCCAGAACCACTCCCTGTACCGTGGGCTGAGCAAGGAGGATCGGGCCATTGCAGAGAGACTGGAGAGACTGAAGTCCGATACCAAACCCAGTGAGTTCATTCCTCAGTGTATTGATTTAAATGGGAGGCTTCATGAGCTGGCTGGCTAAACCTTTATGTAATAATGCCCATGTTTTCTTCCACCTCACTGCTAGGTGTGAGATACAGTAGTAATGTAGCTGCTTCATCAGTATTTTTGATGTTTTAATGCTCCCCATTTTAATTGCAGTAATCCTATGGCAAATGCATTGAATTGTATTGAACTAAGTGGTTCACTGTTACTAATATTAATATGTCAGGTTGAATCTATCTGCCATTCACTTTCATTGGGTTTCAATTTCTGTTTTCCTGCGATAAAACCACATAGTACTAAAATAGTCCATTGACCACATAGCTAAAGCAACCTGGCATCGAGCAGAATAACTTAATAAAATTGTTACTTAATAAAATGGGGGTTCTTTTGTTGAGGTGTTCTTCTAAAAATCAGTCCTTTATGATTCTGTTGTCAGAGACGATTCCCTCGGAGAAAGAAATTGAGTCCCGTCTGGCAGCCCTGAAGGCTGACCCAGCCCAGCCCATCCCCTCTGCCTCTGAGATGGAGAACAGGCTGGCTGCTCTGCAGGGAAGGCCCCCACCATCCCAGACCCCCAGAGCCGTAAGTCACACAGTGCTTCAGTGATCATAGATTTCTGGGACCTCTCATACATACCCATTAGATAAAGTATGATTCCAAACCATAAAACAAGGGGGAAAAACATTTGTTTATATGTTTGATTCTAGTAGTATACCCCTCTTTAAACGTCATTCATTACTGTTGCTACCAGGGGTAGCACCGACTAATCGAATAGTAGTGACAGTTGACCTCAGAAACTGGTAATTGAATAATCACAAATGATGTGATTGTGAAGCGTGTGGTTTCAGATGGACAGAAGTACAGTTGTGGTTGCAACTGTTAACCTATAAATGGCATTTCCAACATATTATAGTTTTTAACAAAAACTCCAAGCAGTTTTAAAATGTAGTGCACAAACAGCAAAGTGGTACAAAACAGGATGATCACAAATAGAGCACCAGAACTAACCAAATGTATGGGTTTTATTTATTTATTTATTTATTTAAGTGGCAGCTCGCCAACCTATTTAACTATTTTTACCTGCACTATTTTTACGCATAGTTGCTGCTACTGTATCCTTATGGTGAAATGTTCTTATATTTTGACATGAGCACTACATAATTCCCCCCCCCACACACACACACACACACTTGAATCATAGGAACTCTCTTTAGACATGGTTCATATAAGGACGTTGAATTAATGCTAAACCGTTTTTGGGCACTTCTTTTCAAATGCTTTGCAGGTGCACCAGCCTCCAGACTCAAGATCGCAGACTGAAAAAGCCAATGATTTGTTAACCCAGCTGTCTGAAGAGGTGGCAATAGATAATAAATTTGCACCACAGCCAGGCACAGGCGGTATGCACTTTGAATTTGCTTTGGATCACAAAGCTCAACTTAATGTTAAGTGTTTTTTTTTTGTTTTGTTTGGTGTATCATAAAGCAATGGAAATAAATGTGGTTACTTCTTATTGTTACTTATTTGCAAATGGAAATGGTAACTTTCCAACATATTTTTATAGCAGAGTTCACTAAAATATATTGGGGGATACAATTAAGCAGACTGAGACCTGTCCATACAGTGGAATAAAACATAGACACACCCTGTACAATAACCAAAGTCAGAAAAATATTTTTTAAAGTTTTCGATGCAGCACTAAATTAAATGTAAAACTGTTTCACGTGAGTGGATAATTTAATGATCTGTCTTTTTGTGTGCGATCAAACCTTAGTAATAAGATAAACCAATTTTTAATTTAAAGAAAAAAAGAAAAACTCAAAACAAGTATTAGTCACAGCACTGAGATTTTCCAGGACATGCGTGGTGTCTGTTGGACAATTGCAACGAACAATGAATTTAATCCTTAGGTCTGTACTAAGATAAGTACTAGCTTGTCCTACTATCTCAGTACTAACAACGAACAAAGTTTGGGACCAGCTGATCCGTAACTTTCTTTTTTTTGTATCTGAAAATGATAGGTAGTTTGGGAGGGGACAGGCTACAGTGCTACATTCTTGTACTGCATATTTCAACTATAGTTTAGTGCTTTCTTACATTTTTCTTCATTCCACAAACCTCAGAAAATCATATTTGTGAATTATTATTTAATGACTACACTTCCCGCAATGTGCTACTTTTAGATTCTTTATGTTGACCTTGTATGTTTCCAGAAACAGACGTCCCTCTGAACAACTTAAACAAGGGTGAGAGCACTCTGTATGGGAATCTTGACGACCTGCAGGAGAACGTGAAGCAGCTGGAAGCAGCGAAGAGCAGATTGCTGGAGGAGGCCATGGCAGAGCTGAAACAGGACAACATCTGCCAGGAACAGGTGCTGCAGATGGCAAAGAGGCTGGCTGCTCTCAAAGGAGAGGACCCTGACAAGAGTGAGTGACTCCCATGTGACACGGTACTGTGCCGCCACTCGTGTCGCTTAACAAAATCATTTCCGAAATCTTCCCTGTAATGCACTTTTGAAACACGTTATGTTTTTTCACTTTATAACATGAAATCTGGTACTACACTCTTGGGGATGTTCTCATTTTTCTTGCCTTGCCTTCCAAGAAACCTGTTACTGCTTTACTTGGTCATTTCACCTGAGCAGTGTCTTTGAGATCATAGCGTGTGACTGGCTTTAAAGCAGGTCGGTCATTAAGGGAAGCAGCTGGTTGGTTAGTGACATGAAGGAAGGAAGGTCCTGTGTGCAACAGTCAGAGTAAAGCTCAGTTGGGGTGCTGCTTCTGATACTGCAGCTCTGTGAGAAGTACATCTGTACCAAAGTAAATAAAAAAAAAAAAAAAAAAAAATGCAGGAAACCAGACGATTTGCAGCAGAATTCATAATTGTGGAAAGAGATTTTTGGAAGAAAAAATTGTGATTTGCTTGAAAATGATAGTAGTGGTGTTAATATGTAATCTTATTTACAAATATGAATATTTAAATACCTGCGTGTATTCTAGTGTTCAAGTTTCAAGTGTATTCTAGTGTTCAAATAACGTAAGCTATATTTGTGTGTGTGTGTGTGTGTGTGTGTATATAATATATTTTTTTTACCTATTTTTTAATTGGTGCATACAACAATACATGCCAATAATTCATATTTTAATTATTCAAGTTATAATAGCATAAAAAATTAGACCAGCCCCCGTTTCAACCACTTCCTTTGTTTTTGTGTTACATTGTCTTAGTAACTGCAGAGAATTACAAACAGCCAGAGAGTGATGAAGAAACTGAGGAGGAGTCTGTACAGAGAATTTTAAAGCAGGTCAGTAATGCATTTTCTTTGCGTTGAAGATGTATTGTTAGAGATTTCAAGTGTTGGATTTCATACTCGCTGTTATACATACGTACATACATACATATACATTTGGGCATCTTTTTTTTTTTTTTTTAAAAGACAGGGTGCTTATTCAACACCTCTCTGAGCATACTGTAAAAATAATATTCTCAATTCCACACACAAGGTGGCAGCACTGTGCTTTATGCAGTTATCCAGTTAGATTTCTTCTGTCTTAAATGTGCCTCTCATTCACAACATTTTCACAAGCCACTAACATGTATTAAATTAAATAATAGGACACACAAAATTAAATAATTGGTATGCTTTTACATGCAAGCCATGTAGAGTCACTTAATGTTTTGCTGTTTTTTTTAAAGACTTTGAAATGTGCTTCATTTTCTTTTCAAAGCTGTCTGAAGAAGCAGCTATTGATGAAGCTAGTGGCTATAACATTCCACCTGAGTTGACCAGACCATCAAACACAACGAAGCAAGCAGGGAAAACCAAACAGGTAATGACACAGAGAAATATAGTTGCATGTGACACCATTTGCTTGTTGCAAGTAACCAGTCATGTCTGCCAAGCAACCTGTCTTCAGCTCTGTAACCAAGCAACCTGTCTTCAGCTCTGTAACCAAGCAACCTGTCTTCAGCTCTGTAACCAATCAAATTGGCCACTAATCTTGTAAAACCATTTTTTTTTACAGTAAATTATTTATTCTAGCTATTAATGTCCCACACTGGTAATGAAGTCCCCTGTGAAGGGGGTATAGTGGAGTTAGTTGTACGTATGTATGTCACACTTTATGCATTTCTACGTATATCTTGAACCGCTTATCCAACTGCCATGAAACTTGGAATTGACATTGTTTAGAAAAAGTTATTGAGAATATCAGAGTCTGGGGATATGTGGAGGTGTCTATCTGTCTGTCTATCATCCATCCATCTGCACATCACAGTTACCTTTTTGTATCTATCTGGAGAATGGCTTATCAAATGTATTAATTGCATTTCAATGCTAATTCATAATATGTAATGTTAAAAATGTCATCAACTTGCTGTTCATACTGATAGGTCTAATTTTGAATGTACAGCTGTGGTGGTGGATGAATGTTACTGACATACACAACTATTTATTTGTTTCTCTGTTCTGAACTGTTCTGTTTGTATTATTTGCCTGCCTTTTTCCTTTTGTTTTATCTTTTTCAATGTCATATTGCAATATAGCCAGTGGTTTTTTTAATATGAATATTCTCAATCGTGGTTTAATATGTTGTATTAAACGTTTTACAATGCCCATGTGTTTTTGTAGATGCCTTCTGCTGCACCTCCAGCAGTGACTAAGAAGCCTGTCACTGTTCCCCGGGAACCAGACAGCAATGATGAAGAATTGCCCTGGTGCTGTATCTGTAACGATGACGCCACACTACGCTGCCACAGCTGTGATGGGGACCTCTTCTGCCAAAGATGTTTCAGGTATCCGATTCATTGGAAAGCATCGCTGTATCTGTGTGAAAAAATGCAACTGTGTACCCTAGTACTGACAAAATACAAATATTGAGAAAAAGATGAAAGCGTGCATAGGTTATCCAAGACTTTAACCACTCCATCACTAGACCTAACAGTAGTAAAAACAAACTACGTGTAGACAAACATATTTATTAATGTCTTTACATGTCATAATTGAGAGACGTTGTGAATATCTATTTGTAATGTACGAGTAGATCTTGGGACACTTGTTGAAATGTCTGTCCATTAGATCATGAAGTCTCTTTTGTTGTGTTCAGATTTAATAAGGTGAACATGTCAGTCATGAGCAATGTATCTTTTGGTAAATTCAGATCCACCCCAAAAGACAATGACCGTTACTTCCAGAACCAGAATATATCATTCTGATATAATCCACAGTTCAGACTATATCTTTTTTCCAGCTACCTACCTAATTAACATTTTCTTTTAATGCAGGGTAGGACATGATGAATGTGACAGAAAGGAGCATCGAACAGTCTGTTACCAACCGCCAAGAAAACAGAAGAAGAAATGAGATGCCTGGGGACCTTGCCAACAGTAATAACCAAACACTTGAGTCAAGCTGAAAGTATATTACCTGTAATACTGCATGGTGTGCATAAGACAATAATCCTGTGACTAATGGAATAAGCCATAGAATACAAGCATTACCCCTCCATGCAGACAGCCTTACTGCATGTTGCTTGCATTGCTGTTGGTGGATCCAAGGCTCAAATGTGGCAGTAAAAGTGTATTAATATTATTATAGTGCAGTAGCTACAACAATATTGTACTTAAGTCTGGTTTTGTATATTGCCTGTTGGCTTAAAGGAATGCTAACCAGTGGTTTAAAATATATTTTAGCTTTATGAACACCTGCCCCCTTTTGTTTTACTGAGAATTGTTTGGATCTTCACTTTTTATACATTCTGGTACCTTTCTGTAGGTCTGATGCTAAACCATGAACTGATTAGTTACTAGGACTCGGCAGCAACTTTTCATCTATAGCATTAACCAACATATCCCCAAGTGAAGAAAAGGGAGATTGTGATAATACTGCTAGTGCTTAGAAGTAACAAAATGTAATATTGATTAATGTTGTTGTACTTTAAGCACTTGTGAAACAGGTCATTGAACTGTGGACACTATTTCCAAGTCTTGGGACAGATTTAAGATTTTGTTCCTGTGCAACTATAACACAACTAATCTGTTGTGTTCATTTCTATTTGTAAGCACTTTTACAAGTGGTTTGTATAGTTTGCACTATAGAAAATCCATTCCTGGAATTTCTAAAGAAGACGGGTGAATAAATGTAAAGCAGTAACAGACTTTTTTTTAGCCAAGTGTATACTAGATATGTCTTAAAATGAAAATGCATGTTTTCTATACTATGTGTTACTTTACAACCTGCACATTGGTGACCTATTTAATGAATAGATGTGTAAAATGGGTACGATTTATGGAATTCAGTTGTTAGCTAAAATTACTTTGTGTTTCCTGGATGTATTCTACCAATTGCTTTACAAATTAAAGAAATCAAGTGCTGCAAACTAAATGTAAAGATTTTTACGAGCGGCACATATTTATCCAAGCAATCTTACTCACGCCTGATTTATATTCAATTCAACGAATTATGCAAAACAAAATCCTTTTCATTCTAATTCTTTATTCAATAATAACTTAATTAAATGTGGTGCCTCAAAGCATTGATATTGAAATACTGAATTCAGTTGCGGATTCTCCAAAAAAGCACTACAATGAAACAATTGTTACTTTCTGTTAAGCCCCTTGTGTGAACCGTTAACATATTGAGAGTACAGTAAGATCTCTATATCACCTAAACAAATTGGGATCAGAGGGTGTTCAGATAATCGAATTGCAACAAATATAATCCAGCCCTTTTATCAGGTAAATGTACAAAATACAGTAACGAACTGTTCTTTAAGTACCAGAGGGATGGAGGGCTGAATAGTGCATTTTCTATGACAATGGAGAAAGCACAGCATGCTACAAGACAGGTTACCAAGGGGCTGTTCGGATAACTGAGGCGTTGGGCAGTCAGGGTTCGGATAATCAAGCTTTTATGGTATCGGAATCTAGAGAGATATTGTCATTTCTGCTGCAGAGCTGTGTAAGTCTATTGTAATTATTTTAATTGTTGGGGAGAACCCTGTGTTTGTGTCCTATCTCATTGTGCTTGCTGGTGCTAGTTATCCAGACATTTAAAGAGTTTTTGGTAGACGTTTCCGTCGCCTGCAATTTCAACATGTTGTTGGAGCCTCTGAAATGGTGTGGGTAGGTAGCCTCCTCATCTTCTGTTTTCTCCTTTGTTGCCTAAAAATAAATAAACACACAAACAAATCAATGGTAATCATTTCTACTGCAGGCTAGGCTCCTCGTAAATTACCTTTCCACTGTACGCATGCAAGATGTTTCTTATTTAATCTGCAATTGCAATTTCACAGAATCCCCGCTGAAGCACTTTAGTAGATGAGTGCTTACATTTCAGAGAAATGAAGCTTGAAATTTTATATTACAGAGATGCAGTCACCCAATATTATTATGTGCCATCTTTGCAGTTTCGCTAAGCTAGATTGGACAGAGATGTTTTTGTTTTTTGTACTTTTTGTAACTGACACCTGTCCTGCAACTGCTGTTCTTTTACCAGCTTATGTTCTTCATCTGTAGTAAATAGATAACCACGTCCACATAAATAGATGTGGAAAAGTTTGTGGAAATGTAAAACTCCAGGCTAGTTCTGATTGATTGACCTTATCTGCTTTGTCGATTGTGTGGTAATCAATCACTAGCACTAGGGGAAAAAGTGTTTCAGTTAATTTTAACAAAAAAAACTAAACAAAATAATACAGGCATATCTCTCAAGTTGCAGACTGACCTGATTTCAAAGTGCTACTGCAGAGATTGCATTTGACAGAATCTGCCATTCTTCATCACTTGTGCCTCTTCTGGATGAAAGGACACGGTACAGGCTGCCCCTCCGGTGATCCATAGTTCAAATGTTGTCTGTTTAAAACCTCACTTATGCTCTTTGTATTTATTCAGAAGTTGTCCTTAATGCGCAACTTAGTTCAAGCATAAAATATCACAGTTTAATCAACAAATGTTTTTCTCTCAGGAACTTTGATGGTAAAAGCACCCCTGTGGTATTACAGAGCTATCAAGCACGCCTTCTCTCTAAATGTAGCTGGTATACCTGAGTGTAGCCATTAATTAGTTCCCCTGCAACATTGTCAGTACTACTTCCTATATTTTCTGCACAATGATATGGAGCAGCGGTTAATGTTGCTGATTCTAATAAACAGATAAAATTATTTTGTTGAGTTCAGTAGTGACATTCCACATTTGCAATTATGTGTAAACTTGTATTTATTGTATGTATGTATGTACATTTATTGATTTTGTGAAATTCACAAAAAAAGCCCTTGCTAGGGACCAACTTAATAAAAAAAAAAACTATCAGAAATTGTGTAATTAAACTACTTTGCAAAAACAGTGCTCCCCATTTAGAAAGCAACACACAATGTACTGGAATAAACTACTTGAGTGAACACAAAGCAAGTGCACGGCATACTGAATGAAGTATAGATATTTGGTTCAGTATTGAATGGCTAAACATTTAAGAAGTAAACTAAACTGAAACTTGACACCCTAATCATGGCAGATGCTTATCAAAAAGGCTTCACTCTGCTTTGAAGGAGCTGAGAATTCATTTCTATAGTGCTAGCAGAGGGAGTTTCAAAATACCAACTGGTAAAAGAGCCTCTTCCTCTCCTGGGCTTCTTGAAGCTTCTGGAGCAGCACCGAGAAATTGGTATGTGGGTTGTTGGAATCTGAAACATGAATGTACCAAACAGATTGTCACAATATTAAAAGGTACCGTACAGAGTCCCATAATCACGTTCTACTTGGTGTTTACAATTTAACATTTTTTGTTTTTGTTTTGCATGAACACAAAAGAAATATGTTACAAAATAATTACCTGGCTGCAATGCATGTTAATTTTGCATCTGCGATTATGTATTCCAGTGATGTAGCTTGTTTGAAATTAGCAAGGAAATAATAACATTCCGACAATTTCTTCATAAATTAAACAAAAATTGCAGAGTACTATATACAATACACATTGCATATGGGAATGGGACTCCTGTTGTTAAACAGTACTGCCTTGCCATTGAAGATCGTTTCATAAGGGAAAGTGTTGATTGTCAAATGTACAAAGAGCAGATTCTAGTTGCATTAATATCAAACATAGATTTCTTTACAAGTCTATTACTAGATATCATCTTAAAATAAAAATACATGTTTACAAAACTGTATTCTTTCAAAACTGGCCATTTGAGGCCTATATAACAAGTGTATAACAAGTAAGATTTATGACATTATTTTCTTAGCTACAATGAATTTAATTTATAACCTAATACCTTTGCAATCTTATAAGATGGACGGGTCAGTTTGATATTCTTCATTAAATATCGGTTATGTGAGTCCTCCTTTATGCTTTTATCATCACATTCTCCTCCTTGTTCACTAAATGCTATAACCTTGTAACGCTAACTTGATACACAGTTATTATTTTGTAACGTGGTATCTGCATGCTTCACCATATATGTTTTGCTTTTAGGTCTGAGGAACTATATACAGTTGCTTAAATAAATGCATTAAAGATGGCACTAAATACATATAAACCGCTGGTAGCATATTCCAATGCTTCTGAAATCTGTTCCTAAAATAATACATTACTGAGAGTTCAAAGCACGTTATTAGACAGTCCTGCAAGGAAATGTGAACTTTTTATAATCCTTTGAGGCTTTGCTTACCTAGCATAAACAGAAGAGACACTACAGCAATCCCTTACTCTCAAAGCAACATTATGCAGTGGACAATTTATTTATACAGTAAACCTAAGTATAAAGACCACCCACAATTAAATACACTTTATTATAGTCCTGATTTACTGCTATTGACACCAATGTAATGTCACATGTAATATTAAGACCATCCATGTATTTAATATTAAGGCCACAGTCTGGATACATGCTGTAAACTACTGTACCAAGTGTTATAAACATTGGCTATACTAAGACCTTTTAAATAATCAAAACCATATGGTATTGATTTTGTACAAAAATTAGTTCCTTTAGTTGGTTTTCAATAGTGAGTTTGCAGTGTTTACTCACCACACACACAACCCAATGTATATACAAACCAGCATTCATATACTACCCCCCCCAGTAAGGATTGGGATATACATTCAGAATGACTGAGTTGTTTCAATAGCTTTGCATTCCTGAATAGGTAAATGCATGTATGCAAAGGTTTTAATGATTTTAATGGGGAGTCTATTCCACAAGTGCATTGTCACCCAAATGTGTTCAGATTATTACCAATGCACAGCGACTGGAGGTGACAGGTTCTTTCAATCAGGGTCCAGTTCAGTACAATTTTGGCTGGGAGAAAAACAATTTAGTAAAATAGAAATACATGCACCCTTTTGCTAGCAAAAGAATAATTGAATTTATAGAAGTTTCCATAGTAAAGCATAGCAAAGTGTTATAAATCATAGTGAAAGCTACGGGCAAAAACTGCAAACATGGAAATTGTTGTATGCAAGTTTCAGCACAACATAAGAAGCACCCCCATTTTATAGATCTAGATCAAAATGACTAGAATTTCGATGACTGTCACACCCAATATTATTACTTAAAGGGGAATAGCTTTATAAGGCATACACTGAACGCAAAACATTGAAAATCCAGCTTTACTGACAAAATTCATCCATTACCTTTAAATCCTGCTGTCCATGGACAAGCTTGGGAGCAGATGTTTGGCCTGTATGCAATAGTTACACTGCTGTCAGTCTCTCAGCTCTGTTCAGTATGATATTGATGTTTCTATGTACCTATAACCAGACTCTCAACAGCACAGCTACAGATGCTGATTTTGTGATTGAAACTATTTTATTATATTTACATAAACACATTTATAATTGATCAAATACATATCAGCATTTTATAAAAATTGTAAATGGTGACATGCACAGTCTTATTAGATTATAGGGGTTGTGTGACAGTAATAAGGCTATAAACTCCGGTTGTACATACACATGTGTGCTCACCCAATTGCTGAGACCTGCTGCAGTCATTAGTACAGGGTCTATAATAGTATTACTAGCAGTGGAAACAGAGATCCTTGTTTGTAGACCCAGGGGAGGACAGCATCATTGGATCAGCATGCTCATTGAGTTTGGGTGGTAACCTTTTTATCATCTGTCTTCTGGTCTAACACAGGCTTTTAAATTGCTGTCAACTTTCAGTTGCTCAATACGGGGCTGTATAATTATAAAAATAAGATGCACTTACCCTTCCACTTCAGGGGAATTGATTTTCTTCCTTCTGTTCACTTTATCTGAACAGTGGTGGATCAAACTAATGACGCAGTTTAAATCTTTAAAAGAAGTGGACTTTATGAAAAGTATCATCTCTAATGTTTGACAGTCTCTTTTGAGTATTTGTGTCTTTAAAAGTAAGTAAAACCCTAGGTTTGTTTAAACAGTGGCTGTACAGACTATCCACCACTTTTTACTTTACGTAAACAGACCCCCATGTGTCTTCCTGAGAAATGTAGGGAGAGTTTGTACAAGACTTTCCCCTGCAGTTCAAGGGAAGTAGTGTACAAGAAGGCAATGCAATTGCTCCCACAAACAAGCCTGTTGCTTTGTACAGTGGTTAACATTTGGGCACCACAAGATAGTTTTTAAGAATTGGGTTACCTAGCCCAGTTGGTTCGCACATCTGTGTCAAGAACAGACAGTAAAAACGGTTCAGTATTTGGGTTTTAGGCTCTTGGCAGGCCAAATTAAGATTGCTTGGACCTGGTAGAAGGAAAGGGCGACAATTAATAAGGCAGGTTAGCCCAACACTAGCACTTGCCAAACTGGTGAACAATGTTAATGTGTAAGCAACTGGTTTATTGTAAAACTCAATATCAATGCAGATCAAGGCTTTGTTTTATACCGTACAAACATAAATACTGAGAGATACCCATTTTATATGCATGTCATTCATTTTATTTTTAAATTTGAGGTCATTTTGTAATGTTTGTTCTAACTCTACATCATAGGTAATTGTACAGTAATGTATATAGGAATTTCCTGCTATAGAACTCAAAGTGTCAGCACAGAAGATAAGACTATTTTTTATAAATGTATTTTTATTATTTGTTTATTTAGCAGACACCTTTATCCAAGGTGATTTACAGAGACTAGGGTGTGTGAACTATGCATCAGCTGCAGAGTCACTTACAACAACGTCTCACTCAAAAGACAGAGCACAAGGAGGTTAAGTGACTTGCTCTGAGTCACACAATGACTCAGTGGTTGAGCCTGGATTTGAACCTGGTTACAAGCCCTTTTCTTTTACCACTAGACCACACAGCCTCCTTGTATGGAATAGACTACCAGTAGTAGCATCTAAAACAGTTAGAACCTTACAAAAAAGTGGTGTGCTTTGAAGAAATAAACTAGCCTTACTGTGCCAAACAGCCTCTTCTCATTCCCAAAATACTCTTGGAAGGTATGGTCTCCTCTGAAGCAGTGACTATCTTTTTGAAATGGCTGCTTTGAATAGACAATGGTCCCATAGGGTTTTGTTACAGTTTATCATAATCATGTTCAAGTCATTTTAACATAAACAACAAGTTGCTAATTAGCTATTGCAGACTAACTACTATTCATAAAATAACAAATTATTGACTGACATTCATTTGGCCTGAAACGCTCACATAAAGGCTTCAATGCATTGAAAAATGCACTGACTAAACAGAACTTATTAAAAAGTCAAAGCCAGCATTGTCACCAGAGTTCTGAGCTTTATTGTCTTACAGAAAACATGACGCACTTTGAGCCCCTGTCTTCCAGGATTTAATACAGCAATAAAATATTAATCAAGGGGCCTTTAAAGACTCACAATGTTGCATATTCAACCTGCCACGGCAATAATAAAACCTCCAGGATCTAGTTCATGCTTTTGGAATGATTGCAAATCAGAAAGGGTAAAAATCAAAGGTTAACTCGAGACATATCTCGGAAATATCTTCAAGACTTTTTCTTTTGTTTGTTTGTTTTTCTGAAGCAATTACGGCCATGTAAGTATAAGGGAAGAAACAGTAGGACTAAAAATACATTACAAAAACAGCACTAGGTGCAAAGCTCTTTTATAATTAGTTTATTTAACCAGGATATTGGTGTGAATGAAAACACTAGCAGTGTTGGTGGGAACGTTGACAGTCGTTTCACATTTTATGTTTTATTCTTTATGTTTTAAAGCTTTGAAAGCTATGAGCTATGTTAACCCAACTCCCTTTATAGTCTGTTTGGTTGTTACTATCCTTTTCACTCACCACCCTACATAGTTAAGTAATTGTAGCTTACAAAACAGTTCAATTCATTTTATAAGTCACAAATGTGTAGTTTTCAATTAGTTTTTTATTAAACACGACATCTGGTACTACACTAGGTTAATTAAATCTGTTTGCAAGACATGCTTTGACATTAACTGACCACAATCACATTCAAATTATCGGTACCTCCACTGTTACTTTTATATCCTACTATCTTCAGTACAACTTGTTTTGCATAAATGGAAAATAAAAAAAAAATTTTTCCAGCAATGTAAATTAAATATACCCTCCTCCTCCCACCTTAAAATGAAGACATTTACATGTATATCATAAACTGTACCAAACCACCTTAAAAACCTATGTAAACCAACATAAAGGGCTATGTTATGCTATCTGGTGTTCACTCACCCTCACAATGTTAAAGAAGGTAAAAACACTACATTATATATTGATTGGGCCAGGAAACATCCACATTTATTAAAGGGGGATTGGGCGTCCCTCTGGAATCACAGGAAACATAGATAATAACAATAACTGATTAAATTTCACTATAGAGGCAACAAAACAAAACCACTCAGATGTCATAATCATCAACATGCCCATTATTTTTATTGTTGTGGTTGTATAACAATATAAAGCTAATGTTTCACAGTTTCTTGTACAGCAGTGACTAAGGCTCTATAGGGGGGGAATTATGTGGTCACATATTTAGAGTTTTACAGCCAAACACATAAAAATAGCAACATAGTTCACATTAATGTGCAGCCTTTGGCAAATCCAGTACTTGCATGAATGGCCTTGTTTACAGCAGAACTAAACAAAAGGTGGCTGGTGCTACCATGCTGTGCTATTTTGTAGCTGTCCGAACAGCACGTGATATGCAGTACACAGAGGTTGTCTTGTGTCTGTCTTGCACCGTTCATTGACAAGGGCTAGTTCACCTTCATGAGGATTTCTCAAGTTAAGAGTATTCAAGCCTCATGATTATCAGCACAGTATGCTTCTATGAAGCTGGGCTAGCAACCATCACTTGCTCCAGCCAGTTAATGTACAGTTAATAAACCAACAAAAATGCTCCTTAAAACAAGAGTGTCAGTAATATAAATCCCTCACCCTGGCTGTATATATGACACGCTGTACAGAATAGTATAGATTATGAATTAGTATTAAAATGTTTAATCATAACTGGATAAGCAGTTCTTCAGATATTTGCAAAAATAACAAAGTGACCAGAGTGGAAGAATTATCTCCCGGGATGTACAGTGGTTTACAGAAGTATTCACCCCTGCAAAGTTTTCGCATTTTGTTGGCACTTGAGTGTACTCCACAATGCTTTCAAATTCGACTTTATATATAGAATCTACACAAACTACTCCACATTGATAAAGTTACAAAATGCATATAGAATATAAATAAGTAAGAGTTACAGAAATCTCAGTTGTATAAGTATTCAACCTTTTTGCTACTGCAGCCCTAAATCAGCTCAGGTGCAAATGATTTGTCTGAAAGGTCACAAAATTAGTGAAATGGTTTCAGCCTGTGTGTACTCAAAGTGGTT